>NC_137945.1:5299720-5392220 GCF_963969265.1 Rhamphochromis sp. 'chilingali'
GTAAACTGAGTGTGTTGAAACAGTAAAATGTAATTGGACGTCTGCAGAGATGTTCTTTATTTCAGGCGACGTTCAGGATAAAAGTGTTGAAGGACTGACTTACACTGTGTTTGTGTCTTTGTTTAGAAGCAGAGCGACACAGATGGATCCAGTTCTCAACCTTGTCATCGCTGTGGTGGTGGGAAAGACTTTCGTTGTGATCTTTGTGGAATAACTTTCAGTCGAAAACACACCCTAAAAGTACATCAACGTAAACACACTGGAGACAAACTGAAATATTGCAAAGAATGTGGGAGAAGCTTCCCCACATCAGGTAGATTAAAACAACATGAACTGATTCACAGTGGGGTTAAAAAGCACCTCTGTGATCAGTGTGGGTCATCCTTCATCACTGCAATCAACCTTAAAAGACATAAACGAGTCCACACAGGAGAGAAACAATACAAGTGCAGACACTGTGACAAAAGCTTCTTACAATCAGGTAATCGTAACAAGCATGAACATACACACGTGGAAGGAAACTACAGCTGTGACCAGTGTGACAAGAGCTTCAGGAATCTCAGTTCATACTCCAAACACAAACGATCCCACGTTACTAATAAACTGTTTCACTGTTACCAATGTGCCAAAACATTCACCTCATTGTCTGCTCTGTGCAAACATCAGCGTGATCACTCAGGGCTGAAATCACTCCCATCACAGTGAATCTGAAGAGACAGAAAGATCCTCTTCTAGTTTGAGCGTCAGACTTTAAACCCTTGAGATCAGGCTCCACAGAGTTTAGATGTAAAAATCTGATGAGACAGCTGTGAATGAAAATGTTCCTCAAGTAACATTTTAACCCTCAGGGGTCACCGGCATGTCAAAATCACATGACCAATTTAAGAGCAACAAGATGCAGTAACCCAGGGTCTCCATTTCAACTGGAGTCGAAAGTGTGGACTTCAAACTATGTACCAGTTTTTAAATTGTGTTGACAGGCCATGTAAAACCAGATTCATGATAAAAATTTGGCATTTGGTTGTTTAGGAAGATGGGGAAGTTTCAGGAGTGACGCCAGTGAGATAGAGAGAGTGATCAAAAGAAAGAGAACAAGTTTTGAGATGTGAGACATTTGCTACGGTTACCGTGTTTGCTGTGTGTAGTTGGTGTGTAGTGTCGTCCAAAGGTTTGTTTTGTGTGTCAGAAGAATGAGGCAACTGCTGAATGCAAAAAAGCCACCAATGGCAGTGTTGTGGACTTTTTATGACATATATACCTGTATACACTGGACTTACACTGACATGTATACACTATTGTTACATTGAAATTGTTAAATGTTGTCATTGTTTTACTTAAATTTGCAAACCTTCTCTTAACCTGTGTGTTTAGAGACGAGAGTTAATTAAACTTACTGAGTGTGCACCTGGGACTCTTTCTCTCTGCTCATCTTTATTGACTCATGTTGTGTTCAGCGTTTCCAAAGTCTATCTGGTAAACAAACCTGGGCTGCGGGGGATGCACCTGGGATTGTTTTTTCTCACCTCAGTTTTTTCGCCTTCTGGCAGCTATGTTTTTTCTTCCTGTTCTTATGAGTCTAAATATTAAACCCTGTTCCAAGAATTCTACGCCGGTGCAGCCCCCTCTAGCTTCTGCTCGGTGGCTACTGGGTGACGCCTTGTCTGGGGATCCTCAGCTCTTCCCATGAGGGTGGCACGGATGCCCCTCCGGTGGTCCTCCTTGGGCTCTAGCACTCTGGGGCCTCTGGATGTCTGGGGCCTGGATCTCCTCCATGCCTGCTTCATGCCCTGGGGGACGGGGCTATGGCTCGCTACACCCTCTCAGACCATTACATGTGGAAACCATTTGAATACAAGCGCGCTGATCCACACAGGTGTGCACATGGGTGTTCACTGCTCGTAGACTTAAATTACACCTTTCTTGGCTGCTACTTCAAAGCACATTGTGCGCTGTCTGTCCTGCGTGCTGCACAACAACATTGAATATTTAGTATTTACTGCTGTTTACACTTAGCTAGATTAATGCGATGGTGTTGTGTTTAGTATGTTACTTTGGTTTTTTTTTTTTTTTTTTGCTTGTTTTCTATTCTTCTACTCTCAACAGGTGATCCAGGAGATTTTTTTTCCCCTTTCTCACTGTCCCTCTCCCCTTCTGTTTTTCTTTTCCTTCCTCTTTCTTTCTCCCTTTCCTATCCCTCACTCATGTCTGTCCCGTCTGTAACATCTGAAAATAAAATATAATAAATAATAAAAACAAAGGTTGATCAAATGGACCAATACGGCAATGCCACGATGATCCATTTGGCAAAATGAATCCATTGGGTATCCTTGTTGGTCTTCAGACAACAATTCTGACGGCTAAAGAACCAAATGGGACAGGCCAAAAAAAAAAAAAGAATTCTACCTTTTTCCAGAGGATCTTTTTGAGTGCCTTGATTTTAACTGAATCCAAAAAAGCTGGATCTCCACATTGTTGAGGGAATAATAGAATAGAATTCAACTTTATTGTCACTGCACAAGTACAAGTCAACAAAATGCAGTTTGCATCCATCCAGAAGTGCTTTAGCGATGATATAGATATATTACAAATATATATTAGCAATAATGTAGATATATAAATATATTACAGAAATCGGTCTGTTATAGGTATGAGAGTACAAAATATGGGGCCATTTTGGGTATGTTATAATGTTCACGGTATGAAGGTATGTTATGAATATGCTATAACTATAGGTATGTACAGGCTGTAGTGGTGTACAAGCTGTGAACAGGATATAAATATGAGAACTATACAGAAATATGAACTATGCAAGTTATAAACAGTTGTAAAATTAAAATTATCGTATTATACAGAATGATTATTTATACAGAATTATACAGTAGTGCAGTTAAGATAAGTGAAATATGTGGATAATTTCTACAGAGGTTATATAAAGTGCTAGTGGTTGTGAGTGGTGGTTCAGTCCATGTTATTCTTGTGTGTATGAGAGTACAGTTGTCCATTGGTTTGTTTTTGTCCATTGTGTGTGTTTAGGTGGTTGTGTGTATTTTCAGTCCATGAGTTTAACGTGGGTCAGATGTCAGGAAGCAGAGTTCAGGAGTCAGGTGAATAAGGTTACCATGATGAGTCTGTGAAGGTTCTCAGTCATCCAGGTCTGTGATGGACCGAGCAGTGAAGGAAACTTAGGCACAGGTTAAAGTCCAAAAAAAAGATTTTTTATTTAACCCAAAAAACATAATTGGTTAACTCATGCAAAAAGAATCAAAATCTTGGGCCCATAAAAGAGGTCAAAATATCAAAACTCTACTCAAAGTTGACAACACAACTAATAACTCAAACAAACTGACCTAACTTAACGAGACAAAGGGGAAACTTAAATAGTGGCTGATCAGCCCACAAAAAACACAAGAAGGAGTAAAACACACAAAACCTAACTAAACCAAACATAATGAACTCCAATTCCCCCCCATGGTCCCGAGTTATGGCATGAACCAATTTGTAGTCTTCCTTTAAAGCTCGCTCCGCCCCTTTTCCACCTCTTGGCTCCTTAATCAAGGGACTGGAACAGCTGCAACTAAGGTAACTCAGAAAACAAAAAATTAATCATACATAACAGTGTAAACTAAAATGTGCGCACTTATTTTAGAATGCAGTGTTGTGTCTGTGAAGGTTCTCAGCCATCCAGGTCATCGTAGTCAAAGGAGCTTGCAAAGAAAAGCGTCTGGACTTCTTTAAGTTACTTGAAGACGTTTCACCTCTCATCCGAGAAGCTTCTTCAATTCTAAGGTCAAATGGTGGAGAGTCCCAGATATAAACCTAGTGGGTGTAACCCCCCACAGAGGGACAAAAGGACCCCCTGATGATCCTCTAATTGCCTGAGCCAAGATGTGAAACTGGGTGTGGGTCACAATCAGCCGAGGTTTTGGGTGATTAGGTAGAGGATGTACATGTCAGTTCCCTGAATTGTTTGTTGTGGAAAATTTAACAATAACCCGCAACACACCCAGTGAGCTTGATTTGAAGTGGGTTTAATAAACACATTGCAATGTGGAGAGAGCATCCCAGTGAAACATCAGGACCACCTCTGAATTGTGGCCACCGTCCTTACATCTTATATACAGAGACACAGACAAAGAACATTCCACAAACTCTTACAAAGCGCATCTTTGGTCTCGTTCTCTTGGTGGCGCTGTCACTTGGTGTTCGCTCGCTCTGCGGTAGAGTATCACTTCCTGTTCCTGCTCAAACACAGTGGTGTTTCTGAGTAGCTTATTTGCTTAGCGATTTAAATGAACAACTTTTACATACATTCTTTTTTCATAGTATAATCTTCACGTGCTTCATCCGAAGCACACTTTCTGTGTACTTACTACCTAATTTATAGCTAAAGTATTCACTCACTGTCTCTGTACTGTTTCGCTAGCTTAGCTTAGCTCGTGGCCGACTCATTAGCACCATGGCTACTTCACCTGTCCCTCCTGCACTTTCTTGCTCATTGTGTCAGATGTTTAGTTACTCCTCGGCCTCCTTTAGCAGTAATGATATCTGTAACAAATGTGGCATACAGTGGGGCAAAAAAGTATTTAGTCAGCCACCGATTGTGCAAGTTCCCCCACCTAAAATGATGACAGAGGTCAGTAATTTGCACCAGAGGTACACTTCAACTGTGAGAGACAGAATGTGAAAAAAAAAAATCCATGAATCCACATGGTAGGATTTGTAAAGAATTTATTCGTAAATCAGGGTGGAAAGTATTTGGTCAATAACAAAAATACAACTCAATACTTTGTAACATAACCTTTGTTGGCAATAACAGAGGTCAAACGTTTACTATAGGTCTTTACCAGGTTTGCACACACAGTAGCTGGTATTTTGGCCCATTCCTCCATGCAGATCTTCTCGAGAGCAGTGATGTTTTGGGGCTGTCGCCGAGCAACACGGACTTTCAACTCCCGCCACAGATTTTCTATGGGGTTGAGGTCTGGGGACTGGCTAGGCCACTCCAGGACTTTCAAATGCTTCTTACGGAGCCACTCCTTTGTTGCCCGGGCGGTGTGTTTTGGAAGACCTGTTGGAAGACCCAGCCTCGTTTCATCTTCAAAGTTCTCACTGATGGAAGGAGGTTTTGGCTCAAAATCTCACGATACATGGCCCCATTCATTCTGTCCTTAACACGGATCAGTCGTCCTGTCCCCTTGGCAGAAAAACAGCCCCATAGCATGATGTTTCCACCCCCATGCTTCACAGTAGGTATGGTGTTCTTGGGATGCAACTCAGTATTCTTCGTCCTCCAAACACGACGAGTTGAGTTTATACCAAAAAGTTCTACTTTGGTTTCATCTGACCACATGACATTCTCCCAATCCTCTGCTGTATCATCCATGTGCTCTCTGGCAAACTTCAGACGGGCCTGGACATGCACTGGCTTCAGCAGCGGAACACGTCTGGCACTGCGGGATTTGATTCCCTGCCGTTGTAGTGTGTTACTGATGGTGACCTTTGTTACTTTGGTCCCAGCTCTCTGCAGGTCATTCACCAGGTCCCCCCGTGTGGTTCTGGGATCTTTGCTCACCGTTCTCATGATCATTTTGACCCCACGGGATGAGATCTTGCGTGGAGCCCCAGATCGAGGGAGATTATCAGTGGTCTTGTATGTCTTCCATTTTCTGATGATTGCTCCCACAGTTGATTTTTTCACACCAAGCTGCTTGCCTATTGTAGATTCACTCTTCCCAGTCTGGTGCAGGTCTACAATACTTTTACTGGAGTCCTTCGAAACCTCTTTGGTCTTGGCCATGGCGGAGTTTGGAGTCTGACTGTTTGAGGCTGTGGACAGGTGTCTTTTATACAGATGATGAGTTCAAACAGGTGCCATTCATACAGGTAACGAGTGGGGGACTAAAAAGCTTCTTACAGAAGACGTTACAGGTCTGTGAGAGCCAGAGATTTTCCTTGTTTGAGGTGACCAAATACTTATTTTCCACCCTGATTTACGAATAAATTCTTTACAAATCCTACCATGTGGATTCATGGATTTTTTTTTCACATTCTGTCTCTCACAGTTGAAGTGTACCTCTGGTGCAAATTACTGACCTCTGTCATCATTTTAAGTGGGGGAACTTGCACAATTGGTGGCTGACTAAATACTTTTTTGCCCCACTGTATTTGCAGCTCCGGAGGCCAGGATTACTGAATTGGAGACTCTGCTTCGCACCCTTCATTCACCCATAGCTAGCCAGGCCCCTGTAGCTGGTGCAGCTGAAGATAGCGTAGGCCCCGCTAGCTGTTCCCCGGCAGACCCCAAGCAGCTGGGGAAAGAGGGCGGCTGGGTGACGGTGAGGAGGAAGCATAGTCCTAAACAGAAGCCCCAGGTACACCACCAACCCGTTCATGTGTCTAACCGTTTTTCCCCACTCAGCGACACACCCGCCAGGGGTCAAACTCTGGTAATTGGTGATTCTGTTCTCAGTTCATTAGTGCATAAGCCAGTATCAAATATAACTGGGAAATGATCCGAGATCCCAGCGTTACTTATATCCTTGATACAAATGTCCAGACCATATGAGAAAAACAAGTCCAAAGTATGTCCTTTAACATGCGATGGGTCATTAACCCACTGAGCCAGGTTAAAAGACTCCGTTAAAGCAAGGAAGTCTTTAGCAAATGGGTCATCCTTACAGCAAGTGTGTATGTTAACATCACCGACAATGAGAACACAACCATATTTAAAAACGGAGCCTAGGAGATCAGCAAAGTCCGTGATAAAATATTTGCTGTAGTTAGGTGGTCGATAAACCACCACGCAGAGTGTTGTCGCGGATGCAGTCATCTCTAATAATTGGACTTCAAAGCTAGAGTAGGTAGGTGAGGGTAGCTGCCGAACTGCATAAGAATTTTTAAAGACCAAGGCTACGCCGCCACCCCTACCAGTAAGTCTTGGTGAGCTAAAAGCGACACAGTCCGATGGAAGACGTTCAGTAAAAGGGATGAACTCATCAGGAGATGCTGATTAATTACACCATTATCCCAATAAGTCAAGGTAAAGGGATTTATGTTGTGTCCTTCTAATCCACAAAAGCAAGAATCCTTCAAAACTTTTAAAATCTCTTTGACGTACAAACAAAATAAACATATTGAGGCATCCAGGAGAAATTTAAAAATTAGATTCTTTTCCTGTTTCAGGAAATACACACATGACTATTATAGCAATTACTGCAGGGGTGGTAGTACTCGTATGCATCCTATCGTCAGTCTGCCTGGTGCTGTACTGCAAAAGGAAAAGAGGTAAAAGTACATTCTGCCTGTACTACTGAAATAATTTGTATATTTGTATCAATCTTATGGATCCAAAACATGTCTCAGGTCAGCAAGAAAACAGCATGACAGCGTCAGAGAGTGGTGAACCCAACATGTAAGTAAATATTGTGAATAAAAATGCACACCGTGCTATTAGTTATCATATTGGAGAACATTTTTATCATGGAGTTAGGACCAGTTTTCTCACACGTGAATCTAAATATTCCCTAGAGCCAGTTTAGTCAAATAAGGATTCCCTACTTGAGATCTTACTTTGATGAATTCAGCTTAGCCAAAATAATTTCAGTAAAAAGTTCCAGAATAAGAGTTCAAAAACTCCTTCAGTCTGACAAACGGAAATTCAAACAATAAAGATGAATTGTAATCGTTGTAATGCTTTTACCTCAATATGTCACGGCTGGGGCTGCAGTCGTGTGGAGGTGAGAAAGGAGGATCCACAAGCAGACAGTGGCGGAGGTGCAAATGGATTTTATTTACAGTGCACATTACAGTGTAATGTTGTAAAGTAAAAGCAAAGTAAAATTTTATTTATATAGCACCTTTTAAGACAAAAGTCACAAAGTGCTTCACAGAATCAGAAACGGGCATACAACTCCAAACAAACAAAATCAACCAAAAGCAAGTTTAAACAGATACATTTTTAACTGCTTTTTACAAGAAATGACTGAGTCCAGAGATCTCAAACGCAAAGGGAGCGAGTTCCAGAGTCTGGGGGCCACTGATACGAACGCTCTGTCACCTTTTGTTTTAAACTTGTATGCTGGACAACCAGCAAGCCCTGGTCACATAACCTAAGAGACCTGCTGGGGTGATAAGGAAGAAGATCAAATTCAAATTCAAATTCAAATTTTATTTGTCACATACACAGTCGTACGCAGTACAATATGCAGTGAAATGCTTAGACAACTGCTCATGACCTAAAGAAAAAAAGACTATGAATAGGATAGGAAATAAATATGAAAATTAAAATGAAGGGTAAATTTAACTAGTAAGGAATAAAATAAAATATAAAAATTAAAACCCAAAATCCTACAGGGAGCACACTTAATTCAAACTGAAAGTCCAGTAAATATTCAGGAAATTTATGTTAAATTACACTTAAAATCTAAATTTACATGTGATATTATGTAAAATTAACACTGAATTGTAATTTTAAAGCAGAAAGTGCTACTGCTGTAAGTAAGCCTAACAGCTTCCAGATCACTTATATTTCTGGAAAGATGGCAAGAAGGGCATCACTGCTCATTTCTACAATCTCTCAAATGTTGGAATACAAGCCTTTGTCCCATAAAAATGTTTACTAAAACCTACAAATGAAGAGTTATCCTGGAAAAATTATTATAGATGTTTTAAGACCGTAAAACCTCTCACTACACACTTTATACACTTTTCTCAGACACGAACCTTTTCACACGTTTCTCTTTTGTTTAAACACTCTTAAAGTTCAAACCTTCATAGAAACATAAGTCCAGTATTACCAAATGAAACCATGCAAAACGTTTCGTCGGAATTGTTGTGTTGAGGAGAAAACTTACAAACATACAGTAGGCCACAGCACTTCAGGGTTACACTGCTCGCGATCGAAGATTTATATAAATTCGACAACCTAAACGCCTTTTGTACTGTACAGCAGCGGTCTCCAACCTTTTTTGCACCACGGACCAGTTTAATGTCAGAAAATATTTTCATGGACCGGCCTTTAAGATGTCGCGGATAAATACAACAAAATAAAATGATACAGACAAAGAAAAAAACTGTGGTATTTTGTAAATATAATAATAAACGCGCATTCACTGTGTAATTGTGTAACTTTATTAGCAGCGTACTCCTGAAACCAACAACGCTGAGAGTAACATCCTCCTCTCTGCTTTTTGATGCTCTCTAGTCGCTATGGTAACGCGTAAATAGTTCTTTCAAAATAAGACACATGACTACAACACGAGACCCAGGGGAAACCAACTTAACGATTAAAAACCCTGAAAACCATACACTTCCCACCCGAGCCTCAACTCTCGTGGCCCGGTACCAAATGAGCCCGGGTGTTGGGAACCGCTGCTGTACAGGAGACACGGCACTAGATTGATTGACAATGGTCTACACAGCAATCAGAACGCACAACACAATGTGCTGTAAAAAATAAATAATTAAAAAACAGCGAGTGACCACTGTACAATAATTTCCAGTAGCACTGCTGATATATGAAATGTTGAGTTTTGAGGTTGTATTGAAACAAGTGCATTGTACTAGAAAAAGGCGTTTGAAGGATTATTTTAAATTTATGAAAAAGCCTTTATGTAGAAAACGTAACAAAAAAACGAAAAGATAAAAAATAACACATGGACACTTTTGGCCACAAACAAGCTGAAGGTATGGTGATGTTTTTTAAATAAACTCAGAGTATTAAAAACACTTAGAGCCAAATTTATTTATCAGCAGCATCACTAGTAACAAAAACACAATTTAGTTTTCGCTGTAAAAATCGATTAAACTGAATTTACGTGTTTCCGGTTAATGTGGAGGTCACGTGTTTCCTGTTACTGTGGAAGTCATGTGTTTCCAGTTAGTGTTTTTTTTTGTTTTGTTTTTTTCCAAGTTGAGTTAAACTTTATTAAACTGTAGATTCATACATTCGCTCCACATCACAGTAATCAGAATTTTGCCCTTACATGATAAATGTTCCATCTAAAACTTTTCATGTTTACTTATTTCATATTTGTTGCTACGCTGCATAAGAAAAGATGCAGAAAGGGCCCTTCATGAGAAGATTTGGTGCTGTAACAACATACAAATATGAAATAAATGATTCCTCATAGAATTGTTTTTATTTTGTTTCCATAAAAGCAGAAATAGAACACGACCACATCCAGTCCAGGTGCCGCTCTGGTTGGAGGATGTTGAGCAGAAACCCTTGGTCAACATTGGAAACATTAAAAGTCAGTGTGGGGGGAGACGTGTGCCCGTCATCGGACTACGCACACATCCAGAATACAGAACTTGGCTCTACAAGTAGGGCAGGGAACCCTGCTGGACAACCACGTCTCCGGTGTCTGCTCGTCTAGACGGCTGGCGAACCATCGACCCAGACACAACAGACACCACATGGGTCTGCAGTGACACTGCTGGCAGTCTGAATCGTCATCATCGGTCTCTGCTTCGTGGCAAAGCGTGACCAGTTTGGCGTTTGCTGGAACCTGCATGCGGCCGATACAGGGCTCTAACTCCTGTCCGTGGGGGAGGGCATACGGCTGATTGAGGTCCACCTGAGCCTTGAACGTTTCCAAAAAGAGTTCACTGAGCGTTCGATGGATCACCACATTAGGAGAGTTTCTGATGGGAGCCCGGAGCTTCTCCCGGAGCTCTGCGTACTCCGTAGAGTTGAGCTTGATATTGAATGGTGTGACAGCAGGGTTAATGCTGTCAACTCTCAGGGTCAGGATCTCTGTGGGCGAGGCTGAATCCGGACTCAGGTGGTGCTGTGTGGACTCTGTCACTGTGACGTGGCAATCGCTCTGCAGGGCCATGTAAATGTGATACGTGGTCACCTTTAACACCCAGGTGTCAGTGACGATGACTCTAGCTCCCGGTGCTCCTGTAGCAAACTTATCTATGTGTCTGAACTCAGTGTTGATGCTGACTGCCACAGAGCCCCAGCTGGAGAAAGGGGGCTGCACATGGGCCTGCAGAACCTTACTGATTGGATGATTGTGCCAGCGACGCCGGGACCAGTAGAAGACAATTATCCAGCTGACCGACTGGAGGCAGAGAGACAGAAGGAGAAACGCTCTCCAGTTGTCACTAACCTGGTAAATGTTAACCAGGTTTTTTTCTGGAGCAGCGACACACATTCCCATGTAGTAACCTAAAGGCAGCGCGGAGTGGACCACGATGGTGATGCTGGTCCTTCTGATGTGATACTGGATGAAGCCCACGTCCTCGCTGCCCAGCCACAACGAGAACAGGTTCTGGATGGTGAGGCCGGCCGAGCGGAACTCATTGGGCGTGAACACGAAACAGAAGGAGAGGACGACGTAAGCCAGAGTAAACGACAGCTCCGGGCTCTCCATACTACTGCCAAGGTCCTTTTTTTTTTTTTTTTTTCATACTTTAATTAAATTTATGCACATATTACTGTCACGGTCTGCGGAGGCAGACCGTGCGGAAATGTGTGTGGTGGACCCAGGAGCGAACACAAGCGAGGATGCAGGAGTGGAGTTAAACAAAAGCGAGCCTTTTATTCTGGCTGATGAAAGGAACAAAACAGAGTGAGGGCAGCATAAGAGTAATAGTTCAAACAGAAACCTAAACTGGACATAAACTAAGGAAAAGCTATGGCTGGAGATACGGAACACAGGGGGTGGTAACACAGACGACGCGACACAGACTACATGAAACACAGAGACTAAATACACAAGAGGGATGATCAGGGGAAGTGGCCACACATGGGAACACAGCTGACACAGATAAACATAACAAGACAAGGCAGGAGTAAACAACACTGACGGGAGACTGTCAAAGTAAAACAGGAAGTACACAGAGGTGCAAACAGGAGGAGAGAGAGAGAGCACGGGCATAGTGGGCTGGGGAAACATGGAATGAAACACAAGGAGGGGAGATGAGGGCTCACAGATACATAGAGGGGCACACAGGGGATAAGAGTCACAAGGGGAAGTCAAATAAGGAACAACATAACAGGACAACTCAGGAAACATGACCTAAATAAGGAACGAAATACAAAAATACAAGAAACTAAGAATACTGGGCCCACATGGCCCAGGACCATGACATCACCCCCCCCCCCCCCCCCCCCCCCTTAAGGGCTGGCACCAGACAGCCCAAACACAGAAAAAACCAAACGGAAAACAACCCAGGGCGGGCGGCGGGGGCCCAGGACGGAGGGCCAAAACAAAAACTACCACCAGAAGCACAGGGGACAGTCCAGAAATCAGTCCAGCGGGCCAACCCAAAGGGCAGCAGCACCAGAGTCCGAACAGTTCAGGGGGCCGACCGTGCGGACGGCAACGGCGGCGACACGGAAACAGTTCAGGGGGTCGGCCGCGCGGAAGGCAACGGCGGCGACGAAGGAGACGACGGAGCAGTTCAGGGTTCCGACCGCGCGGAAGGCAGCGGCGGCGGCGAAGGAGACGACAGAGCAGTTCAGGGTTCCGGCCGCGTGGAAGGCAGCGGCGGCGGCGAAGGAGACGACAGAGCAGTTCAGGAGGCCGGCCGCGTGGAAGGCAGCGGCGGCGGCGAAGGAGACGACAGAGCAGTTCAGGAGGCCGGCCGCGTGGAAGGCAGCGGCGGCGGCGAAGGAGACAACGGAGCAGTTCAGGAGGCCGGCCGCGCGGAAGGCAGCGGCGGCGGCGAAGGAGATGACGGAGCAGTTCAGGAGGCCGGCCGCGCGGAAGGCAGCGGCGGTGACGAAGGAGACGGAGCAGTTCAGGAGGCCGGCCGCGCGGAAGGCAGCGGCGGCTCTCCAGTGTTAGGCGTGCTGGCCATGGCCCGGTGGGCACAGGACCAGTCGAGGCAGGACCAGACGAGGACGAAGACTCTGAGGCTGGGCCAGGCGAAGGTGAGGCTGAAGCCGGAGCTGAGGCTGAGGCCGGACTGGGCGACGTTGAAGGCTACGACGGGGCCGGACCAGGCGAAGCACAGGCTGAAGCTGGACCAGGAGGAGCAGAAGCCAAAGTCGAAGTTGGACCAGACGAGGACGAAGACTCTGAGGCTGCAGCAGGCGAAGCACAGGCTGGAGCTGCAGCAGGCGAAGCACAGGCTGGAG
Source organism: Rhamphochromis sp. 'chilingali' (assembly GCF_963969265.1). Classification (NCBI taxonomy): domain Eukaryota; kingdom Metazoa; phylum Chordata; class Actinopteri; order Cichliformes; family Cichlidae; genus Rhamphochromis; species Rhamphochromis sp. 'chilingali'. The sequence goes on from NC_137945.1 coordinate 5,312,814, forward strand.
CTGCAGCAGGCGAAGCACAGGCTGGAGCTGCAGCAGGCGAGGATGAAGACTCTGATGAAGCTGGACCAGGCGAGGACGAGGCGGCCGCAGGTGGCAGCTGGACAGGCTCCTCGGGCCCTCCAGCTGACGCGGCGCGAGGCTGAACGGACCCCTCGGACCCTCCAGCGGAGACAGGAGGCTGAACGGGCCCCTCGGACCCTCCAGCGGAGACAGGTGGCTGAACGGGCCCCTCGGACCCTCCAGCGGAGACAGGAGGCTGAACGGGCCCCTCGGACCCTCCAGCGGAGACGGGTGGCTGAACGGGCCCCTCGGACCCCCCAGCAGAGACGGGTGGCTGAACGGGCCACTCGGACCCTCCAGCGGAGACGGGTGGCTGGACGGGCCCCTCGGACCCTCCAGCTAACGTGACGTGAAGCGGTGGTGTCGCCGCAGGGTGCCGGATAGGCACACCTGGGAGTCCAACAGCAGATGCAGGACAAACAGTTATGTAGGCCCCTGGCTGGACTAGGAGCTGAGGAAACACAGGCTGCTGAGGCACAAACCCAGAGAGAGAGAAAGCAGGTAGAAAACAGTCTATAGGGCTTAACATCTTGGCACGAAAAACCATGAAGTGAACAGTGGTAGGGACCACCAGTTCAGAGCCAGCAATCATTAGGTTCCCAGAGTCTGCATCAGTCCAAGGTGGCTCACAGGTTACTGGCCCAGTCTCAGTAATCCTAGGAGAGGCCAACATAAGCTGGTTGGACTTAACCGATGGTAGTGTGCGGCTCAGAGGAGCTGGTTCAACCATACGGAAAACAAGAATTGCCACTCGATCCACAAAAACAAGGCTTAGATCATCAGGAGCAAACTCCTGAAAAAACAGTAAATACACTGGTATGGACCTAACCAATGTCACCGTGGTAGCATGACTGTGGTGTGTTGGATGGATGTGTTTGTTGGAACCTGCACCCGCAGTGATCTGTGGCGTCAGAGTGATGACTATATTGAGTGGAGAGACAGATACAGGTAAAACGGTACGTAAACCATTAACTGAAGCAGGTGACACTTCAGGCTGAGAGTGAGTGGTTACACCATTGTTCGAGGCTAAAATCTTATCCAGTGATGAGTTCACAGAGACAGGAGAAAACGGTGTCACATTAACCCTGATCTCAGCCTCCATCTCCTGAGTGGAGGTACTGGTGCTGGAGCAAAACAGTTCAGAATCACCCTGTGTATGACCTTCAGGAAGACAGAATTCATATTGTGACGTTACACAGTCCAGGTTACCATGATCAGCATTTATGTTTTCATCTTGACAGGTTAGAGTGAGTTCATGATCGGCATTCACCGTTTTCAGTTCATTAAACACAAGAGTAGCAGGGAAAACAGGATCACTAGTCATGTTACACTTTAATTCATGATTTGCCAACTCTGCAATATCCTTGCTTACTGTGGCTTCAGAGGGCCCCGGAGGTGAGAAAACACAGTTCTTGAGGTCAGGCTCAGAAACAGATAGCTCAGACTTGGATGGAACCTCAGACATGGTAAAAGACACAAAAGGAAACACCTTCACCCCACTACTCACACTATTACCCTGAGAATCAGTGGAAGTCTCTTTCAGTCTATGTGTAGATTTTGTGGTCCCTGCAGGATTGAGTGAAGCAGTCATGATCGACTGAGAAGGACTGTCTCTAGCCTGTGGCTTGGTGAATAGCTCATTGCTAGCCATATCACCGGCTAGGTCTGTAGTTACTTCACATGCCGTCCGCTCAGAGGAAACTTGGGGTGACAGAACAGGTTCACTCACCTCCGAGCGTCGGGTGATGCGGTGACGACGCGAACGCCGTTTTTTCTTGGCCGTGGGCCCCGTTAACGTGGAAAGTGGAGCCTCCTGCGGTGACGCAGAGGCTGAGGAGGCGAGTGTTGGCGGAGCGTCAGGCGGGAGCTCCTGGCAACTCCGGGGGCCCCCAAAGGCCAGGCGTGTCCCGCGGAAAATCTCACCGTAGTGAGGAGCGAGCCCTGGCTTCCCCCGTAGCTCCTCCTCCAGTTGCGCGCATGCGGCGCTCTGCCGCTCCTCGAGGTCGAAATCCACTGCCTCCACAGCATCCTCGTGTCGCACCGTGGAGGGCGAGACATGCCGTAGCGACGAGCGACGTGAACGCCGCTTCCTTTTTGAAGTGGTGGTGGGCGAAACGTGGATCTCTGTGGCGACCGGCTCCTCGTCTTCCGACCACATCCGCGCCAGATAATAAGCGGGAGAAGAGTAGTCCGACCGAGGCGGCGAGGGCGGGCGGCCGGTCCGAGGCGGGGCGACTGGCGGGAGCTCCTCCTCGGAGATAAGCCAGGGCTTCCAGCGTAGCTCGTCCTCCCGATACGCCCGCAACACCTGCTGCCGCTCCTCCTCACCGAAGTCAACAGCCTCGGGCATCTCCGTGCAGTCAGGCGGTGGCGAAGATGCGGAAGCCGATGAAGCGGGAGCCAACGGTGTGTCGGTGGTGAGCCTCACCGTTCCGACTCTGACTGCCACTGGCTCATGAGGCAGTGGGGTAACATCGCAACAGCATGGCTCTGGCGAAGGCGCACGCACACCGGGCTGCTGCGGCTGCGGACGGAGTTGGAGAGTGGTGACGAGAAAGTCAACGATCAGTGGGTGTAGTGCCTCCCATAACCAGGGAAATACAGACGCGCATACTCCCACTTGGCGGGCTAACTCCTCCCGTTCCTCCACTCCGGAACACTGCAGCCATTTAGTACATAGCGACTCCACCGTCTGGATGATCTTCCTCTCGTGTGTCGCTGGGTCCGGCATGGTCGCGTCGTACTGTCACGGTCTGCGGAGGCAGACCGTGCGGAAATGTGTGTGGTGGACCCAGGAGCGAACACAAGCGAGGATGCAGGAGTGGAGTTAAACAAAAGCGAGCCTTTTATTCTGGCTGATGAAAGGAACAAAACAGAGTGAGGGCAGCATAAGAGTAATAGTTCAAACAGAAACCTAAACTGGACATAAACTAAGGAAAAGCTATGGCTGGAGATACGGAACACAGGGGGTGGTAACACAGACGACGCGACACAGACTACATGAAACACAGAGACTAAATACACAAGAGGGATGATCAGGGGAAGTGGCCACACATGGGAACACAGCTGACACAGATAAACATAACAAGACAAGGCAGGAGTAAACAACACTGACGGGAGACTGTCAAAGTAAAACAGGAAGTACACAGAGGTGCAAACAGGAGGAGAGAGAGAGCACGGGCATAGTGGGCTGGGGAAACATGGAATGAAACACAAGGAGGGGAGATGAGGGCTCACAGATACATAGAGGGGCACACAGGGGATAAGAGTCACAAGGGGAAGTCAAATAAGGAACAACATAACAGGACAACTCAGGAAACATGACCTAAATAAGGAACGAAATACAAAAATACAAGAAACTAAGAATACTGGGCCCACATGGCCCAGGACCATGACAATTACAATCTCTCGTTGGGAGACAACATTAGTGCAACAACATCTTGAAAAGGTTGAATAAGAAACCAAACGAAAAAAAACCCCAAAAACAAAACAAAAACCCCCCCAAAAAAACAAAAACACATATATACATATACATAAATATATGAAGGCCATTTTTATGACATATAACAGTTTCCTTTCTGCGAACACTTTAACATACATGTGGCTTACTTAGTACACCAAAAACACAATCATTAAAAGGATAGAGATTGAGTCCCATTGTCGAATATCAAAGCAGCCTCTTTACATGAATCCCTCAGTAATTCTAAAGATGACAAAAAAGATTTTAATTCAATTTTCAATACAGTTAGGGAAGGTCTTTTACTTTGCCATTTGCATTTGTGTATGTGGTATTTGCCCATAATTATCACCACCTTGTGTAGCATGGACAGTTCCTTAGATGGATCACCATTATTAAATAAAACTTGTGTTAGAGTCAGTGGGGTCATCCCATCTATTCTTATACTCAACCAGTCTACTAGATCTTGCCAGAAGTCAGTTGTTACTGAGCAGGAAAAAAACAAATGATCAATACTTTCCACATTTTGTGAACAAAATCCACATGGCTCTACCTCAAACCCAAACCTTTTTTAAGCATTTCAGCTGCTGGGTAATATCCATTAATTATTTTAAATTGCATTTCTTTGACTTTGGGGGGGATAGGCCATTTTAAAAAGTGCGTATATTTGTTCGTTATTTTAATATTACTCCCTTTTAGTTTTGTGTTAATGTTAAAGTCGTGAAATAATTTGTTTTTAAATATCTTGTTCATGGTTTTATTATTACAGTTTTTATCCGTCAAAGGAATCTGGTTTAGATGTAAAGAAGGTAGACTAATTTGTGCCTTAGAGTAATACAAATAACCTTGAATCAAACTCAACAGAGGTAAGGGGATTGCCTTACAAACCTTGTCATATTCTCTAAGGGAACACTGAATGTTAAACTTAGCATTAAAAACACCCACTGAGAGAAACTGACCCCTTTCATCAAGTAAATCTGTTATAAAAATTATGTTTTTTTCAAACCACTCTTTAACAAACAATGACTTCTTATTAATTGTAATTGTTCTGTTATTCCACAAGGTGGAGCAATGTGGTGAAAAGTTATGGGCAAACACCATCTTGCAATAAGACAAGACCTGCTTATGATATTCTGACAGTTTCACAGGCAACTTCAATATATCAAAATCACATTTCAGGAGAAAATCCAACCCTCCCACCTTTTTGAAAATATTTTTTGGGATATGGAACCATATGGAGTCAGGTTTCAAGAGGAAGGCTTTTATCCAGTTTTTTTTAAATACTCCAACCATTGATTGAAAATCAATTGACTTTATACCACCTTTAGCGTAATCTTTGACAAGTTGTGATTTTTTAATGTAATGTGTTTTATTGCGCCAAATGAATTGATAGATTATAGAGTTAATCTTTTTAATACTTTTCGGGGTAATGTATAGTGAGTAAGCTGGATAAACCATCTTTGAGACGCCCTCTGATTTGGATAATAGATTGCGTCCAAAAATTGTAATATCTCTCGTCAACCAATGATTTAGTGTTTTGGACATGCCATCAATTTTGTCTTTTAGGTTTTTTGATTCTCTAGTGTTGATGTCTTTGTCTAAATAGATGCCTAGATACTTAACTTCATTTTTCACTGGAATCGTCCTCATGCTATTTTCCAAGCAATCATAAAGTGGCAAAAGTTCACACTTCTTTAGGTTCAGACACAAGCCTGAAGCTTTAGAAAAAATTGAAATGACATTCAATGCTTTCTCGAGTATTGATTTATCCTTTAAAAATATTACTGTGTCGTCTGCAAACTGACTTATTTTCAGTTCAATATCAAAAATGTTTATTCCTTCAATGTCTGAATGGTTCACAATGAGGTAAGCCATTAATTGAGTGCAAAGAATAAATAATTTTGGAGAAATTGGGCAACCCTGTCGAATTCCACAGAATATGTCTATCCTAGATGTTATGCCTGGATTGAGCAAAACATAACTATAAATTTGCTTGTAGAACAGTTTGATCACTTTGCAAAATTTGTTTCCAAATCCAAAAAGTTCTAAAGATCTAAATAAAAAATTATGGTCTATTGAATCAAAAGCTTTAAAAAAGTCAATAAAAAGTATTAAACTTTCTGAATTAATAAAGGATCGATAGTCAATCATATCTAATATCAATCTTATGTTATTATGAATCTGCCTTCCTTTAATACATGCTGATTGGCACTCATCAATCAATTTGGTTAAGACGCTTTTAAGCCTATTTGCATATACTAAGGCTAATAATTTGTAGTCGTTACATAAAAGTGTTATGGGTCTCCAATTGTCTAGCATTTGTAAATCTTTGTTTGGTTTGGGTAATAAGGTTATTAATCCTGCTTTCATTGTTGGGGATAGTTCTTCATTTTTTAAACAATCCAAAAAGCCATTAAATAACAAATCTTTAATGTCTTGCCAAAAGGTTTTATAAAATTCAATCGTTAGACCATCAATTCCAGGTGATTTTCCATTTTTCATTTGTTTTAGAGCTGTATCTAATTCGGATATTTTCAAATCTTCTTCTAACCATGTTTTATCATCCTCTTCCAATTTTTTAACCTGATCTTTAATCATATCAAAAAAGATATCTGCATTTTCTTTTTCAGTTCTTGATTTATACAGATTACTATAGAACATGTTAATTTCCTCACTTATTTTGTTTGGTTCCTCAATTATAGTACCATCTTTACTCAATTTAGTTATTTTTTTCTTTGTTTGTCTATGCTTCTCTAGACTATAGAAATAAGATGAATTTTTTTCTCCATGCTCAATCCACTTGGCTCTAGACCTTACATATGCTCCTTTAGCTTTAATCAAGTACACCTCATCTAGCTTATTTTGTAAAGATTGTAAGCGTTCTGACTCTTCCGCAGTCATACAGGGTTTACCACATAATAAATGAATTTGTTCAATTAGATTTTTCTGTTCACATACGCGTAGGGCAGACACTTTCTTTCCTGTTTCTATAGCTAATTGTTTCACACTATATTTAAACCATTCCCATTTACTGACATTAGTCATGCTCATATTGTTAATTTCTGATTTAAGTTCTTTAACTTGTTTACAGAAGTCTTCGTTTTGTAATAAACTATTGTTAAATTTCCATATGTTGTCAGATCTTTGTTGTTTACGTAGAGATAATAAGAGACTTATCAGACAATGATCAGTAAGTGGGGTTGACTGGGTCTCACATTTCGTAACATATGATGATACTGTTTGGGAGACAAGCCAATAATCTAATCTTGAACATACGTTTTTATTTGATGGACTAAACCAAGTATATTTCTTCGTATTTGGGTTTGTCATCCTCCAATAATCGATCATATTGGTTGTCGTACAAAAGTCACAAATAATGCTATCGTGTTCTGGTTGATTTCCTCTTTGTGGTTGTCTGTCAAGCCATGAGTTAGGAGCCAGGTTAAAATCGCCTCCAGTTATTACCTGGGTAGAACCATATGTAGTACTCCACTTTGCAATTAATTTACTTAAGTTAGACATCATATTTCTATTTAGCGACCTGTTATTGTATCCATACACGTTAATAAGAATAATTTTCTGTTCACAGACTTCTACCAACACCATGATCCAATGCCCCATTCCGTCGCTTTTATGATCAATAACTCTCCCTGCAAATTTGTTGAATAAGATCATAACTCCTGCTGAGTGAGTAGTACCATGTGAATAAAGAATACTATCTCCCCATTGATGTTTCCAAAATGTTTCCTCTTCCTTACCAGAATGTGTTTCTTGTAAAAACAAAATGTTTGCCTTAATTTCCTTGCAGAATAAAAACATGGCCTTACGTTTGACATTGTTTTTTAAGCCTCGAACATTTAAGGAACTTAATAGAACAGCCATCTATAAGATAAAGAAAAAACAAAAACAAAAAACGCAAGAACAAAATACAAAACAAGAACAGTAACGGCTTCCTTGGCACTTACTAGAAGAAAAAAAAGTGCTTGAAGCAGGAATAAGCCTAGTGTCCTACCTATGTAATCATAACAGTACTCCGACCCTATCACAGTACTACCCCTTTATATATGCAAGGCAAGGCAAGGCAAGGCAAGTTTATTTGTATAGCACAATTCAACAACAAGGTGATTCAAAGTGCTTTACAGAGACATTAGAAACAAGAACAAATAAAAAGCATGATTTAAAATTGAATAAAACAAGCAAATAAACTAACTAATTAACAAACAAACAAACAAACAACAGTATATAAAATCAAAACAGATAAAATCAGAACAGTAGATAAAATCAGTAGTTAAATGTAAGTTTTGAAATTTAAGCTTAAAGTGTGGATTTGGTGCTTTATTCAAATGCAGCTGAGAACAGGTGAGTCTTCAACCTGGATTTAAATAAACTGAGTGTTTCAGCTGATCTGAGGCTTTCTGGGAGTTTGTTCCAGATATAAGGAGCATAAAAGCTGAATGCAGCTTCTCCGTGTCTGGTTCTGACTCTGGGAACTGATAAAAGACCGGATCCAGATGACCTGAGGGATCTGGATGGTTCATACTGGGTCAGGAGGTCATTGATGTATTTTGGTCCTAAACCATTCAGAGCTTTATAGACCAGCATCAGAACTTTAAAGTCTATCCTCTGACGGACAGGCAGCCAGTGTAAGGACCTCAGAGCTGGACTGATGTGGTCCACTTTTTTGGTCTTAGTGAGGACTCGAGCAGCAGAGTTCTGAATGAGCTGTAGTTGTCTGACTGATTTTTTAGGTAGACCTGTAAAGATGCTGTTACAGTAATCAAGCCTACTAAAGATGAATGCATGGACTAGTTTTTCCAGGTCCTGTTGAGACATCAGATCTTTTATCCTTGATATATTCTTGAGGTGATAGTAAGCTGATTTTGTTATTGTCTTAATGTGTTTTTCTAAGTTTAGGTCTGCATCCATCACTACACCCAAATTTCTCGCCTGGTTTGTGGTTTTTAGATGTATAGATTGAAGTTCTCTGGTGACCTGTAATCGTTTTTCTTTGGCGCCAAAGACTATAACCTCAGTTTTGTTTTTGTTTAGCTGGAGAAAATTGTGGCACAACCAGTCATTGATTTCCTCAATGCATTTACCAAGAGCCTGTACAGGGCCTCGGTCTCCTGGTGACATTGTGATATATATTTGTGTGTCATCTGCATAGCTGTGATAGTTTATTTTGTTGTTGTTTATAATCTGTGCCAGTGGGAGCATGTAGATGTTAAACAGAAGGGGTCCCAAGATGGAACCTTGGGGAACTCCACATGTGATACTTGTCTGCTCAGATGTGAAGTTACCTATTGATACAAAGTATTTCCTGTTTTCTACGTATGTTTTGAACCAGTTTAGTACAGTTCCTGAAAGACCTGTCCAGTTCTCCAGTCGTTTGAGTAATATGTTGTGGTCAACTGTATCAAATGCTGCACTGAGATCCAGTAAAACTAGGACTGACATTTTTCCACTGTCTGTATTCAGACATATGTCATTAAACACTTTGGTCAGAGCGGTTTCAGTGCTGTGGTTCTGTCTAAAACCTGACTGGAAGGCATCGTAGCAATTATTCTGTTTTAAGAAGTAACTGAGCTGTTGAGAAACTGCTTTTTCAATGATCTTACTTAAAAACGGGAGATTTGAGATCGGCCTGTAGTTGTTCATTTGTGTCTTGTCAAGATTGTCCTTTTTCAGTATAGGTTTGATTACAGCAGTTTTTAGTGATTCTGGAAACACACCTGATAATAAAGAAAAGTTGACGATCTGTAACAGGTCTGACTCTAAAGTCTTTGAGACCTTTTTGAAAAAACTTGTTGGCAGGACATCTAAACAGCAGGAGGAGGAGTTCAGTTGACCTAAGATGTCCTCCAGGTCTTTGCTGTTAATAGGTTGAAACTGTTTCATGGTGTTTAAACAGTTTTTTGGTGGACACAGTACATATCCTGGATCTGCTGTTGATGTACCAATTGCTTGTCTAATTTTTTGGATTTTTTCAGTGAAGAATTTGGCAAAGTCATTGCAGGCCATGGTCGAATGAAGTTCAGCTGCCACTGACACAGGAGGGTTTGTTAGCCTGTCAACTGTAGAAAATAAGACCCGAGCATTATGGCTGTTTTTAGTGATGATGTCAGAGAAGTAGGACCTCCTTGCATTCCTCAGTTGTAAATTATAATTGTGAAGTTTCTCTTTATAAATGTCATAATGAACCTGGAGGTTTGTTTTTCTCCATCTGCGCTCAGCTTTCCTACACTCTCTTTTTTCATTTTTCACCAGTGTGGAGTTTCTCCATGGAGACTTTTTCCTTCCAGAGATAACCTTCATCTTAATGGGAGCAATAGTGTCCATTACATTTAACATGTTAGCATTGAAGCTATTGACGAGCTCATTGACTGACCCTCTGGGCAGGTCAGGTGTTAATGGGAAGACCTGGTTAAAAATTGCACTACTGTGTTCAGTTATACACCGTTTTGTGATCACTGTTGTTGATATATTTGTGTGGGCTGAGATTTTACTTTCAAAGAAAACACAGTAATGATCAGACAGGCCCACATCAGACACAGTAACCTTTGAAATGCTCAGGCCTTTGGAGATCAGTAGGTCAAGAGTGTGTCCTCTATTATGTGTGGCCTCTGTTACATGCTGAGTCAGCCCAAAGTTGCCCAGAGTGTTACTCAGGTCTTTAGTCCCTTTGTCCTGAGGGTTGTCCACATGAATGTTAAAATCCCCAGCAATAATTACACAGTCAAAATCAACACAGATCACAGACAGCAGTTCACTGAGGTCATTAAAAAAGTCTGTGCAGTATTTGGGAGGCCTGTAAACATTAAGAAACACAACTTTGGATGGGGCCTTCAGCTGTAAAGCCACATATTCAAAAGACTGAAAACTTCCAGGAGATAGTTGCTTACATTGAAATGATTCATTAAATAAGACAGCAACCCCTCCTCCTCTCCTGCTCGCCCTGACCTCACTGATAAAACTGTAGTTTTATGCGGCAATTTTAGCTCTGGATAGCCCACGTTTAACTACGACTTTGCTTTTTGACCCTCTCCTATTTTTTATTTGTGTATTTTTAACAGATATGTATATATAAACATATATATACACACATACATACCCACATTTTTTGGTTAACTTGTAGTGACTTCTTCAAGTGCATCTCACAGATCGATCCTTTTACCGTCTATTATTGCATAACCCTCCTTTAGGAATGCTCTTTTGCCGTTGTTTCGAGCTTCCTGCACCTTGGGCCACAGCTTGATCCGAGCTTCACGGTCTTCTTTGGAGAAGTCTTCTTTAAATTTTATGTTCAGTTCTTTGCAGACCCTGGCCTCTTTGGATTTCCTCCATACTTCATCCCTTGCCGTCCTCATGCTGAACTGTATGATGATTGGTCTTGGCACCTTGTTGCTCACTGCATTGTCTTTCTTCCCCAGTCGGTGTACTGTATCAACCATGAGCTGCAGTTTTTCCACTGATACAGGAACCACTCTTGTTAGAATGCCGATCACTGTTTCACGTGTATTCTCGTTGTCCTTCTCTGTCAGACCCAAAATTCTGAGATCCCATCTTCTGCGGTAACGTGCACTCTCCCGACAGCTCTACTTTAATTCTTTGTTTTCGTTCATCAGCGACTCCACCTTCGTTGTCAGCTTGTCAATTTCCTCTCTGTTTTTTTGGGTCGCCTGTGTATTTACTTCAATGCGTTGTTCGAAGGCTTCCAACTTCTTTTCAAGCGAATCAAACCTTTCCTCGCATCTCTTTGTGAAGCCAAGTAAAACTTCATATACATTCTCGATGCTCACCTGCTTCTCAGTTATTTTGCTTTTCATTTTTTTGGGATTGGGACTTGGTAACGGAGTGTGGTCACCTATGGGTCTTCCGATCTCTTTCTGAAGTTCCATCTCTTCTATATCTTCATCCTCACATGCTTCCCGCATAGCAGCAAGGTTGTAATCATGGTCGGAGAGGCTACCTGTTAGCTTGGGGTTAGCCATTTTTATCGCTCTAAGTTTATCTTTGTGTCTGCCTGAAGGTCTGTCAAAGTAACTTCCAGGGGGTTTCGCTTGCGTTCTACTTCCTTTGGAGTAACAGTTTGTCAGTAAAGTATTTTACAGGACATCAAAATCACGTTTCTTAATCAGACCCGCAGATTGTACAACCGCTTATTCCGCCATCTTTCTCTCCCTCCAGTTTCCAGTTAGTGTGGAGGTCGCAATATGGCGCTGTCACTACCCGATCCGTACCGGAAACCCGATCGGTACCCCGCATGCGCAAATCTTACGTCACTTCCTCTCTTTGCCAACATTGCGACATTCAATATATTTGACTGATACGGTTAGCGCCCTAAGTCAGCTTGCCGATGATACAACAGTCTTTCTAAAAAATAAAGAACAAATTCCATTGGCCTTAGATACAATAAAGATCTTCTCTGATGCTTCTGGACTACGCCTGAACCTGGACAAATGTGAACTCATAAGTATCCACAATTGTTCTCACTCTTCTTTGTATGATATACCTGTCAAAAATGAAATCAAATATCTTGGAATCTGGATAACTAAATGCATGGCTGATAGTGAAGAAAAGAATATTCAGAATACAATTGACAAATGCAAAAAAACTCTGAACCATTGGCTACAGAGAGATTTAACGTTGTTCGGCAGGATAATGTTGACCAAGGTTGAATCTTTGTCCAGATTAATCTATCCAGCTTATTCCCTAGCCATCCCACCAAGAATTATAAAAGACATCAATAAGGTGAATTTTAATTTCATATGGAAAAATAAACATCATTATGTTAGTAACAGGGACTTGATAAAAGATTATGAAGAGGGGGGTTTAAAAGCAATCGATTTTGAAATAATAAATGGCATTTTAAAGATTAATTGGCTACGATCTTTCTTGAAAAATGATAATGAGATCTGGTTCTTGATACCATCTCTTATTTTCAACAAAGTTGGGGGGATCCAATTCCTTTTAGTGTGTGATTTTGAAATTTCTAAACTACCCATAAAACTTTCCAAATTTCATCAACAAGTTTTGTTAAATTGGAAATTAATGTTTAAACATAACTTTAGTCCCCACAATGTTCCATTGTGGAATAATAGGGTGATATTGAATCGGGGGAAATCTATGTTTGTGGAAGAATGGATGACAAAACAAATTTGGTCTGTGACACATATAATGGATGAAAATGGAGATATACTTGAATTAAACAGGCTTAATGAGAAATATGACATGAGTTGCTCGTTCGAGCTCTATAAAAAGGTTTCACAAAATATCCCAACAGTCCTTGTAAATACGGTAAAGAACAATTTTTCAAATATACAGACTCCAAATTTGCATAAAGTTAAACTAGATGGTCTTGAATTGGTTAATGGAAAATGCAATAATCAGTTTTTGAGGAGGTATTTGGTTAACACCTTATATCCAGGCAGGACAAAACATTCACTCGTCTTTAAAGATTATAACAAATCTGAGATCTCGTTGATCAGAACCAAATATTTAACATTTCCAATTCCCCCCAAATTTAAAGAAGTCCATTTTAGAACTACAAAAAATATTTACCCCTCCAATGAATTTATGAGAGAAAGATTTAAATTTGTGTTAGACAACTGTTATATTTGTAAAATAACTTCGGAAACAACAGAGCACATGTTCTATGGATGTGTGACAATCCAGAATTTATGGAAATCTCTCCATGTCCTAATATTGTCCCAGTATGGATATATTGATTTTTGGTCTTTTCAAAATATTCAAATTGGAGTAATCCTTAAGGACAAAAATAGTGAGTTTTTAATTAACAATCTCATTATTATAACAAAGTATTACATACATAAATGCCGATATGCTAAATCCCCCCCTTCATGGCCTGCTCTTAAAAACGACCTCTCCCTGTTCCGTAAATCTCTTAAGCTAATAAATAAGCCCCAAGCAATCAAATTGCATAGATTTTTAGAAGAGTTTGATTTTTCTTAGCCCCTTATTTAAGTTATGAGTCTTGTTTATGGAACCTCACTTTTAGAGATTTTATGATCCCCCTTGTCTTCTTTATTTCTGTTCCTTGTTTTTCTTTTTTTTATTCTTATTTATGTTTGTATTGGTTATTCATCTTTTTATATTATTATTATGTAGATGTGTGAATATGGATGTGTATGTATGCATATGTATATGCATATATATGTATATATATGTGTGTGTATGTATGTATGTTTACTCTCAGTTACTGTCGATTTCATTGTGGTGTATAGGAGATGTGATTCTGTTCTGATTGATTTAATATGTCGCTTGTCTCTTTGAGATTGTCATTGTTATTGTTCTAAATAAAGTTCATATTAAAAAAAATAAAATAAAATACGGTTAGCGCCCAGTTAGCTCCTAGCATTTCTCAACAGCTCTGCCTCCTTTTCGACTGCCCGGGACATTTAAACAATGGATAATCCGTATACAAAGAAATTCATGCTTTTCTCCTCAACAGAGAGTGTCCCCCGATTGAGCAACAGCGCCATAAAATAAGAAGAATGGCGCCTAATTACAGAGTTAATAATGCAGACTTTGTAATATCTCACGTGTAGATTCATCAGCCAGATGAATTGTTTACTGACAATTGACAGTGATAGCGCACATCATCATCACTATTCCAACAATCCTCTCCTCACAGACAAGCATAAACACACTCGACTATCACTAAATCAAATTTAACACACGTTTGTAATGACGATAATTCAGTTTACAATAGGGTTTATTCGCTCGGTCAGCAGGTGGCGGTATCCTCGTACACTGGGGAGTAAACTGCCATTAAACGAACAGAAGAAGAAAAAAAACATCTGCACATGCGCGGTACGGATCGGGTAGACCCTGTTGTCTTTTTTTTTTTTTTTTTTTTTTTTTTTTTTTTTTTTTTATTGAAACAAATTTCCATATACAAAACAAGTCAAGGAAACAGACCAGAATTGTAACAATTTACATTATAAAGATGGTGAAGCAAGTCATCATAACTTTACAGGGAGAAAATAAAAGTTTCTAGAGTAAAGAAATAAGGAACATAGACCTTTTGACACAGGCAAGAAAATTAGAAGAGCAAGTATTTTTTGATTTTACAGTATAGTACAGCAGTTTTTTTGTTCATATTTGAAATAAGCTTAAGTGACTTAAAGTATTGACAAAAGTAATTCAAGAAGACGGTAAACATAGGAGAGGCATTCTTCCACTTACATAAATGAATGAAAAACTTACATAGCACTATTACAAAATTGACAACATCTGAGATTTCAGAATCCAGATTGTCCATAAAGTAAAGAATATCCTTAGATGTGAAGGCAGGTACATTGGAAATTCTGAGTGAAACCCAACAGTGTATTTCAAACCAGAAAGCATTAGCATACTGACAAGTGAAAAATAGATGCTCTAGTGTTTCTGGATCGGAAGAACAGAAAGCACAAGAGTCGGCCTCAAAATTAAACCTTTTATGCAGGAATTCTCCAACTGGATAAATGCCTGATATGATTCTGAAGTGTGTTTCTTTCATTTTAGGCGCAAGTGGGTATTTTAAGTAAAAAGAAAATGACTTGTCTTTCAATATGCTATCAAGGTCATGTCTGACATTGACATTGTAGTTGCAGAATACTATTTGCTTAAAGGTATTAGAGATGAACTTATTATTAAATTGTTTGTCCTTTATTGAGGTATTACCTATCGTCAGTGAAGGTAAGCATGTTCTTATTAATGAATACTTTAAAGTATTTACGATAAGATTTAACAACGGTGTGGGTATCGCTTTACAAACCTTATTATAATTATTAAATGAAATCTCTATTTTATACTTATCAATAAATTCTTCATAAGATAGCAAGTTTCCATTTCTATCAAGCAGATCAACAACAAAACATACACCGTTATCATACCAGTCTGATTTAAATAAGGACTTCTTATTGATGACTATAACCCTATTATTCCACAACACAGAATTGTGAGGTGAAAAATTGTGGGTGAAAATTAGTTTCCCAAAATTCAAAGCTTGCTTATAGAAACTAGACAACTTAAGAGGAAGCTTAGATATTTCATAATCACATCTGAGCAAAAAATCTAACCCCCCGACCTTATTAAAGAGTTTGTTTGGAATATGGTACCACATAGATTGAGGACAGGAAATGCAGTCTTTTATCCATCTGAGCCTGAATGCAGCAATAATAGATTCAAAGTCTAAAGCTTTCAAGCCCCCATTTTCATAGTCTTTAACTAATTGTGATTTGCGTATATAATGTGTTTTATTCTTCCAGATAAAGCTGAATATAATAGAATTGGACAGTTTAATCATTTTAGGAGATGTAAAAATTGAATAACAGGGGTATATGAGTCTTGAAAGTCCTTCTGCTTTAGACAGTAAGATACGACCTAATATGGATAAATCACGTGTTAACCAATGATTAAATATTTTTTTAACTACATTTAATCTAGGAGTTATGTTATTATTCTCTCGATCATTAGTATTTTTACTGATTATTAAACCAAGGTATTTTACCTCCTCTTTTACTGGTATATTGTTAATAGTATCTTGATTACAGTTGTGTACAGCTAAGATTTCACATTTTTTAAGGTTTAGTGTTAAGCCGGATGCTTTTGAGAATGAAAGGATTTTATTAATTGCAGTAGAGACCATATTTACATTCCTTAGAAATAAGGCAGTGTCATCAGCAAATTGACTAATTTTAAATTCTTTATCAAGAATGTTTATGCCTTCCAGATCTGAAGAGAGTTTGATATAAATGGCAAGCATTTCTGCTGCAACAATAAACAATAACGGGCTAATAGGGCATCCCTGCCGAATGCCACGATGAATTTTAAAACTATTAGAAAACCCCTGATTGAGTGCAATACTACTTGTTATATCTCTGTACAACATTTTCATTACACTAACAAATCTGGGACCAAAACCCACAGCCTCCAGAGCTTTAAATAAAAAATTATGCTCCAAAGAATCAAAAGCTTTAAAGAAATCAAGAAATAAAATAAGGCTATCATGAGGAATTAAATGATTGTAATCCAACATATCTAATACTAAACGGGTATGATTATGGATATGACGCCCTTTTATAAAGGCTGACTGTGTCTCATCTATTATTTGAGTTATTCCTGTTTTTAATCTGTTGGCATAGACATGAGCTAATAATTTGTAGTCACAGCAAAGAAGTGTGATAGGTCTCCAGTTATCTAAAAGGATAGGGTCCTTGTTTGGTTTAGGAAGTAAAGAAATTATTCCTCGTTTCATAGTTGGAGATAGCATCTGATCATTTATACATTCATTAAATACCTCTAGTAATAGATCTTTAATGTCATTCCAGAAATATCTGTAAAATTCAATCGTGATTCCGTCGGGACCTGGTGATTTACCATTCACCATTTGGGAAACAGCAGCATCCAATTCAGCTAAAGTGATTTCAGACTCATTGAGATTTTTAAAGTGTGAGTCAATTTGAGGAATTTTTCCATGGATAGAGCTAAAAAAAGAATTAGTCTCCGAACTGGAATAATTTGTAGTGTAGAGGGCTGAATAGAACTCTGTGATATAGTTGTTTATAGTCTGTTGGTCTTCAGTCAGGGTATTATTAATTTGTAACTTCATTATAGTTTTTTTTGTTTGTCTAGTTTTCTCCAGGTTAAAGAAATAAGAAGAATTCTTTTCCCCCTCCTCAATCCATTTAGCCCTTGAGCGAATGAAGGCACCTTTTGCTTTGTCTATATAAAGTTCATCTAGTTTGTACTGCAACTGGTTTAGTTCTATAGAGTTTTCCTCTATCAGATGTGATAAATTGCACAATGAACTTATTTGTGCAGTAATTTCAGCCTGTTTCTGTCTCCTTTTATTAGCCATTAATTTTCCTTCTTCACTAGCAATTTTTCTGACATTAAACTTCAACCATTCCCATTTACTAGTAGAAGAAAAATCCTCCATTGCTTTTACCTCTCCTATCAATGATTTAATTTTTATACAAAAAGACGAGCTTCGTAAGAGGTTACTGTTAAACTTCCAGTGAGAATTCTTCGGTTCTGATAATCTATTATCCGGGGAGATTGAAAGTGTTATGGCACAATGGTCAGTAACAGGGGAGTGAAGAATCTTACAGTTGGATGATAGGGGGAAGAGACTACCAGTTATTAAGCAATAATCCAGTCTTGAGCATTGAGAGCGCTCAGAATTATTCCAGGTGTATTGCAGTTTTTCTGGGTTTAAGTTACGCCAGATATCGATTAGGTTGAGGGTGCAGGAGAAATCCATTAATATTTGGTTAAAATGAGAAGAGTTATATTTAGTTGGAAATCTATCCAGTTTTTCATCTGGTACCATATTAAAGTCACCTGCAACAACGACTTTTTCAGTTGAATAGATGATCTTCCATTCTTCTATCATTTTTTTCAAATCAGAAATCAATTTCCTGTTTTTAGCTCTATTGTTGAACCCATAAACATTTACTAAAATGTACTTAGTATCATCCAACTCCATGTTAACCATTAACCAATGACCTTCCTCATCACCTTTATGATCAAGAACTCTTCCATTAAAACGATGTAGAAAAATAGCCACTCCTGCTGAATGAGAGGTACCATGAGATAAATAAATATCACCGCTTCCCCACTGCTTTCTCCAAAATATATGATCATCTTTACTACTGTGTGTCTCTTGAAATAAAAAACAATTCGTGTTAGGCTGTTCCTTACAAAAAAGAAAAATCGCTTTACGCTTTATGTTACTTCTTAAACCTCGAACATTTAAAGAAAATATTGAAAGAACCATTGAATATTGCTTGAAAGTGCTGTAATAACTAGAGTAAGGCAATGGAACATTTTACCTCCTATTAACTAATAGACCCAGTCAAAGTCAGGGACCATTGAGCAAGTTACCGGCTTAAATTTAGTTGAACAGTTATACCTTCTTATCTAGGTCGTTATAAAGTTCTTTCATTCTTTGATTTGACGACCATCGATGACAGCATATCCGTCCTTCAGGAAAGCTTTGAGCCCTCTGCTCCTTGCCTCCTCCACCCTCGGCCACAGACGTTTGCGGGCTTCTCTGTCTTCCTTACAAAAGTCCTCTCTAAACCGAATCTTCATCTCCTTGCAGAGCTTCGCCTCCTTGGACATCTTCCACACTAGGTCTCGAACAGTTCTCATGGCAAACTGTATGACAATCAGCCTGGGTTTGTCACCAACTCGTCCCTTCTGACCCAGCCGGTGCACTGTATCCACTGTGTTGTACAGCTGCTCGGCGTTCGCAGGAATTATCTTGGTCAGAATTCTGATTATTTCTTCTCTCGTGTTCTCCCCCTCCTTCTCAGGAACGCCAGTTAGCAGCAAAGACCATCTCCGTTTGTATCTAGCATGCTCCAGACACATTTCACGAAGAGCCTCGTTCTCTTTTTTCAGCGTCGCCATCTGCGTTTTAATACGTTTCACATCTTCCACCACAGATTTAACAGCTTCCGTATTAGCATCCACGGACTCCTTTACTTTTCTTACAGCGTCGGTGTTTTCTTGCAACTGGAATTCATAATTCTTTAAATGTTCACTTTGGGTGTCAAATTTACATACCAGTTTTTGGATAGCATTGAGGAGAACTGTGTTTGAAACTTCGTTTTGCGTCTGCGATTCGTTAGCCTTCATTTTTTTAGGATTTGGACTTTTAACTGGTGTGTGGTGACGATCAGCTTGCGGTCTGTCTTGTGATAAGTCGTGCTGCTGTTCCATCCATTCAATATCTTCTTCGTCGCACGCCTGTCGAAGAGCCGCTAGGTGGTAGCCATGATCTTTGTTAATGTTAGCCATTTCGCCGCTTCGGAGAAGGTGGCCGAGAATGACGGAGAGAAACACAGGGAAGAAGTTTTTGAGTTTTAGAGATGAAGTATAACTAGTCTGCTTCTAATTCCGGTTAACTTGATTGCGGTCAAGACATAAAGGAGGTTCTTTTCAGGAAAAGCCTCGGAGCCCACTCAAGTTGAACCGCTCACTCCGCCATCTTCCCAGTCCCCTAGACCCTGTTGTCACTACCCGATCCGTACCGGAAACCCGATCGGTACCCCGCATGCGCGAAAGGTTTCTACTTCCGGTCGTAGCGTTTTACGATAGTTATGGGTCAGAGTATCTGTTAAGATGTTAAGAATAACAAGTATATCTTAAAATGTTTGCAATAATGAAGCATTTCAGTACAATGTAGACAAAAACGAAAAATAAAAAGAACGTTACGGATCAGGACTCCCCGATCCTTACTGCGCATGTGTAAAGTCTGACCGTACTGTCACTACCCGATCCGTACCGGAAACCCGATCGGTACCCCGCATGCGTGAAAGGTTTCTACTTCCGGTCGTAAGGATCGGAGAGTCCTGATCCGTAACTTTCTTTTTATTGACAAATGTAAGACAATCCTAAATAAGTGGTTACAAAGAGACATCACAATTTTTGGAAGAATATTATTAACCAAAATGGATAGTTTATCTAGATTTATATATCCAGCTTACTCTCTATCAATATCGAATAAAGTTATTAAAACAATTAATAGCTTGAATTTTAATTTTATTTGGAGGAATAAGTGCCATTATATATCTAAAGATGATTTGGTTAAACCATACATTGAAGGCGGTGGAAACGCAATTGATTTTGACATAATGAATGGTGTTTTGAAACTTAAATGGTTAAAATCCTTCCTAAATAATCCACACTCCATTTGGTTTTTTATACCAAGTAAGGTCTTTAACACACTAGGGGGTATCGACTTTCTCCTAAAGTGTGACTTTGAAATTACTAAGCTACCTGCTAAACTCTCTGAATTCCATAAACAGGTCCTTCTTTATTGGAAAATGTTATTTAAACATAATTTCACTCCACATAATAGCCCAATTTGGAACAATAGATATATACTGATGAACAGAAAATCTATTTTTATTCAAGATTGGTTATCAAAAGGTGTTTGGGCAATTGCCCATTTTGTAGATGAGGAAGGACATGTTCTAGGACATCAAGATTTTTGCCAAAAGTTTAATATCCAATGTTCTAAAAGTAAATTTAATCGGGTTATAAAATCCATTCCATTGTCACTTAAAAACATAGTTGTAAATGATATAATATATTCTGACATCTCCCCCAAGTTAAGGCAATTATATATAGATGGTATTCGATTTTGTGATGTTAAATGCAACAATAAGTTTCTTAGATCTTCATTAAGGAGGCTTTATTCTCCAAATTTACTTAGACGTAATTACATATTAAAAGATTTCCAAAGGGAAGAAATTGAAAAAATAAGAACTGATTATATCACCTTCCCTATCCCTCCTAAAGGGAAAGAAGTCCAATTTAAAATCTTGAATAAAATTTACCCGACAAATAGACTCCTTAGTGATAGATTCAAAATAGAAACGGGTAATTGTGTATTTTGTGAAACAGAAGAGGAGGATTTGGACCATCTATTCTTTTTGTGCAATTTTATACAAATATTTTGGTTGGATTTTCATACCTGGCTTTATTCCAGTGGGATTCAAATTACCCCATTTACCTTAAATATGATAATGTTTGGAGTGTTTTTGAAAGAAAAGAAAGCTAATTATGGTGTTAATGTGTTATTAATCTTGTGTAAGTATTTTATACATAAATGTCGCTTTTTTAAGATTAAACCAACACTGGCTCACTGGAAAAACGACCTAAACCTGTTGGTTAAATCTTTGACTTTAGTTAAAAAGAAAAAGGCTGCTTTTTTGTTTCCTTTGTAGAAGATTTTGATTTAGTGAGTTAATAATCTGTTAATTTATGTGACCCCATCTTTATATTTTATTTTCACTATATATGAAAGTTGCTAATATGTAAGAAATGTTTATTCTCTGAATCTGTAATATATGGTGCATTTTGTTTGTATGTTTATATTACTAATAAAAGAAAAAAAAACAAAAAAAAACTTTCTTTTTATTTTTCGTTTTTGTCTACATTGTACTGAAATGCTTCATTATTGCAAACATTTTAAGATATACTTGTTATTCTTAACATCTTAACAGATACTCTGACCCATAACTATCGTAAAACGCTACGACCGGAAGTAGAGACCTTTCGCGCATGCGGGTTACCGATCGGGTTTCCGGTACGGATCGGGTAGTGACAGGCGCTCCCCGGTGGTTGCAGCCAGGTGCTCTTGTGGTTTTGCGCAGACAAAGCTGAATTTTCATTCAAAGAGAGTAAAGTAGCACCAACGTTTGGATCGATATCTGCATCGATCTGTCCACCCTTGTCTCCTGGATCGTAGCTGAGATCAGCGTGAATCACGTGGGTCTCTGCTCCCTGATCTGTTTCCTGTGTTTGGAAAGACTTCCAGCTTCATCGCGGAGTTTCTCTCGGTTTGTGGGCTCATCTAAAGGTAAGCACCGAGCTAACTTTACTGTGAGTTCAGTTCATGTTGAGTTTAGCTCCTGAATGAGGTCTTCTGCTGCTCTCCTGTTCACAGTTTATTGTGAACACGTTGAGAGAAGAGTGAGAGAGTGTTTGGAGAAAAACACCAACTAATCATTAGCTCAGCATGCTGGGAGAAGTTGGAGCAGAAAAGTCTTTTCATTGTCCCTGCAGCTGTTTTTCTGCCTGCACCAAACCTCTACAGCCTCATTTCTATTTGAAGTGATAACAGGAAATGGATGAGAGCGATCTGCTGCAGTATCAGGGTCACAATAAACTTTATTGTCCAGCTGCTGTGGATGAACACATGAGAGGGAGTGAACTCCTACAAAGTCTCATTTTAATGAGTCTGGCTGCTGTAAAGTGATGCACAGGAAGATGTTAACAAAAACTAATGAAACAGAGATGAAAGTAAACAGTGTTCATATTTGAAAGCACAGAGAATAAAAATATATTGTGGTGGTTAATGTGCAGGAGAGTGTGAAGAATGTAATAATGTCTTCCTGTTTCAAACACAGCTGCAGTCAAAGCAGGAAGGAAAGCACTGAAACCACTGATCAAAACTCATTAATCAAAGACCGCTGATCAATGGCCATGAGTACCATTCAGAGAGTTGGGGAGTCGCTGCAATCACAGCATTTGATCAATGAGCTTTGATCAGTGGTTGTTGATCAATGTTCATGAGAATTTGCATATTAATGCTCAATAACTGACCTCCCAGCCCATTGTTCCTTCAGTGGTGCTCGTTTCAGTCATTATGCAAATGCTCTGTTGAAAATTGAGGAGAGCTGCAGTCAGCTGAGACTAAAGAAGTCACTTGGATGAGTGACGAAATGTTTCTCCCACAAAAAGCTACGTCCAGATGAACAGAATCAAAGTTTTGGGAATGGTGGAGGTGGTGGGACTGGGGGGCTGAAGGAGTTGAAAGGGTGGGGGAGTAACAGGTCTGTCTTTAAACTTGTAGTTGCTGTTTTCCAGACTGAAGCAGAGTCGTTAGCTGAAAACTGGTTTTAGAGGTTCATTCAGGACACAACAACAACAACAATCTTTATTTATAGAGCACATTTAAAAGCCTTGGGCATACCAAAGTGCTTTACATAAAACAATAAAAGGTTCAAACATTGATAACGGATAAATAAAAATAACGAGTTATGTTCATAGATAAAAGCTACCAATAAGAATGACTACAGCACATGGGTAATAGCAAGATAAAAGCTGTACCACCATAATAAAAGACACCAATAGAAAGATAGGAGGGAATTAATACAAGAGGTCAATAGGTCACAGCAACCAAACAAACAAACAAACAAACCAGCAATTAAAAGGTGGAGAAGGCAAGTTTAAAAAGATATGTTTTAAGCTGTGATTTAAAAGAATGAATAGAATCAGATGCCCGGATGCCAATCGGGAGATTGTTCCACAGCACAGGTGCGACAAGAGCAAACGATCGATCACCTCTAGTCTTAAGTCGAGATCTGGGCTGAGCCAGCAGTAACTGTGACGATGACCTTAAAGCCCTAGCAGGAGCATAAGGGTTTAAAAGGTCCTTAAGGTAGCTGGGTGCAGTGTTGTTAGTAATTTTAAAAGTAAACAACAAAATTTTAAATTGAATACGATATTTGACAGGCAACCAGTGCAGATCGGCAAGGACAGGAGTAATGTGGGCAAACTTGCTGGTTTTAGTTAGAATGCGAGCTGCAGCATTCTGAACTGTCTGTAATCTCTGTAAAAGGGAAGAGTGGAGACCACCTTCTCAGGCTCTTACAGCCTTACCTGTATCATAACAAAGTGTATAAACCCCAATCCACCTTTAACATGGTCCTTCTCCCAAACCTTCAAATAGGACTTTCTGGCCCTGTCATAGTAAAGGGCTGCTTAGAATATTAGAGCCAATGTCACAAAGTTCCTCCTGAAGTATAAGTGAGTGAGAGAGTTTCCTCACTTTGCAGCACAACACGTCTCACAAGATTTCTACAAGCAATCAGAGTGAAATTTGTACTTTGTGTTGTCAGATGAACATATGAGACACTTTGACTCTTCAGTGCAGTGTGGAGCCTAACAAAGATCTGTTTTGTGTCCCAGCTGATCAGCAGGAGGAGAAGAGTCTGACGGAGCAGCAGAGGAACATTTTCAGCCATCTGGACTCAGCTGAGTCACTACAGAGGAAACAATGAGCTCAACACAGGAGGTGAGGAAAATATCACAGTTTCACCAAATAATCAGTCACGTCTAAAACTCTCATCCTCCCAACCTGTTATATGACTGTGTTGTATATTATGTTGTTTTTTAGAGACCACAGCACATGTTAAAATAAGGAAGGTTTATTCATCAACATTATTAATAATCAAATGGACATTTGTCAGAGTTTTACCCCTGATACTGCTGGATAAACAGAAACTCACTCAGGAACGAGGTCACACAGAGCTCAAGTTTTCACTCGCGAGGGGGAAGCAGTTGTCTCCAACCCACTTCAACTTGCTTTCCCCCTGCAGGTTGTTTTTATTGGTTACACACATGAATATTCATGAAGCTTGTTGCTGTATTACCTATGAGAAACTACTATAACTGGTTATAAAGTGATTGTACTGTGCAAGCGTGATTATACATTGTGTCAGCATCATGAGCTTCAGTTTAAATGAATCTTTGCTACACTTGATGTAATCTAACTCTGACATGAGCACCACAGTCACCGTGCACTAGGGGTGTGTATTGGCAAGAATCTGGCGATACAATATGTATCATAATACAGGGTAGACGATACGATATATTGCAATACTAAAAGCCAGACGATATTTGTGTTTAGTAGGACTAAATTTAATTAGGAAAACTCACAGTAAACAGTCCAAACTGTTTAATGCTTGACATGAAACATCTGAAACAAAAACACTCTAAGTTAAAAATGAATGGAGAAATTAACATCTGCCTTATTAGAAGTCATGTCAAATAAACAAACAAAAACTACTGTACTGAAATATCAAGTATTTTTTAACATGAAAAAAGTAAACATGTAACACTGAAGTCTTTCTAAGTACTATGATTGTAAAATACTTATCCAAAAACTGCTCTATGGAGCATCAAAACAAAGCACTTTTTATGTGACCTTAATAACATAAACAAATATAAATCAAAAATGAAATTGCTTGAAGAATCCATCCAAGTAAACATTAACAAAAAATGTAAAGTGCTATTACAACTAAGTGTTAATAAAATAAAGTACAGCTCTGCAGTGTCCATCAATGGAACACTTTTAGTACAACCTGAAAAAAGGAATTTACTCATCTAAATAAAAGTGCTTATGAGACTCAACCAAAATGTCAAACATTCTCATATCAGAGATTTTACATGTCTAGTGTTTTCTCAGTGTTTATTTTTCAATTTCCAGATTTTTGTGCAGGAATACAAGCTGATCGACATGGTCAGCTCTCAGGACACTTCTCTGTGCATTTACTATGTCTCCTGCAGAGGAGAAAACTCTCTCTGCAGAGACACTTGTTCCAGGAATGCATAGGAAACTCCTTGCTACTTTGGATAGCTGAGGGTATTCCTGTTCATGGTCCTTCCACCAACTGAGAGGATTTCCTGTGAGAGGCAAAGGGGTCTCATCTCTATACCTCTTGATCTCAGCTGCAGCAACATCATGTTCTGATTTTGGTGCAGTATTGTCAGTAGTAGAGGCAAACGTAGCTCCGAGCAAGTCCACCAGTGCACATGAGGTCCTCTGTCTCTTTAGGGGTGGCCGAGGGATGGAGTCAAAGTTGTCTTTGATATGTGGGTGATGAGCCTCCTCTGTGGCATTCTCTTCCTCCACTTGTTTGTCAGTCTCCTCATTCTTTTGCTGCTGAAAAACATTAAATTCAAATAGTATTAATGTCAGAAAGTCAAAATTCAAATCCAAGATTCACCCTGTTTTTCACTAATATTTGATGACAAATGTCATCAATATGCTTTTTTTTTTTTGCTTTTTACTTTATTCACTTGCTTATAACTTCAGTTGAGTTTTTCCAAATAAATTAATTTATTTACTTACATTTTCTTCCTTCTTTATCACAGTCACCACAGTGTCCAAAAGTCTGGAATAGGTCTCACTGGTCTCTGCTTCAGACAGGAAGGGCAGGTCCTTAAACCGAGGATCAACAGTTGATGCCATCCATAGTGTCTCCCTCTCATTTACATATCTCTTTCCCAGATCTTCTGCTCTGGCAGTCTTAATGTTCCTTACTGTCGGTGTATCATCAACACTTTCTTGTGCACCCATCACAAGCTTGGAATGAAGAGGAGCAATGATGGACAGGGTTGGCATACTCTCCTCTGACATCACCAGGGTGGCGTCCTTCATAGGCTTGAGTGCCCTGACAACTTCTTCTGCACATGTGATGTCAGATTCACTTAATGTGAAAATTTCTTTTTCACTCCTACTAACTTCTGCAGAAAGCAGAGCTGCACAGATGGCTGGTTGCTGTTCTAAAAATCGTTCTATCATATCATAGGAGCTGTTCCATCTTGTAATTATGTCCGTGATCAATCTGTGAGCTGGTAGCTGAAGGAGGCACTGTTTCTGCTTCAACTGGTTGCTGGCTGTGGTGCTGCGCCTGAAAAAGGCTGATACACGTCGGATCCTCCCGAGAAGTCGCACCACGGATTGTATTTTCAGTGCTTTCTGTGAGGCGAGATTCAGACTGTGTGCAAAACATTGTATGTGCGTCATGCCTGCAAGTCTAGCCGCGAGAGCCATGTTTGGTGCATTATCGGTAACAACAACAAGGTCCTTTGCGTTCAATCCCCATTCAGCCACAGCGTCAGTTAGTAACGCTGCAATGTGCTCACCTGTGTGACTGTCATGCATGGCTCGGGTTTGTAGTACATGAGACTGAAGGTTCCACTGGTCCGTTATGTGATGTGCTGTAACAGTTACGTACGATTCAGTGGCTCTCGAAGTCCAAGCATCGCATGTCAGAGCAACTGTCTCAGCCGAGCTGAGAGAGTCCAGCACTGTCGCTTTGACCTCTTGGTACAACTTTGGCAGAGCGATGTCCGTGATGTGTTGTCGAGAAGGAACGGCGTAACGGGGCTCCAGCGTTTTAATCATATTACGAAATCATTTATTCTCCACAACACTCAGAGGGCGCATGTCTTTGCAAATAAAAACAAGTACTGACTGCGTTATTTTTGTTGCACGAGTTGAAGTTGCTGGTAGTTTCGAAAAGTTAACTTCTTCAATTGTCCGTTGAGAGGGATCACCTCGTTTCGTTTTAAAATTAGCATTTGACGCTACGTCGCTATGGTGTCTAGACACGTGTGTTCGTAAATTTGTTGTGTTACCAGAATATTTGACTCTGGCGGTGCAGATTTTACAGACTGCATAGCTCTTGTCATAGTCTTTACTGCCTTCTTTTGTCCTAAAGCCAAAATAAGTCCACACATCAGCTTTGAAAGCTGCGGGGGACGGCTGTATCCTCTCCTCTTCAGTCATCAGTTAGCTAGCATCACACACGTCCACTGACTGTTCTACTTCGTTCTTTTGGCAAACTAGACGCTTCTACAGTTATCGCGAGACCTCGTTTTTACGTTATAGTAAAGGCGGTGAAAACTGCAAACCAGTGGCCGGAGTTTGAATTCCAACATACAAAAGAAATAAACAGTAAATGCATGTCATTTTTCAATTAAAAAAATCGATAACACTGATTTTAAATATCAATTCAGTATCATTGCGCGAAATATCGCGATATTTCGTTGTATCGATATTTTCTTACATCCCTACTGTGCACCAGTCACACACCGTTCTTTACTTTAAATCCATCGCAGTTCAGCAAACAAACCTGTTTATCCTGCATTAACCTGCAGAGGATCTTCATGCAGTCTTTAAATAACACAGTTAATCTGCCTCAGATTGTTTTGCAGCATCTTTCACTATGATGATTCTGTGTTCTGATTTCAACACGTGAGGACTTACATGTAAGCTTTAATCTCCAGTTGATCAAATCCCACTGAGCAGTCCTTCCCTTTAAATCTAACCTCTCTTCTTCCTCTCCTGTCCTGTGTGTCTTATCTTTCTCCGTCTCTGAGTGAAGTTAGCTCTCTTTCTTTTCTCTCCCTGTGATGTACAGCAGCTCGACCTTTAGCGAGCAACACACTGTCAGACAAAACTGCACACAAACAGTTTGTGTGTTTGCTGATGTTTGTTGATAGAAACGCTGCATTTGAAATTACCTGTTTGTTCAGGTGCTGTGCAAAAAAGAAAGAAGAACAACGTCTCACTTTAACTCCTGACTATGACTCACAGTTTTGCCTCTTTCATCTCTTTTTATGTTTCATACCCTGGTGATTAGTACACGATCAGGATTGTCTTTCATGTGTTACTTTTCCCGTTTCTCAAGTTGGTTTGATGTTTGATGCCTGCAGTGATGAAATAAACCCCTCAGATGCCTTAAAAGTAACACATCTGTTTTGCAAATGTAAGGAGTACAAAATACAATTTTCTTTTTCTAATGTAGGGAGCAAAAGTAAAATATTTTCCTTCACTGAATCAACTTTTAAATGTTACATTGTAATTATTAATATTGAAAAATGACAAAATGATAGAAATATGTAATAGGAAACAGGAAACATAAAAGTATAGACTTGGTAAACATTTATACTTTTCTGAGTGTGTTAGCATGCTAGCATTAATAACTGTGTACAGCAGGAGGGATGGGCATGATCTTAGAGTTTGAACAGTCATGAATTATTTTTAACAGCAGGTTGGATGTAATGTGTTAGAACTACCAGCAGGTGGGGATAAGAGACCTTTAAGGTGTTTGGTGCCACACTCCACCTTCAGGTTTAAAACTAGTGTTAATGGAGTTTGAAGGTTGAGTTTGTTCCACGACTGCATTTCACTCACTGCCTCTGTTTGTATCTCTGTCACTGCAGGACCAACATGGAGCGAGAAGTCAGCGCTCTCAGGAGGCCGACAAACCTCACAGAAGAAAGAGAGAGAAAACACACACCTGTGACGAGTGTGGGATGGGTTTTACTGTGAAGGAGTCACTAAAACGTCATCAGGTCATCCACACTGGAGTTAAAGCGTTCAGCTGTGACTTGTGTGGAAAGTCTTTTTCCTGGAAGAGTGGTCTAAAAACACACCAAGTCATCCACAGTGGAGTTAAAGCGTACAGCTGTGATCAGTGTGGCAGAGCTTTTACTCACAGTAGCAGCTTACAGAATCATCAAGTCATCCACTCTGGAATTAAGGCATACAGCTGTGACATTTGTGGAAAAACTTTCAGCCAGATAGGGAGCAGAAATACACACCTACGCATTCACACCAGACATGATGTGTACTGCTGTGAACAGTGTGGCAGACAGTTTATAACCAACAGGCAGTTACAACAACACATGTTTACCCACACTGAGGGACGACCTTATAAATGTGACCTGTGTGAGAAGACTTTTAAAGCTCCACGTCACCTGAGGCAGCACCAACAGATCCACACCAGAAAGAGACTCTACAAGTGTAGTTACTGTGAGGTATGTATTTATATTGTTATCTTGTCATTTTAGCCTGACTGTTTGGAACAACTCTGCTCATTAAACTGTGTTAGCATGTTAGCAATTCTACTGCATGGAAAAGCAGCTCTGAGTGATTATTCAGATTTTCATTTCAGTTATTCAATTCAATTCAATTTTATTTATATAGCGCCAAATCACAACAAAAGTCGCCTCAAGGCGCTTCATAGATACAGAGAAAAACCCAACAATCATATCACCCCCTATGAGCAAGCACTTTGGCGACAGTGGGAAGGAAAAACTCCCTTTTAACAGGAAGAAACCTCCGGCAGAACCAGGCTCAGGGAGGGGCGGCCATCTGCTGCGACCGGTTGGGGTGAGAGAAGGAAGACAGGATAAAGACATGCTGTGGAAGAGAGACAGAGGTTAATAACAGATATGATTCAATGCAGAGAGGTCTATTAACACATAGTGAGTGAGAAAGGTGACTGGAAAGGAAAAACTCAATGCATCATGGGAATCCCCCGGCAGCCTACGTCTATTGCAGCATAACTAAGGGAGGATTCAGGGTCACCTGGTCCAGCCCTAACTATATGCTTTAGCAAAAAGGAAAGTTTTAAGCCTAATCTTAAAAGTAGATAGTGTCTGTCTCCCGAATCCAAACTGGAAGCTGGTTCCACTGAAGAGGGGCCTGAAAACTGAAGGCTCTCCCTCACATTCTACTTTTAAATACTCTAGGAACAACAAGTAGGTCTGCAGTGCGAGAGCGAAGTGCTCTAATAGGGTGATATGGTACTACAAGGTCATTAAGATAAAATGGGGCCTGATTATTTAAGACCTTGTATGTGAGGAGCAGGATTTTGAATTCAATTCTGGATTTAACAGGAAGCCAATGAAGGGAAGCCAAAACAGGAGAAATATGCTCTCTCTTTCTAGTCCCTGTCAGTACTCTTGCTGTAGCATTTTGGATTAGCTGAAGGCTTTTCAGTGAGTTTTTAGGACATCCTGATAATAATGAATTACAGTCGTCCAGCCTGGAAGTAATAAATGCATGAACTAGTTTTTCAGCGTCACTCTGAGACAGGATATTTCTAATTTTAGAGATGTTGCGCAAATGGAAGGAAGCAGTCTTACATATTTGTTTAATATGTGCGTTGAAGGACATGTCCTGGTCAAAAATGACTCCAAGGTTCCTCACAGCGTTACTGGAGGCCAAGGTAATGCCATCCAGAGTAAAAATCTGGTTAGATACCATATTTCTAGGCTTTTCAGGGCCGAGCACAATAACCTCAGTTTGATCTGATTTAAGAAGCAGAAAGTTAGCGGCCATCCAGGTCTTTATGTCTTTAAGACATTCCTGCAGTTTAACTAATTGGTGTGTGTTATCTGGCTTCATGGATAGATAGAGCTGTGTGTCATCAGCATAGCAGTGAAAATGTATGCTATGTCTTCTAATGATACTGCCTAAGGGAAGCATGTATAATGTAAACAGAATTGGTCCTAGCACTGAACCCTGTGGAACTCCATAATTAACCTCAGTGTGTGAAGAGGACTCTCCATTTACATGTACAAATTGGAGTCTATTAGATAGATATGATACAAACCACTGCAGTGCAGTACCTGTGATACCTACAGCATGTTCTAATCGCTCTAATAGGATATCATCATCATCATCATCATCATCATCATCATCATCATCATTTATTTATTTATATAGCACTTTAAAAACACACCTGGTAGACCAAAGTGCTGTACAATACTAATATGCACATAGTAATAGACATAGCAATAAAGTTAAAAAACAATAAAAATAAAAAAAATAAAATAAAATAAAATAAAAATGTCAGATATTATGGTCAATAGTATCGAACGCTGCACTGAGGTCTAGCAGGACAAGCACAGAGATGAGTCCACTGTCAGAGGCCATAAGAAGATCATTTGTAACCTTCACTAAAACTGTTTCTGTGCTGTGATGAGCTCTGAAACCTGACTGAAACTCTTCAAATAAACCATTCCTCTGCAGATGATCCGTTAGCTGTTTGTTAGTAGTTATGATTTTTGTTTACACGATCATGAAAAACTAAAAGGGCTGAAAATTAATATGACGGTGTTATTTAATGTTCAGGCAGTTTCCTGGTATATAATGATATTGTTATTACAGGGAGTGCAGAATTATTAGGCAAGTTGTATTTTTGAGGAATAATTTTATTATTGAACAACAACCATGTTCTCAATGAACCCAAAAAACTCATTAATATCAAAGCTGAATGTTTTTGGAAGTAGTTTTTAGTTTGTTTTTAGTTTTAGCTATTTTAGGGGGATATCTGTGTGTGCAGGTGACTATTACTGTGCATAATTATTAGGCAACTTAACAAAAAACAAATACCGTATTTCCCAGACTACAAAGCGCACCTGAATATTAGCCACACAAGCTAAAATCAGGGGAAAATCCTGTTTTGTACATACATTAGCCGCACCTGACTAAAAGCCGCAGGTGTTTCAATGTTTTTTTTGGGTTTTTTTCGCCTGTCCCATTTGGTTCTTTAGCCATCAGAATTGTTGTCTGAAGACCAACAAGGATACCCAATGGATTTACTTTGCCAAACGGATCATCATGGCCTTGCCGTATTGGTCCATTTGGTCGATCTTTGTTTTTATTATTTATTATATTTTATTTTCAGATGTTACAGACGGGACAGACATGAGTGAGAGATAGGAAAGGGAGAAAGAAAGAGGAAGGAAAGGAAAAACAGAAGGGGAGAGGGACAGTGAGAAAGGGGGGGAGAAAAAAAAATAAAAATCTCCTGGATCACCTGTTGAGAGAAGAATAGAAAACAAGCAAAAAAAGACAAAAAAAAAAGAAACAAAGCAACATACTAAACACAACACCATCGCATTAATCTAGCTAAGTGTAAACAGCAGTAAATACTAAATATTCAATGTTGTTGTGCAGCACGCAGGACAGATGTGCTTCGAGGTAGCAGCCAAGAAAGGTGTAATTTGGGTCTACGAGCAGTGAACACCCGTGTGCATACCTGTGTGGATCAGCGCGCTTGTATTCCAAAGGTTTCTCCATGTAACGATCTGTTAGGGAGTGTGGGGGGGCCACAGCCCCGTCCTCCAGGGTGTGAAGCAGGTCATCAGAATCATCAGAATCAGAATATTTTATTGATCCCTGGGGGAAATTATTTTTTGTTACAGTGCTCCATTTTAAACCAACATTAAGACAAGACAGACAATACGCTAACTAAGAATAGTACAATATATACATATATATACGTATATAGGTATGGAGGAGATCAAAACTCCAGACATCCAGAGGCCCCCAGAACACAAGAAACCAAGGAAGACCAACAGAGGGGCAGCCGCGCCACTGTTCCAGTAAGAGCTGAGGAGAGTCCCAGATGAGGGTTCACTCAGCAGCCGCGGAGCAGAAGCCAGGGGGAGTTGCAGTGACGCGCCCGTGAGCTCCGCCGGCCCCCAGCTGTGCCTGAGTGACCGAGCCCCAGGCCGAGAGGCCGGGGGCACCCCACCCCCGAAGGGGCCCGAGCGAGCCCCAGGCTCCAGGCCCCGATAAGCGGCCGCCAAGGAGTGAGCCGGTGTGTACCTGGACGCCCACCCCCAGACACAAAGAACCACCAACGCACCGACACCTGAGGGAGTCCGCCACCGGCAGGGGAAGTGGTGGTAGGTGGAGATAGGCCTCCAAACCTTGGAGGGCCTGAGGTGTCCCCAGAGAGGTGGCGTCTGATACCCAACCTGACATATAGACACAGACATACAGGCACATACAGACACAAACATCCATTCCCCCCCCTCATGCTCTCATATGCACTCACTCCACACTCAACCAATGTGGAGACAGACATAAAGAGACGCTGTACACACAATCACACTCCCCAAGCGTACTCTACAAACCGGGTCTAGGTACCCTTGCCCCTGGAGGGGGGAACTGCACCCAGACCCAGGTGGTGTTACCCTTTTCCCTGCGGTGGGGAGAGGCAGACCACCCCGACTCCGTAGCAGCAGGGAGGCCCCACACTCCAGACCGCAGTCGGACGGCCAACTCCACCTAGCCCTCCCGCTCCAGCAGGCCGCAGAGAATGGGGGTGGGAGAAGACTCCAAACCTCCCTCCACCCGCTCATTGTAGTGTTGATGCATGTGTGTTCTAAGGTGCAATTAAAACCCAGGAGGGCATGGAGCTACCTGCCAAGGAGCAGCAGGTAAGCACATAGTCCCTCCTGCTAGCCCTCAATGACTAAGTGTATTTAAAATTGAGAGGTGGGCAACGACGCCAGGGGTGAGGTGTACACCCTGATGGTAATTTGGACTCCGTGATTGTGCCCACCCCCAAGATCCTATATGTATGTGTAATGAGAGTGTGAATAATGTGAATGTCTAAGTTGTGGGATAAAATTGAGGCAGAGGCAGCCAGAAGGGGACAGAGGGGGGGGGGGGGGGGGGGGGGGGGGGGTTAGCCTCCTCTGCACCCTGGTGACATACCCCTACTCCAAGGCCCTGCATGTGTGGGTGGTTGTGGTGGAGCGGGAAGAGAGAGGCAGCTGGAGATAGGGAGGGAAGGAAGGGAGGGGCAGGTAACCCCTCCCTGGGGCCAGCTCCCCCGCTGACCCCAGTAGGCACTCCCACACTCCGCGACCCGCCAGGGAAAGGGGGCCCAGGCCCATCCAGACCGGGGCCCAGTGCAGCAGCGCCTCCCGGCCCCACAGAGCCCGGGACAGTCCACCCGACCCCACCACAGAGAAAACTGCACCCACCCCACCATCTGCTCATCTTCCAGACTACATAAGACAGTAAACGCCCAGGCTGAGATCTTCCTCCACCTCTCCTGTATCTCCCCCTCCTGCAGAGAGAGTTCCTGAAGAGAGGAAAGCTCCTGCAAGATGTGACCATCTCCCCCACCAGTTGAAGAGCCCCCCAGCCGGTTCAACGCACCGGCGGCACCCTGCTCCAGGGCCGGGCCCCCATGCACCCACCCGCCCACAACCCCGGCAACACACCAACCAGGATCCAAGCCCCCGAGGCCCGGCCCGGGCCCCAGCCCAGAGACGGAGCGCCCCCAGAACCTCACGCCCATCCCGGACCCACCCAGGGCCAGCCAGGCTACCAGGTCAGTAACCCACGTCCGTCAGCACAGACCCTCCCCTAGCCCCGCTGCACGCAGCCGCGAGGAAACAGTCACCTGAGAGCCAACAGAGCCCCCAACTGGACATGACCGCTACCCCGGGTTGAGCCCCCCAAGGAAGATGCCTCCGGGGAACCCCCCGACGCCCTAAGCCTGTCCCTACCCCCACACCAATCACAACAGTGAAGGTGGGACCAAATTATGACCCCCCACCCCCACTAGGTGATGGAGCTGATAAAAGGAGTCCAGAGCAATTGATCTGATGTGGTGGCAGAGGCTGTATCAAGACTAATGTAATCTAATAGATAATTTCTATATTGGTTAGAATTAAGATTATTTTTATTTTTCCAGTTCATGAGGACTGTTTTCTTGGCTATGCATAGGGCAGTGAAAATCATATGGGCTATATTCTTTTCTGAAGTGACATTATCTAAGCTGCCCAGTAAACACACTAAGGGGGAGGTTGGAATGTTACATTTCAGACACTTTGATAAGTCTTCACATATCTCGCGCCAAAACTTTTGCACTGGTGGACAGAACCAAAGAGCGTGGATGTAATTGTCTGGTGTATTGCCTTGACAGTGTGAGCAGTTGTTGGAAGATGTAAAGCCCATCTTGAACATCCGATGACCTGTATAGTGCACTCTATGTAGTATTTTGTATTGTATTAATTGCAGACTGGGATTTTTAATTAATTTAAAGGTTTTTAAGCAAATCTGAGACCAGAAGTTTTGGTCTAAGCTGACTGATAAATCTGCTTCCCATTTTGCAATAGGAAGGGATATTGATTCATCTAATTTAGAAAGTGTTCTGTATATTTTAGATAATAATTTGGGGGATTTAAGAGTAAGAAAATGTGCCGCACTTAGTGGTGTTTGTAATTCAACTTGACTGAGGTTAAATTTCTTTTTTACTATGGATTTAATTTGTTGAAATTCTAAAAATCTTGTCTTGTTGATCCCATATTGTGCAACTAGTCTGTCAAATGGAATAAATTCTGTTCCCTCTAATATATGTTCTAAGTATTTAATTCCTTTACAACTCCATTCTGGGAAATTAATCATATTATTGTTTTGTAATATGTCAGGGTTATTCCAGATAGGTGTACGTTTGCATGGGATTAATGAAGACTCCGTTATTTTTAGAAACTCCCACCATGCTGTCAGAGAAAAGCTGATGTTGATACTTTTAAAGCATTCATGTCTTTTGATGTTTGAGCTAATAAATGGTAGGTCTGAAATCTCTAGATCCTTGCATAGTGCCTGTTCAACATCTAGCCAGGGCTCAACTAAGAAGGTATGTTTTAACCATTCTGAGATGAACTGAAGCCTGTTGGCTAAGAAGTATTGGTGAAAATTAGGCAGATCTAATCCTCCTCTATCCTTGGTTCTTTGTAGCGTTTTTAAGCTGATACGCGGGGGTTTATCTTTCCAAAGGAATTTGGAAATATATGAATCCAGAGATCTGAACCAATCTTGTGATGGTTTGTTAGGGATCATCAAAAATAAGTAATATATTTTTGGCAAGATCATCATTTTTATAGTGGCGACCCTTCCCATGAGTGATATGGGTAAAGATTTCCATCTAGTCAGATCGCCTTCTACTTTCTTTAGAAGTGGGATGTGGTTTAATTTAGTTAAGTCTGAAAGCTTAGGAGAGACATTAATACCTAAATATTTAATATTTCCGGATTGCAGTGGGGCAGAGGAAGAATTATGGAAGGAGCAGTTAATGGGGAGAACTGTAGATTTTGGCCAGTTAATTGAATAATCTGAAACTCTTGAAAACCAGTTTATTAAAGTAATTACCTCAGAGAGGTTGGTTTGTGTGTTTTGCAGAAATAGCAACACATCATCCGCATAGAGACTGATTTTATGTTCTATGTTCTTTACATTTTATGCCCTTAATTGTTGTAGCCTGTCTAAATGCTGCTGCTAGAGGTTCGATAAAAATTGCAAAAAGTGAAGGGGAGAGTGGGCATCCCTGTCTGGTGCCCCTCAGGAGATAGAAGCTGGAGGATGTCTGGTCATTTGTTCTGATACGAGCTGTTGGGGAATTGTATAATATTCTTATCCAGTTTATGAAAGAGTTTCCAAAACCAAATTTGTGTAAAGTTGCGAATAAAAATTTCCAGTTAACTCTGTCAAATGCTTTTTCTGCATCTAGAGATAATATTATGGTTTCGATGTTTTTATCGTATGAGTAGTCTATTAAATTAAGTAATCTACGAGTGTTTGTTGAGGAGTGCCGACCTTTTATGAAACCAGTTTGGTCAGGATGAATTAAGAGGGGGGTCATTTTCTCTAATCTCTTTGAGAGAGCTTTGCAGATTATTTTAAGGTCTACATTTAAAAGAGAAATTGGACGATAGCTTGAGGGAAATAAAGGGTCTTTGCCTGGTTTTAGCAGGAGACTAATGTTGGCAGAATTCATATTTGGTGGTAGTCTGCCATTTTCCTTGATTTCCTGCAACATGCTGTGGAATACTGGTGCCAAAATTATCCAAAATTCTTTGTAGAATTCTGCAGGGAAGCCGTCTGGACCTGGAGCCTTATTATTGGGCATACTTATCAGGGCTTCCTGGAGTTCACTTGGCGTCAGTGGCGAATCCAGTTCCATTGCTTGACTATCTAGTAATTTTGGAAGAGTTACGTTGTCAAGAAACTGATCAATTTCATTTTTAGATGGGTTTATTTGTGGTGAGTATAAAGTTTCATAGAAATCCCTAAAAATGTTGTTTATTCTTCCAGGATCATATATTATGTTCCCCGATAAATCTTTAGCAGCACATATAGTTGTTTTTTCTTTATTTATTTTTAGCTGGTTAGCTAGAAATCGACCTGATTTGTTACTGTGTTCAAAATTCTGCAAGCGAAGTCTTTGTATAAGGAATTGTGTTTTTTTTATTAATAATTTCATTTAATTCTAGTTTTGTTTTGCATATTTTGTTCAATGTTTCCTGATCTTGGTCGCACGCGTAGGCTTCTTCTAGTGATTTGATGTTTTTTTTCTAATTCCTGAATATTTTTGTTTTCTTCTTTCTTTTTGTGTGATGAGAAAGAAATTATTTTACCTGTCATCACAGCTTTCCCTGCTTCCCATAGAACAGAAGCAGATATTCCGGGAGTGTCATTAAAGTCTAAATATGAAGTCCATTCCTTTTTAAAATATTTAATAAAGTCTTCATCTTTAAGTAGTGATATATTAAATCTCCAGTTTTTTCTTGGCGTAGTGTTATTCTTGTGCATTAGTGTTAAAGATACAGGAGCATGATCGCTGACAGCTATAGGATGAATCTCAGTGTCTGAAATGTCACACAGCAGTGAGCTGCTGACCAAAAAATAATCCAGACGAGAGTAAGAGTGATGAACATGCGAGAAAAAAGTATATTCCTTACTGGTGGGGTGAAGAGAGCGCCATGCATCGCAAAGACCAAAGTCGCTCATATACTGTTTGATTATATTTGTGGACTGCCAATTGCGCTGAGTTCCTGTTGTGTTGAGCCTATCCATGTCTTCATTTAGTCCAAGGTTGAGGTCACCGCCAAGAATGAGTGTGCAATCAAGGTGTTCAGAGAGTGCACTAAAAAATCCGTGGAAGAATGAGGGTTCATCAACATTTGGACCGTATATACTTACAATACATAGTTTTTTGTTCAATATTGATAGTTTAATAATTAGAAATCTACCCTCTGGATCTATAACTGTATCGAGTACTGTAAAATTAACATTTTTATGTATTAAAATTGCTACTCCCCGTTGTCTAGAATTATAACAGGCTGCAAACACGTTAGGAAACTCAGGTGTTTTAAGTTCGTTTAAACCTGTGACAGGTCTGTGAGTTTCTTGTAATAAAACAACATCTGCCTGTAGTTTTTTAAGCTGGTTAAATATCTTTAACCTCTTTCCTCTGGAGCCAGCTCCATTTACATTCCATGTGACAAACCTCAGCATGCCCATAATTGTGTGTGTATGTCTAATGATGTATGCTGGGTGTTTCGTTTAGACAGGTGGAGAGAATGTGGAAACATCCCTTGTTTGTAAATAGAAAGAGAAAAAGAAGTGTGGTGAGAGGCTCCATAAGTCTGACTATGTGTGTGAATATTCACTAATATGAACAAGCATGGCTTGCTTATGTGTCCTGCAAGTCTGTGCGTGCTGTGAGGCTGTTGTGAATGTGCTGCCGTTGAGCTGATGTGTTTGCGTGATCGTGGTGTGAAAATATGGAGAAATAGAGGGTGTTGTTTGTAGGTGAGTGGGGAAGTAGGTGATCACAGCAGTGAAAGACAAGAGAAAGAAAGAAACCACATGAACTGTGAGCAACAACAACAAAAAAGAAACGAAACGGAAACATTCCAATTAAAGCAATGACGGAGGGTGACGGTGTTATATCTGCTATGACATCATATTGATATTACTAGGTTAAACCCATGTTAAAAGAGAAAGTGTGAATGAATAAGAAAAGAGTGTAGCGGGTTCTTATCTGGAGTGCAGTCAATATAACCACGGTGTGGTGCCGGGGTCGCGGTAGAGCTGTCCGTCCACGTAGAGCCGGTCCACGGCGATGACAGCACGGGAGCCTTTCTGGATGAAGCTACGTCGAACTGGGAACAGGACCTTGCGTCGTTCCAGGATCTCTTTGGGGAACTGGTCGTTCACGCTGAAGTCCGTTCCTTTCAGCTCTCTGCCGCGACTCTTCACCTGTTCCTTTTGTTTGAATTGGCTGAATTTGGCCACAATAGGCCGTGGTCTCCCGGTCCGCGACCGCACGCCCCCCAAGCGATGTACTCTATCGAAGTTGATGTTCTTTACGGTGTCCTCCGGCAGCTTCAGGTGGATTTTAATGAAGCTTTTCACCGTTGCCTCTGCGTCCTCTCCGGCAGTTTCTGTTTTCCAGAAAACACAAGATTATCTCTCATGCTACGGGCTTGTAGATCGATAACGGACTCTTTTATTTTTTTATTTTCAATGTTTAGCTGGGTCACGTTATCGGTGAGAGATTTGACCGACTCCCGTAGCGTGGCATTTTCAGCGGCAAGCGTTTCCACCTGCTGCTGGCTGAATTCCAGGGATTCTCTCAGAGATTTAAATTCCCGGTGTAAAATTTCCACCAGGGACAGCCTCGCATCGAAACTGGACAATCGCTTGTCGATTGACTCCAGGATGTCTGCGATGTCTTTGCCGGCAGGCGATGTTGTACCGGGGGAGTCTGCCGGGCGACATCTCTTCGATGACGGCGTCTCAATTTTGGTCGGGGAAGATGCACTCTGGGCCTTATTCATTACTAAATCTTGAAAACAGCGGTCGATGTAATCTTGGAGAGCGTCTAAACTCTCCCCGTTGTCCTCCAGGGTGTTAGAGATGATAAAACAGATGTTGTTAGTTATATGACAGTTGATTAGTATATTTGGTAATACTGAAGCTTGAAAAACCTTTGTTAAACTCTATGCTACCATTTGCTTTTTCTCCGCCAAAATCTCCGGCGTCTGACGTCACCTACAACATGGGTCGCTTACCTTGTCCGTCACTTCTGTCACTTACCTGGCTCTGTATTCCTTTCAATGTTGACTTATCATATGTAAGAGAATATGCACAAAGGGAATTGTCAGGAAAGAGATGGCTGTTTGGAGACATACCCCTTTTATTAATATTTTGAAAAACAAGTTATAATAATAATAATAATACATTTTATTTGAGGGCGCCTTTCAGAAACCCAAGGTCACCTTACAAAAAACATAATTAATAAAAGGAACAATAGTCATAAAATACATAAAATAAGTTAAAATTACAAAACAGAGCGTGACAACAGATAAAATCAGCATTAAAGCGAATAAGCCAGTTTAAACAGATGTGTTTTGAGCTGTGTCTTAAATACGGAGAGGGAGTCAATATTTCTTAGTGCAGGACGAAGAGAGTTCCAGAGCCGAGGAGCAGAGCGACTGAAAGCTCTGTTCCCCATAGTGATAAGGTGTGAGGACGGAACAGTAAGATGAATAGCAGATGATGATCTGAGAGGGCGGGAAACAGTGGTGATATGGAGCAGGTCACAAATATGAAGGAGCAGATTTATGGATACACTTGTATGTAAGAAGTAAGATTTTAAAATTTATCCTGGCTTCTATGGGCAACCAGTGAAGCTGCTGAAGAACTGGGGTAATATGAGCACTTAACGGAGTGCAAGTTATGACCCGAGCTGCAGAATTTTGAAGAAGTGTGAGTTTATGAAGGGACCTTTTAGGGAGACCAAATAGGAGGGAATTACAGTAATCAATACGGGACGTAATAAGACTATGGACAAGGATGGCAGCAGCATGGGGAGTAAGGAAGGGACGGAGTCGGTGAATATTACGTAAATGGAAGTAAGCAGACCGTGTTATGTAATTAATGTGAGACTGGAATGAAAGAGTATTATCAAGTATGATACCCAAACTCTTAACCTGAGGGGAGGGAAGGGTGGGAGAATTTTCAATGTTAATGGAAAAGCTGTGGGATTTGGTTAAGATAGATGGTGTACCAACAAGTAAAACTTCAGTTTTATTACTGGGTTATGGGTACATATTTGCACATGTAGTACATAACAGTAACCTATAGCACACCAGAAAAATAGATTCGGACTACCTTTTAGGCTCAGGTGCAGTGTAGGGCTGAACGATATATCGCATTTGCGATAATATCGCGACATGATCAAGTGCAATTTTCTAACCGCAAAGGCTGCGATTATACTCTGGACATGTCCAAATTCATGGGCTGCATCCTCCTGAGGCCGCATTTGTAGATCGATTACGTCACAGCGACGCGCCGAAGGCTGTCCAAATTACTACCATATCCCAGAATTCATAGCGCGGCCGAGCCAAACTCCAGTTTCCAGCAATGGCGGCCGCTACTAAGTTTTAAAATTACTCATATTAATCTTTCTGGGTCACAAAATAAACTTTTAACATATTTTCAGGCGAGAAAGTAGTTGTGTAAACATCAAATATCTGCTCGGTTTATCAAGATATCCCATATTTGCAAAAGTGCTTCGACGTTTTCAGAGGCGTCTGCTACCCACCAGCTCGACAGCTAGCCGGGAGCTCGAGGGTTACTGATGCGGCCGAGAACGGCACAACTCCCGGCACATCATTTTCAGATCACCGCGGAGTTTCGCTGCTCGGGTTAAACGTAATATATAAGTCACTTAGACAACCTAAAAATGTTATTGTTGGGCTTTTTTCAGTGTTTTGTTTGTTCGTGAGTAAATCGGTTTGGCTGAGATTAAAGTTATTAGATTAGATAAAATAAAACTTTATTAATCCCCCGGGTGGGTTCCTCCTTGGTTTTCACACAGCTGACTAAACGTCAAACAGAAAACTTATTAAACAGAAGTATGAGACAGTCGAGAATTTACACCAGTGTCTGGTTATATTTTAGACAGCAAGAAGCAGACGGCCGAGTTTATTAAACTCCACCGAGACAGCGGTGACGCTAATCAGAAGGCTAGACCGTCCAATTTCACGCCTTTAAATTTTAAAGGCGTGTTTGTGTGTGTGTTTATACAATTGCTATTATGTTTGCACTTTATGTGTAATGTTACTGACTGCAGAGATCAGTAAGATGTGTGTATTTTTTATTTATTAGTTTTATTTATTTAATATTATTTTTTAATTGAATGACTGTCTAGTAGTTCACAGATGTTGAAAAACTGAGTGTGGTAAAGCCACTGATTTTTTTTATGTATATTTCTGCAATCTGCACATTGTACTGACTTTCATTTTAATGTTTACACCAGGGTTCCTTGTCA
This sequence comes from Rhamphochromis sp. 'chilingali', assembly GCF_963969265.1. Taxonomy (NCBI): domain Eukaryota; kingdom Metazoa; phylum Chordata; class Actinopteri; order Cichliformes; family Cichlidae; genus Rhamphochromis; species Rhamphochromis sp. 'chilingali'. The sequence continues at coordinate 5,355,153 of NC_137945.1, forward strand.
GCACTTTATGCTCAGATGTTTGTAAGCTAAAAATAAACTATTGTGTATGTTCAAATATACTGTTGTGATTGAAGAAGTTAAATAAAAATGTCAGTCATCAATTCATGCATCACCTCATGTCATCATAACAGAGGTCTGTCTTCCAGGAAAGAACAGTTTAAAATTAATGTAATATAGTATTGGCCATACTATATGATGTATTGCTTGTCTTTGTTTAATAATACAGAAGACAAAGACCTTAAAAAATAATCGCATATCGCATCGCAATCGCAATATTGGGGCAAAAAATCGCAATTAGATTCTTTTCCATAATCGTTCAGCCCTAGTGCAGTGACACAGCTTTAACAAGAAGAAAAGTCAGTCATTCACCACCATCTTCCTGCGCACTAAAACCACCAAAGTCCTCTCCTCCAGTGTCGGAAACGAACAGGCTCAGGATGGCTTCATCATCCACTCTCCGCTTCTCTCCTTCATTGTCACTTTCAAAACCAAACAAATCCTCGTTGTCAGTGTCAGAGTCGAACACCCTCAGAAGGGCCGTGGCGGTGTCCTCCTCTCCATCATGCAGCAGTCCAGCCCTTCAAAATCCGTTGGTGATCGTGGATGTTTTCACACTTTTCCACGCTGTCAGAATCCACCGGTGGAGTTGAGCATAACTTGCTTTTCGCAAGTTTATCGCCGCTCGTCATCCACGCCTCCCGCTGAACGCGTAGCGCTACTTTGAAGTTTGTTTTTTGCGCTACTTCGTACGGCACTACGTTGCCTGGCGGACGGACATGTGACTAACATACTACTCTTGAACCCCGATCCTTCCGCCAGGCAACGTAGTGCCGTACAACAGCGGAACAAACAAAACAAATAGTCTTACGATATGACAAAAATCATGGACAATCCATAGAAAAGCCGCACCTGACTAAAAGCCGCAGGGTTCAAAGCTTGTGCAAAAAGTAGCGGCTTATAGCCCGACAATTACGGTATATACCCATTTCAATTATTTATTTTTATCAGTGAAACCAATATAACATCTCCACATTCACAAATATACATTTCTGACATTCAAAAACAAAACAAAAACAAATCAGCGACCAATATAGCCACCTTTCTTTGCAAGGACACTCAAAAGCCTGCCATCCATGGATTCTGTCAGTGTTTTGATCTGTTCACCATCAACATTGCGTGCAGCAGCAACCACAGCCTCCCAGACACTGTTCAGAGAGGTGTACTGTTTTCCCTCCTTGTAAATCTCACATTTGATGATGGACCACAGGTTCTCAATGGGGTTCAGATCAGGTGAACAAGGAGGCCATGTCATTAGTTTTTCTTCTTTTATACCCTTTCTTGCCAGCCACGCTGTGGAGTACTTGGACGCGTGTGATGGAGCATTGTCCTGCATGAAAATCATGTTTTTCTTGAAGGATGAGGACTTCTTCCTGTACCACTGCTTGAAGAAGGTGTCTTCCAGAAACTGGCAGTAGGACTGGGAGTTGAGCTTGACTCCATCCTCAACCCGAAAAGGCCCCACAAGCTCATCTTTGATGATACCAGCCCAAACCAGTACTCCACCTCCACCTTGCTGGCGTCTGAGTCGGACTGGAGCTCTCTGCCCTTTACCAATCTAGCCACGGGCCCATCCATCTGGCCCATCAAGACTCACTCTCATTTCATCAGTCCATAAAACCTTAGAAAAACCAGTCTTGAGATATTTCTTGGCCCAGTCTTGACGTTTCAGCTTGTGTGTCTTGTTCAGTGGTGGTCGTCTTTCAGCCTTTCTTACCTTGGCCATGTCTCTGAGTATTGCACACCTTGTGCTTTTGGGCACTCCAGTGATGTTGCAGCTCTGAAATATGGCCAAACTGGTGACAAGTGGCATCTTGGCAGCTGCACGCTTGACTTTTCTCAGTTCATGGGCAGTTATTTTGCGCCTTGGTTTTTCCACACGCTTCTTGCGACCCTGTTGACTATTTTGAATGAAACGCTTGATTGTTCGATGATCACGCTTCAGAAGCTTTGCAATTTTGATACTGCTGCATCCCTCTGCAAGATATCTCACTATTTTTGACTTTTCTGAGCCTGTCAAGTCCTTCTTTTGACCCATTTTGCCAAAGGAAAGGAAGTTGCCTAATAATTATGCACACCTGATATAGGGTGTTGATGTCATTAGACCACACCCCTTCTCATTACAGAGATTCACATCACCTAATATGCTTAATTGGTAGTAGGCTTTCAAGCCTATACAGCTTGGAGTAAGACACCATGCATGGAGAGGATGATGTGGACAAAATACTCATTTGCCTAATAATTCTGCACTCCCTGTATTTCAGCATAAATGGCCTTTTGTTTACAGAGCCTGATTCCTCTGTTAGGAGCACATATAATAAAATAAAACACAAATGAAAATAAGCACAAAACCAAAACATTCTGTAATCTTCTCTTATGGTTAACAAAGTTGTATCGTTACGTAATGGTATTGTAATATTGTAGCAGTAGTATCATTGCTTGTTTTTAACTTTAGTACTTTTAGACATTAATGTTAAAATACTAAGTTAATGTTATAATTGCAGTGTCATGGGGGTAGTAGTGTTTTTCTTGTGTCCCATTCAGTTGAGTGTTTTAACTGCACAGTTACAGTGTTATTAATGCAGTATTAAATTAGTATTACTGCAGTGTTACATTAGTAGTTTAGCACTGTGTTGGTACCCTGCAAATATTAGCATAGTAGTACTTTAGTGTAACTCAGATGTTACTGTAACATGAAATAAGTATTACTGTAGTATTATGATGGTAGTATTGTAGTTATTGCAGCCCAGTCAACTGAGTGTGTTAACTGAAACAGTAAAATGTAATTGGACGTCTGCAGAGATGCTCTTTCCTTCAGGCGACGTTCAGGATAAAAATGATGAAGGACTGACTTACACTGTCTTTGTGTCTTTGTTTAGAAGCAGAGCGACACAGATGGATCCAGTTCTCAACCCTGTCATCACTGTGGTGGTGGGAAAGACTTTCGTTGTCATCTTTGTGGAAAAACTTTCAGTCGGCAAGACACCCTAAAAGTACATCAACGTAAACACACTGGAGACAAACTGAAATACTGCAAAGAATGTGGGAGAAGCTTCCCCACATCAGGTGACTTAAAATGTCATGAACTGATTCACAGTGCGGTTAAAAAGCACCTCTGTGATCAGTGTGGGTCATCTTTCATCACTGCAGTCAACCTTAAAAGACATAAACGAGTCCACACAGGAGAGAAACCATACAAGTGCAGACACTGTGACAAAAGCTTCTCACATTCAAGTAGTCGTAACTATCATGAACATACACACATGGAAGGAAACTACAGCTGTGACCAGTGTGACAAGAGCTTCAGGAATCTCAGTTCATACTCCACACACAAACGATCCCACGTTACTAATAAACTGTTTCACTGTTTCCAATGTGCCAAAACATTCACCTCATTGTCTGCTCTGTGCAAACATCAGCGTGATCACTCAGGGCTGAAATCACTCCCATCACAGTGAATCTGAAGAGACAGAAAGATCCTCTACTGGTTTCAGGGTCAGACTTAAAACCCTTGAGATCAGGCTCCACAGAGTTCAGATGTAAAAATGTGATGAGGCAGCTGTGAATGAACATGTTCTTCTAGTGTACTGAGAAAAATTAAACAGCTGATGAATAAGATAAACATGTTAAACTGTGTTATAGACAGGATGCACCTAGCTGCTACTCAGGTGCGTATGTGTGACAAAAATTACGAATGCGTAGTGACATTTATGTTACCAAGCGCCTTTGCGTACTTGACCATCTCATTTAACCTTAAACATGTTGCTGCAGCTTCTTTGGTGTTTCGCCACCACCTAAGAAACACCAACCTGAGCCACAGCCGAAGAAAATACTTTGGGGGATGCTTTTTCATTGATCTGTGGACATCACAAAAGTCGAGCAGGAAATCATTTACATTGTGTCTGTGTCCAGCAAAGGAGAGTTTACCTCTGACTTTCTTGGACTGATTGAACTGGGTGCTGACCGGCTGCTACTTGCTACTTGCTACAGTTGAAGACTCTCTTGTGCACATTCTGTGCACAGCACACACACTGGAGAATTGCTTAAAATCAGTTGATCGCAAGGTTCCCAACTGTGAGACATTTAATCGCTGTGTGGTCAAGCTGATGCAGTTTTATTTGCAAAAAAAAGTGGAGCAAAAAAAAAAAATGCTACACTGAAGAAGCTGTGTGAAGAAAATGGGATCCCCTTTGTAAAACTGGGTATGTTTCATAATACCAGGTGGTCTTCATGGAGGTCTTTTGTTTCGTACCAATTCGCGAGAGTTGAGGCTCGAAGATGAAATGTATGGTTTTCAGGGTTTTTATCGTTAACTCTGTTTCCCTCGGACTTCTCCCATGTGTTATGAATAAATTTTAATTATTTACATGTTACCATAGTGACCAGAGAGCATTAAGGGGCAGAGAGTGTTGTTGGCGCATTTCAGGAGGAACCTGCTAATAAAGTTAGTGAATACAGGTTTATTATTATATTTACAAAATACCGCAGTTTTTGTCTTGGTCATATCATTTTATTCTGTTGTATTTATCTGCAACACCTTAAATGCCGGTCCGGGAAAATATGTGACTGTTGGAAAACAATTCACACAATACACATCACAGCAAAGCACCTCCCACATGGTTCTAAGACAAGGCACTATGTGTGTGTATGTGTAAACATCTGTATGCATGTGAGAATGTGTGTGTGTGTGTGTGTGTGTGTGTGTGTGTGTGTGTGTGTGTGTGTGTGTGTGTGTGTGTGTGTGTCTCTCTCTGTGTGCGTGTCTAAATGTTTCTAACAACATCCTTAGTCATAATCTCCCCCACACCCAATATATGGTTCAATTCCTCTACTGGTTCACCATACACAACACAGTGAAGTCATACAAAGGGCAGGAAGCTTACCAAACATCAAACAAACCTTCACAAGGGTGTGCTTGTGATAAAACACTACGCCGAGACTGTGCCATGTGTTGTGTTGTGTGTCACGTCACATGTGTATTCATACCTCCAGTGTAAGTTGAACCTCAGTATTTGTCCAGCTCCTCCATATTTCTGTTGACCAACACTTTGGCTTGTTCCGGTGTTCCATTGAGTTTAATGAATACTTTACAGTTGCTGGTCCATGTACTCTGAATTTTTCCCTATTTCTTCAAGTAACGTGCTTTCCTGGCAATGTCCGCATTTCTTTTTATCAGATGTTCATTCATGAAGACATCGGCTCCTTTCAGTTTCTTTCCTTGTTTTAACAGTGCTGTTTTGTGTTTTGTGTTAGCAAATCTCACAATGATGGCTGGTTTGTCACTGTCATTTTTTCAGGGTAGAGGGTGGCAAGCCTCAATTATTGTTATAATCCACTTCCACACATTTGGACCGTAGACAGGTAACCACTTGAAGCTCCGTGGAGTTGACATCTTTCTCTCCTGGCCCTCCTACATTGTCAGCTGTGACCCCCCCCCGGGCGTTTGACCGGGGTTTGATGTGAAGCCCCGTAATGATGACATCGTTCATCCGGGTGTACTGCTCCAAATCCACCACTCTGTTCTCCGGGTACGCCAGCCGCCGATCCTTCTCTGCGTTCTGTACGCGGAGAGCCTTAACTTCCTCGACCAGGTCCAGGATGGCTTTCTGCTGCAGTTTGACAGCAGAAATCTCCTCTGTCATAAACTCCAGCAGCTTCTTAATATCGTCGCCTTCCTCAGCTGACAGAACTTTTTTCGGGCCCATGCTGAGAGACGCTCTTCAAGCGTCTTTGCTCCATCAAAGCCATCAGAGGCAGATTCCAGTGTAAACGCTGTTCCCACATGAAAAACTGGACTGATCCACCTCCTGCTGTCAGACCTGCAGGGTTTAGGCCTGTGGTGTTCTCTTCTGTCTTATACTGAACACAAACTATTTTTTTGGACTGGCACAAATAATTTGTGTGCCTTCTTATTTGATCCAGAACACCTATTTGTTCTGTAAATACATTTAAATTGTTATATAAAAACACCTGAGGGATTGGCTGCATTTTTAAGCGAATAGTACCAGATAACTGTTGTTTCCAAAACATGTGCAGAATTTTTAGAAATGTACAATTTTGTATTTGCATTTCAAGTTATGAAAATGATTCTTCAAACATTTTTATGGGTTTCACAGGAAAAAATGTAACTTTTTTCTACTCTGAGTTTGAATTTTTGCTTGAACTTAGATAAATTGTGCTAATATAGTATGCCGAAATGTAAAAAATAACTCAAATTTCAGATATTTGAGGTTGTGCTGAAAAGATTATACCAAACAAGGCGAGATAAACTGTTTTTATAATAATAATAATAATAATAATAATAATAATAATAATAATATAGAGGAAAAATCAAAAGCAGTCAAAAATGGCAAATTATACTTGGACCCCAGAGGGTTCAGCAATTACTTTGGTGTTCCTCCACAGAAATGTCAGAAGTAGTCTGAACTGCAAAAGAAGCACGTATTCTGGTTGCAGGAGGTGAGCTGGCTTCAAACAAATGATTTTCATGGCATATTCTGCACCACGTCTTTGGGCGATCAAAGAGAAGAGGAAATATTACACTGTGAGAGGGCGACTGATCCAAAACATAAACATTAAACTGAAACTGGATCTTATTGTAAGGTTATCGGGCCTTATTCCAGTTTTTATAACACAGTAAATTGTTTGTGTGCATTTGAGGGTCGACGTGCCAGTTCACACTCCACACCAGTTGGTGGCAGTAAAGGACAATTTTGTTGTTTGACAACCGCCAATAAACGATGTAAAGAAGACGAAGCGCCTTCCGGGATGACAGACGGAGCTATTTTTTCATCCAAAGCAAGTAAAAGAGTGAATTTAGATGATAAAACAAACTAAACGACCGTTTGGATCGATATCTGCATCGATCTGCCCACCCTTGTCTCCTGGATCGTAGCCGAGATCAGCGTGAACCACGTGGGTCTCTGCTCCCTGATCTGTTTCCTGTGTTTGGAAAGAGTTGCAGCTTCATCGCGGAGTTTCTCTCGGTTTGTGGGCTCATCTAAAGGTAAGCACCGAGCTAACTTTACTGTGAGTTCAGTTCATGTTGAGTTTAGCTCCTGAATGAGGTCTTCTGCTGCTCTCCTCGGTGTCTGTTCACAGTTTATTGTGAACACGTTGAGAGAAGAGTGAGAGAGTGTTTGGAGAAAAACACCAGCTAATCATTAGCTCAGCATGCTGGGAGAAGTTGGAGCAGAAAAGTCTTTTCATTGTCCCTGCAGCTGTTTTTCTGCCTGCACCAAACCTCTACAGCCTCATTTCTATTTGAAGTGATAACAGGAAATGGATGAGAGCGATCTGCTGCAGTATCAGGGTCACAATAAACTTTATTGTCCAGCTGCTGTGGATGAACACATGAGAGGAAGTGAACTCCTACAAAGGCTCATTTTAATGAGTGTGGCTGCTGTAAAGTGATGCACAGGAAGATGTTAACAAAAACTAATGAAACAGAGATGAAAGTAAACAGTGTTCATATTTGAAAGCACAGAGAATAAAATATATTGTGGTGGTTAATGTGCAGGAGAGTGTGAAGAATGTAATAATGTCTTCCTGTGTCAAACACAGCTGCAGTCAAAGCAGGAAGGAAAGCACTGAAACCACTGATCAAAGCTCATTAATCAAAGACCGCTGATCAATGGCCATGAGTACCATTCAGAGAGTTGGGGAGTCGCTGCAATCACAGCATTTGATCAGAGGTTGTTGATCAATGTTCATGAGAATTTGCATATTAATGCTCAATAACTGACCTCCCAGCCCATTGTTCCTTCAGTGGTGCTCGTTTCAGTCATTATGCAAATGCTCTGTTGAAGATTGAGGAAAGCTGCAGTCAGCTGAAACTGAAGAAGTCACTTGGATGAGTGACGAAATGTTTCTCCCACAAAAAACTACGTCTAGATGAAAATAATCAAAGTTTGGGGAATGGTGGAGGTGGTGGGACTGGGGGGCTGAAGGTAGGGCTGCACGATTTTGCATAAAATGAGAATCACGATTTTTTTGGCTTAGAATTGAGATCACGATTCTCTCACGATTTTCTTTTCCAGTATAAATTTTTATTGCGCTTATTAACTGCACATCAACTTCGTAACAGTTGAGACTGAACATAAAAACAACAAATGGAATTCCGTCTCCACCGTTGCTCGACACTGCGTGTATAGAGCAGGTAGTGCAACAATAGAAAAATGGTTGCGGGACGGCACCGTGTAGCGTTTGTCTAGGGTGTTGATCATTTTCCTAAATCCCTCGTTTTGCACAGTGTTGATGGGAGCCATATCTTTGGTCAGGTGATAAGTAATAGCCTGCGGGAGTTCGACGGGTATAGGGAAGCGCTGTATAAGGTTCCCGTTATTGATGTTTGGGTGGTTGACCGGGACAGATTTTCTCCTGTCACTTTCTCGTCATCCCTGACGTGCTCTCCGTTGTTTTGTCCCTGCTAATTTTAGCATCACACGGCACAGCTTCTGTATCACGTGGTATAAGGCTCCGCCCATGTCATTTGTTGAGCAGGAAGAGTGAGCGCTTGTTTTCATGCAGAGTACGTCCCGGATCAAAATGCGGTACAATCGTCGTCCTTTTTTCTTTCTTTTTTTTTTTTTTTTAATCTTTGTCGTTTGGAAATTAGATCGCACATAAGTATGAATCGAGATCGCGATTTTCTAACGATTAATCGTGCAGCCCTAGCTGAAGGTGTGGAAACTGTGGGGTGGGGGAGTAACATGTCTGTCCCTGTTTGTGGAAACCACAGGAGGAGCTGTTCAGGCTGTTGCTGGGTGTGAATTGTTGATGGAGTCTTTAAACTTGTAGTTGCTGTTTTCCAGACTGAAGCAGAGTCGTTAGCTGAAAACTGGTTTTAGAGCTTCATTCAGGACACCTTCTCAGGCTCTTACAGCCTTACCTGTATCATAACAAAGTGTATAAACCCCAATCCACCTTTAACATGGTCCTTCTCCCAAACCTTCAAATAGGACTTTCTGGCCCTGTCATAGTAAAGGGCTGCTTAGAATATTAGAGCCAATGTCACAAAGTTCCTCCTGAAGTATAAGTGAGTGAGAGAGTTTCCTCACTTTGCAGCACAACACGTCTCACAAGATTTCTACAAGCAATCAGAGTGAAATTTGTACTTTGTGTTGTCAGATGAACATATGAGACACTTTGACTCTTCAGTGCAGTGTGGAGCCTAACAAAGATCTGTTTTGTGTCCCAGCTGATCAGCAGGAGGAGAAGAGTCTGACGGAGCAGCAGAGGAACATTTTCAGCCATCTGGACTCAGCTGAGTCACTACAGAGGAAACAATGAGCTCAACACAGGAGGTGAGGAAAGTATCACAGTTTCACCAAATAATCAGTCACGTCTAAAACTCTCATCCTCCCAACCTGTTATATCACTGTGTTGTATATTATTATATATACAATCACTTCACTAAATAATCTGCCTCAGATTGTTTTGCAGCATCTTTCAGTTTATGAAAAAACATAATGTCACATGTACAGACCCAATATCTGATTTCAACACATGAGGACTTACATGTAAGCTTTAATCTCCAGTTGATCAAATCCCACTGAGCAGTCCTTCCCTTTAAATCTAACCTCTCTTCTTCCTCTCCTGTCCTGTGTGTCTTATCTTTCTCCATCTCTGAGTGAAGTTAGCTCTCTTTCTTTTCTCTCCCTGTGATGTGCAGCAGCTGGACCTTTAGCCAGCAACACACTGTGAGACAAACTGCACACGAACAGTTTGTGTGTTTGCTGATGTTTGTTGATAGAAACGCTGCATTTGAAATTACCTGTTTGTTCAGGTGCTGTGCAAAAAAGAAAGAAGAACAACGTCTCACTTTAACTCCTGACTATGACTCACAGTTTTGCCTCTTTCATCTCTTTTTATGTTTCATACCCTGGTGATTAGTACACGATCAGGATTGTCTTTCATGTGTTTCTTTTCCCGTTTCTCAAGTTGGTTTGATGTTTGATGCCTGCAGTGATGAAATAAACCCCTCACATGCCTTAAAAGTAACACATCTGTTTTGCAAATGTAAGGAGTACAAAATACAATTTTCTTGTTCTGAGCCACAATTTTCTTAGGGCAATCGTGGCTCAAGAGTTGGGAGTTCGCCTTGTAATTGGAAGGTTGCCAGTTCGAGCCCCGGCTTGGACAGTCTCGGTCGTTGTGTCCTTGGGCAAGACACTTCACCCGTTGCCTACTGGTGGTGGTCAGAGGGCCCGGTGGCGCCAGTGTCCGGCAGCCTCGCCTCTGTCAGTGCGCCCCAGGGTGGCTGTGGCTACAATGTAGCTTGCCATCACCAGTGTGTGAATGTGTGTGTGAATGGGTGGATGACTGGATATGTAAAGCGCTTTGGGGTCCTTAGGGACTAGTAAAGCGCTATATAAATACAGGCCATTTACCATTTATCATTTTCTCATGTAGGGAGCAAAAGTAAAATATTTTCCTTCACTGAATCAACTTTTAAATGTTACATTGTAATTATTAATATTGAAAAATGACAAAATGATAGAAATATATAATAGGAAACAGGAAACAAAAAAGTATAGACTTGGTAAACATTTATTACTTTTCTGAGTGTGTTAGCATGCTAGCATTAATAACTGTGTACAGCAGGAGTTAGAGCAGGGCGATATGGCCAAAAATATTTATCACGATATATATTTGAAAATTTGCGATAACGATATAACTGACGATATAATTGATGCGAGACAAAATACAACTCCACAACATTACTAGCGCAAAAAGACAACCTTCCATTTATTTTCACTTAAACAAGAAGCTGGTTTTTATGTACATTAAAGCTTTATAAAAATGTAACAGTGCAAATGCAAATTCCTTGCTGAAAGTTTAACCAAAAGTCATTTCCAGTAGAAATTGGCTGACATATCCTGAGCATAACCATGTATAATATCCACTGAAGTTAAAAAGAGGTGCTTTGCAACATTAAACTGCAGTGTGCAGTACGTATTTTTCGGACCATAAGGTGCACGGGATTATAAGGCACATTAAGCGAAACAAAGCAGTCAGATAAATCAAACTTTATTAAACTCATTCTTCTTGCTTCCTTCAGTTCAGTTCATTTTTATTTCAAACATGTGCCTTCACAATCATTACAAACTATTATTCCATTATTTGTTTGAAAAAGGAGTAGGTAGAAGTATTTACTTATTTGTCCCTACCCCCTTAAGTTTTACCTCTCATTCATTTAATTGTTTTTTTTTTGTTTTAAATTAAACAAACAACATATGCAACAAAAATAAAGCAAAAAAAAAAAAACATACATCAATCAAAAACAAGAAATTAGCATGCCCCTCCACAGTATAGTTTCTTTCATATGATAAATACAGAATGTGTATATTTGCCGATACACAAGTTATGGAAAAACAAACAAACCAAAACCAAAAAACCCAAAAAAGAACCACAACACCATTACCAGCAACATTACCGTCCTGGGTTAACCCCGTTTTCTTCATTCTTATACTTATTTAAAATTAGGTTTTTATATTTTACTTTAAACTGTTTTATGTTTTTACTGTCTTTTATTTCTTCTGTTAGACTGTTCCATAATTTAACTCCTGCAATTGAGATAGACATTGTTTTTAAAGTTGTTCTAGCACTTTGAATTTTTAAATTCCATTTCCCTCTTAAGTTATACCCACCTTCTCTTTCTATGAACAATTTACAGATTTCTTTTGGAAGCAATTTATTTCTTACTTTATACATTATTTGCGCTGTTTTAAGCTTCACCAAGTCTTGGAATTTAATAGCTTGCATTTTGACAAAGAGTGCATTTGTATGGTCCCTGTACCCCACATTATTCATTAATCTAATGGCCCTTTTCTGTATTATAGTTATTGTTTGTGTGTTACTTTTGTATGTGTTTCCCCAGACCTCTACACAGTAGCTCATATATGGCAGTAGTAAAGCACAGTATAAAATGTGCAGTGCTTTCTGATCCAACATATGCTTTGCTTTCCCCAGGACGGCAATGCCCCGTGCCAATTTCCCCCGAACATAAGTAATGTGTGGCTTCCAACAGAGCTTGTGGTCAATGATCACCCCAAGAAATTTTATTTCATTTACTCTTTCTAAATATACATTGTCAACACATATTTCTACTTTGATGTTTTTCTTTTCGTTTCCAAACAACATAAATTTTGTTTTATCTAGATTCAATGATAATTTATTTATATCAAACCACTTCTTTAATATCGTTAATTCCTGTGTGATCATCCCCAAAACCTGTGGCAATTCCACACCTGAACACAGTATATTTGTGTCATCTGCAAATATTATAAACTTTAAAATCTCCGATACTCTGCAGACATCATTTAAGTACATAATAAACATTTTTGGACCCAATACTGAACCTTGAGGTACTCCACAAGCTATATCCATCAAATTGGATTTATATTCATTTATTTGTACATATTGTTGCCTATTCCCTACATAGCTTTTTAACCATTCCAAAACAACTCCCCTAAACCCGTACTTTTCCAGTTTTTTTAATAGAATTTCATGATTAACAGTATCAAACGCCTTCTTTAGATCTAAGAAAACTCCGAGCGCATACCTCTTATTATCCATACATTCGGTTATCTTTTCCATTAGATCTATCAGTGCCAAAGCTGTTGATCTGTTGTTTCTGAACCCATACTGACTATCTGTCATTAATTCATATTTTTCCACAAAACTGTCAAATCTTTTTATGAAGAGTTTTTCCAGTATCTTAGAGAACTGGGAGAGTATTGACACTGGTCTATAGTTTGTAAAATGATGCCTTTCACCGGTTTTGTAAATGGGAATAACTTTAGCAACTTTCATTTTTTGTGGAAAAACTCCTTTTTGAAACGACAAGTTGAATATATATTTTAATGGTTTTACAATACCATCAATAACTGTCTTTACTGTTACCATATCAATATCATTCCAGTCTGTACTGGTTTTGTTCTTAAGTCCTCTAACCATGTCATAAATCTCTTTCTCTTCCACTGCTCTTAAAAACATTGAGCTACTATTCCTTTCAATATTTTCACCAGTGTCCCTTTCTATTCCATCAACCTTTATTTCTTCTGCCAGTTTTGGCCCTATGTTTACGAAGAATTCATTAAAGCCATTTACTATCTCTTCCATGTTATTAATACTTCTTGTCCCTTCTATAAAGTACCCAGGGTAATCATTATTCCTTGATTCATTTTTGATTATACTGTTTAATACATTCCATATATCTCTTGTGTTATCTTTATTGTGTTCTAACCTTTTAATGTAATACTCTCTTTTACAGGATCTCATTATATTAGTTAATTAATTTTTGTAAGTTTTATACTTACTTTCAGTTTCTATTGTTCTCTTTTTTATGAATTCTCGATATAGGGTATTCTTTTTTTTGCAGGCATTTTGTAGTCCTTTAGTCATCCATGGTCTTCCTGCATAGATGAGTTTCCTATTGATTTCAATTACTGGGCAGTTTTTATCAAGTAATGTGTTAAATGTTCTTAAGAATCCTTCGTAAGCTTTATTAACTTCTGTTTGTTCATATACAATATTACAATCTTGCTTTAAAAGTTCATTTCTAAGACAATTTAATGTCTCCTCTGTTCTTATTCTTTTGTAAATAATCTTATGTCCATCGTTGTTCACTTTATAATAGCAATTATAAGATGCAAAGACTGGTAAATGGTCACTTATATCATTGATTAACAGTCCACTTTTTATATTTCCTTCTATTATATTTGTAAATATATTATCTAATAGAGTTGCACAATGAGATGTTATTCTGGTCGGTCTTGTTATCAGTGGAAATAAACCCATGCTGTACATGGAATCAATAAATTCTTCTGTACTCTTATTATGATTTGGATTCAATAAGTCAATATTAAAGTCCCCACAAATAAACATTCTTTTCTGATTTATATTTGTAAATAAGTCCTCCATATTATCCTTAAATATCTCAATCTTAGATCCTGGTGTTCTATATATACAACTGACAATTAGGTTTTTCCTTTTTTCCATACTTATTTCCACTGATAAACATTCCATCACTCCATCAATAACAGTTGTCATTCTTCCCATTCTTTCGTACTTTAGGTTTTTATCAATGTAAAGTGCCACCCCACCTCCTTTCTTGTTGATCCTGTCTACATGAAGGAATTCATATCCATTTATTTTAAAGTCTTCTTCTTTTCCAGGAGTTATCCAGGTCTCCGATATGGCTATCACATTGAATGGCTGTTCAAACTGTGTTATGTAGTCTTTGATGGATTGAAAGTTTGCATATAAGCTTCGACTATTAAAGTGAACCATTGTTATACCCTGTTCTACCTTGAATTCCTTTTGAAGTTGCTCATTTTTATAATAATTGCATTCATTTGTCTTATTGTTAAAGAAATTACAATCAGGATCTATGTTGCTGTCATACATCAATGTCTTATTTTCAATATCTATATGAGTTGTTAGTTGAAAATTGTCAGACATCTGCGTTGGTTGTGCACTTGGACGGTCCCATCATATTTAGCACTGCTTAGCATTTTTCAGTTATATTTTTCTAGTTCCGTCATCTCTTTGATGACTAGAACCTTAGCCTGCTCTAGTGTTCCATTTAACTTAATGAATATTTTACAGTCTGACGTCCAAGTTTCTTAATATTCTTGCTTGTCTTGCAATGTCTGCATTTTTCTTGATTAGGTGTTCATTTAAATAAACATTTGTACCTTTTTAGCTTTCTTCCTTGCTTGAGCAGTTCTTTTTTCTGTTTTCTATTAACAAAACGAATGATAATGGCAGGTATTTGATTTTTGTTTTTCCTCGGAAGAGGATGGCATCCCTCAATATTTTTACTGTCCATTTCGATACCTTTGCTTTTAAAGAAGGCCATTACCTGCTCTTCCAAAGAGCGTAGCTCTTGCTCGGGTGGCTCCCCTCTCTCTGATGCTGCTACCCGTGCATATGTCTGATGCTTGGTTTCCAGTCCTGTCACTATCACATCATTTACTCTTGAATATTGTTCCAGATCTGACACCCGTCCTTCCAGCATAGCAATCTTCTTGTCCTTTTCCTCGCTCTGCCTTCTTAGTTCTTTAATATCATCCATTAAATTGAGTATCAGTTTTTGTTGTTTTGATATTGTTGTTATTTCTTCAGACATAAAGTTTAGGGATTTCTTTATGTCCTCCAGTTCCTCCTCATTAACGTTAACATTGCCCCTCTTAGGCGGCATCTTAACGGCGTTAAGGCCCGCTGGTTGCGAAGCACCCTTGAGGGTTGCCGAAGCCCGGCTTGTCCTGGCAATTACCTCACTGGCTGTTTGTTGGTACCAGGCGTGGCCTGGCAGCTAGCCTCGTTAGCTGGTGATGGAGCCTGGTGTGGCCTGGCTGCTAGCCTTGTTAGCTGGTGGTGGAGCCCTGCGTGGCCTGGCTGCTAGCCTCGTTAGCTGTGATGCAGAGTCCTTGAAGGTAACAGAAGCTGTGGTGCAGTAGAAGCCTATCTTACATTTCTTCTATCTTTCTTTCCTTCATTGTTTCTTTCTATCCAGAATCTGCAAGCGAGCATAGACAAAGCAGTGGGCTACCTAGCCATCACTGCCGGAGCAAACGTGAAACTTCTGTAGCACTGATTCATTAATGTTGAATTCTCTGGCAGCTGCTCTATTCCCATGTTGTTGCAGTATATTAATGACTAACCTTGTATTGTGGATGGATTATCTCAGTTCTCCTGACTGAAGTTTGGTCCGTTTACAGCATCCTGCCATGCGATTGCATTTGTCTCTAACCATGAGGAACTTTCACGTTAACTTTTATAAGTGGAAAAGTGTTAGTGTTCGTCCTCCAGCTTCACTGTTTATGTTATGCTAACATAGCTGTGTCGCTAGCGATCACGTAGCACATCATTATATACCAGCTAGCCCAACTTCAGTAACCCTACAAACGTCACTGCTGTTTAGTTTCCTGTCTTCATTTATGTTGGAAGTGATAGCAGAGCTGTACGTTTGAATTTTTTCAGAACATGCTGTATCATGCTTAGGTAACTAGCGAAACTAGCGAGCTTCCTGCTAACTTCTAACTCCGTTAAATGTAATAACTTTTGTTTTCATCGATACCTGGAAGTTAAACATCATAGTTACACCTGGTAAAGCAGCAATGCTGATCGTTTTATTAAAGATGAAAGAATTAAGACAGTTTTTAACTCTCAGTGATGCTGCAGTGTTCGTTTGACTTGAAGCATATGGAGTTTAGGACCCACATTACTCCCAGATTTAAGAGCATCTTAGTCCGACAAATACGACGGCCGCTTGCATGTTCTGCAAAAAAATGTGCTTTGTTGTGTATCTGACGGACAAACACCAAATCAGTTCCACATCACGGAAGTTGCACCATTTTACAAACCAATTCTGGTTCATCTGTTTCACTCAACAATCGGCCATGTGCGTATGAAAACAAAGGCACTGCGCATGCGCGTTTTACTCCCATTCTATTGCGATGTTTCATTTTCCTATCGTTGCCTAACATTATACCGGTATTACCGTGAACGGTATACCGTATTTTCACGACCATAAGACGCACTGTACTAAAAGGCGCAGTCTCAGTTATGTGTGCCATTACTGTATTTAACACACACATAAGGCGCACTGGATTATAGGGCGCATACAAGTACCGTATGCGTATTTAAAAATAAAGCGGGAGCAAACCTGAGTTCGGTACCTTACTCAAATTTCTATTACCGGTAATCGTCATCATCAACAACACACAAGCATACAAGTGTGCGTATTTAAAAATAAAGCAGGAGCAAAACAAAGTTTGGTACTCACATTTTTATCATTAATCAAACCCATCGAAGTCCTCATCCTCTGTGTCTGAATTGAACAGCTGCGCTAAATCTCCATCAAACATGCCAGGTTCACTTTCTTCACTGTCAGAGTCACTTTCCGTGCCGTGCGGCTCCTCGGAAATGATGCCGGCTTTTGCGAAAGCTCGAACAACAGTGCCAGCAGACATGTTAGCCCAAGCATCTACAATCCATTGGCAAATTGTGGCGTAACTCGCCCGGAGCTGCCTTCCACTCTTAGTGAAACTGTGGTCTCCACCGGTCATCCATCGCTCCCAGGCCGCTCGCAGCCTTACTTTGAACGGGCGGTTCACACCGATGTCCAGCGGTTGGAGTTCCTTTGTCAGGCCTCCCGGAATGACAGCAAGCTCACAGTTCATTTGTTTCACTTGTTTTTTCACATCGGCTGTGAGATGGGCACACAGAGTCACAGATCAACAGCGATGGTGATGCGTGGAAAAAACCACCTGGTCTCCTTACATACACCTCCCTCAGCCACTCTTTCATCATTTCCTCATCCATCCAGCCCTTTTCATTTGCCTTAATGATGATTCCTGCTGGAAACTTCTCTTTAGGCAAAGTCTTTCGCTTAAAAATCACCATAGGCGGCAGTTTCTGTCCATTAGCATGGCAGCCAAGCACAACAGTGAAAGAAGACTTTTCGTGCCCCGTTGTGCGTATCGCCACCGTGTTGGTCCCCTTCTTCTCCACAGTGTGAATCACCAGGATGTCAAAAGTGAGCGGGACCTGGTCCATGTTTGTAATGTGGCTGGGCTGGATGTTTTTGTCGCCAATGTGTTTGCTGCAGTAGGAGCGGAAGATGGCCAGCTTTTCCTTATAATCCGCTGGAAGTTGCTGCGCTACCGTAGTCCTGGTCCGGATGGAAAAATGGCACCGTTTCATAAAACGAAAGCACCAAGACGGACCTCCTTGGAAATGTTCAATGTTCATCTCTTCAGCTAGTGAAACTGCTTTTAGCCGAATGGTGACCGTCGAAACACTTCTCCCGCTCGTTCTTTGCTCGATGATCCACCGCTCGAGTCTTTCTTCCAACTCGGGCCACCTTGCCTTATGTCCACGGAAACTCAGCTGCGTTTTCTTGACCTGCCGGAGCTTGTTTTCTAGCTTCCTCCATTTGCGAACCATCGATTCGTTAATCTTAAATTCTCTCGCCGCTGCTCGATTTCCATGTTCCTCCGCATAGCTGATGGCCTTCAGTTTAAACTGTGCTTCGTAAGCGTGTCTCTTTGCCATTTTCAGGGTTGTTAAAAAAACGATGTTCCACATAATGCACATACCTGTTCTTTTATACAGGTATGTGCGATAAAGTCAACGCACGCACTTCACCCTTTAGCGTTCTCATGGCGTTCTCTACTACGTCCTCATTACAACACACAGGGCACACTGCGCTATAGGGCGCGCCGTACTTTTTGAAGTAAATCTAAGACTTTTAAGTGCGCCTTATGGTTGTGAAAATACGGTAATATGGCTCAGCCCTAGCAGGAGGGCATGATCTAGAGTTTGAACAGTCATGAATTATTTTTAACAGCAGGTTGGATGTAATGTGTTAGAACTACCAGCAGGTGGGGATAAGAGACCTTTAAGGTGTTTGGTGCCACACTCCACCTTCAGGTTTAAAACTAGTGTTAATGGAGGGAGTTTGAAGGTTGAGTTTGTTCCACGACTGCATTTCACTCACTGCCTCTGTTTGTATCTCTGTCACTGCAGGACCAACATGGAGCGAGAAGTCCGCGCTCTCAGGAGGCCGACAAACCTCACAGAAGAAAGAGAGAGAAAACACACACCTGTGACGAGTGTGGGAAAAAGTTTACTGTGAAGGAGTCACTAAAACGTCATCAGGTCATCCACACTGGAGTTAAAGCGTTTAGCTGTGACTTGTGTGGAAAGTCTTTTACCTGGAAGAGTGCCCTAAAATCACACCAACTCATCCACAGTGGAGTTAAAGCGTACAGCTGTGATCAGTGTGGCAGAGCTTTTACTCACAGTAGGAGCTTACAGAATCATCTAGTTACCCACTCTGGAATTAAGGCATACAGCTGTGACGAGTGTGGAAAAACTTTCAGCCACATAGAGAGTCGAAATGCACACCTACGCATTCACACCAGACATTATGTGTACAGCTGTGAACAGTGTGGCAAACAGTTTATAACCAACAGGCAGTTACAACAACACATGTTTACCCACAATGTGGAGAGACCTTATAAATGTGACCTGTGTGAGAAGACTTTTAAAGCTCCACGTTACCTGAGACAACACCAACAGATCCACACCAGAAAGGGACTCTACAAGTGCAGTTACTGTGAGGTATGTATTTAGATTTTTATCTTGTCATTTTAGCCTGACTGTTTGGAACAACTCTGCTTGTAGAGGCTAAGCCTACGCTTGAAGCCACTGAGGTGGTCGTTAACGGGGGTGACGCGATGTCACTGGTATGCATGAATGTTCACAGTCCAATAAATCCAGCAGTATGTATCTTGTCCTTTTTGGTCTTTATTCCGTATCGACATAGCATAACAGCGCAACGGTCACAAACTGTTTGCCTTCTCAATGACACACCTGACGCCGATTACGTGCGTCTACCTTAAATACCTTTACATTACATAATCAAAACAGAAAAAGGTGACCTCTAGTGACCACATAAGGTATTAACCCAAGAATGGCGCCTACACCCCGGCCCCTAATTGAAATGGCTATCAGACATGGCAATTCTAATCACAAAGAAAATAAGGAGCCACTAATACAGTCTACTTTAGACCTATACATTCACATAAATAAACATAAGTAACACACTTTTAGATTACAGTCTCATGTAACAAGCAAAGTTTAGTTACAGGTCTTTCCAGAATATTAGTCTTTGTTTTTAAACGTGCAGATCGCACAAGTCCTTTTTTGTCACGAATGGCTTCCAGAACTCTTCCAAGTGGCCAGGAACCACGTGGTGCAGAAGAATCCATTATAATGACTATATCTCCAGGTTTTAGATTCTTCTTCTTTTGGTTCCATTTTTGTCTCTCCTGTAACAAAGGCAGGTATTCGCGTATCCATCGTTTCCAAAAAAGATCTGAGATGTACTGAGCCTGTTTCCATCTTCTCTTCAGATACATATCCTGAGGGTCAAATAGTCCGGGTGGTAAAGATGGTTTTCCTTTCATCAGGAGGATGTGATTTGGTGTAAGTGGCTCTAGGTCTTTTGGATCATCAGAAAGCTTTGTGATGGGTCTGTCATTTAAAATTGCTTCAATTTCACATAGAACCATATTTAATCCATCGTCGTCCAACTGTTGTTGCTGAAGAACGGATCTCAGAATCTTTCTGATCATACGAATTATCCGTTCCCAAATTCCACCATGATGTGATGCTCCAGGCGGATTAAAACTCCATCTTATTCCAATGTGTCGCAAAGCATCCGCTATTTGGGTATGTTTCAGCGATTCAAGAGCCTCCCTTAACTCTCTGTCTGCTCCGACAAAGTTGGTTCCATTGTCCGATTGGATGTGAGCGACTTGACCTCTTCGACTCACGAAACGGCACAAAGCATTAATGCAGGCATCTGTGTTTAGAGAGCTAGCCACTTCCAAGTGCACTGCTCGGCTGGCTAAACAGGTGAAAATGACTCCATAGCGTTTAGCTGTACCTCGTCCTCTTTTCACTTCAATAGGTCCGAAGTAATCAACTCCGACATTGGTGAATGGTGGGTTATCTGGCAAAGTTCTTTCCTTGGGTAAATCTGCCATCTTTTGCTCCAAGGCTTTTCCATGATATTTCCTGCAAAAATTACATTCTGCGATAACCTTCCTTACAGCTGAGTTGGCCTTTGTGATCCAGTATCTTCTCCTTAGTATGGATAAGGTGTGGTTACGACCGCTATGACCAAGCTGTTGATGAATGTGCTTTAGGATGAGATTTGCTACATGTTGATCTTTTGCAAGAACAAGGGGATGCTTCGTTTCTTCTGGTAAGGAGCCCTTTGTCAGTCGTCCCCCAACTCTTAAGAGGCCTTCATCGTCAAGATAAGGATCTAATCTATAAATTGAGCTGTGCCTGCTCACAGAACTTTCCCCACTTGACAACGTAGCAATCTCCTCTCCAAATCGTTGTTGCTGGCAAAATCTAATAATGGCAAGCTCAGCTTTCAGAAGATCCTTTGAAGATAGTCTGTACAGCTGCGGTTTCTTTACTTTCTCCTTTGTAGTACTTTTACAAATTGGGTTATCTGAGTAAGGTTGCGGTCCTTTTTTCTTATCCCTCATTGAACGAAGGATTGCCTTTAGTCTAAGGAACCAAGCAACAGCAACCTTGAGCCTTCTCCAGTCTGAGAAGTACACCATCAATTGACATGTAGCATCAAGCAAGTCTTTTACCTGAGTAACATTTACTGTGGCCTCACCTTTGACTTCAGGGTCCTCTGGTTCTAAGGAGCATTCCATTAAATTGGTTGGCCAATCACTTTCTGGCTTCTGCAGAAAGCTTGGTCCTTCGAACCAGCGGCTGCTATGAACAACGTTCCCAGCCTTGAGCCCTCTTGTAGCATCATCTGCTGGATTTTCCTTTGAGCTTACATATCTCCATTGTGATTGTTTAGTTGCAGTTGTAATGAATGAGACTCTGTTTGCCACAAAGGTAAGGAATCGTTTATCCTCATTCATTATATATTTGAGTACAGATGTACTATCTGTCCAAAATATAGATTGCTCGAGTTTCACTCTCAACTGAGCCCTTAACATGAGATCCACTCGGACAGCAACTACAGCAGCTGTTAGTTTCAGACGTGGAATAGTGACAGGTTTTAGAGGTGTTACTCTTGCCTTGCCCATCAAGAATGCGACGTGGATGGATTTCCTATTATCTTGCATGCGCAGATATGACACGGTTCCATATCCAGATTCACCAGCATCTGAAAAATGGTGTAGCTGTGCATGTGAGAGAGGTCCAAACTCTCTTGGTTGTATACACCTTTTAACCTTGAAATGGGAAAGCCTTTGCAAATCACTGAGCCAACCTTTCCACCTTTGCAACATGGTTTGGGGTATTGGTTCATCCCATCCCAGTTTCCTTTTGCAAAGCTCCTGCTGCATTCCTTTGGCAGGCAGCAGGACTGGTGCAAGAAATCCCAATGGATCGTAAATGGAACTTGATATTGATAACATTCCACGCCTAGTACAGGATTTTTGAGGGATATCCATTTTGAAGTTGAATGTATCAGTTTCCACACACCACTGCAAGCCCAGAGCTCTTTCTACCGGAAGTTTGTCTCTGTCAAGATTTAATTCTTTCAAGTCTTTAGCCCTTTGCTCCTCAGAGATACTTTGCAACAGGGTGCGATTGTTACTGACCCACTTGGTCAGTGTAAATCCTCCCCTTTGACAGAGTGCTGAAAGATCTTTGACCAAATCAACAGCATCTGAGGTGGAGGCCACACTCTTTAAACAGTCGTCCACATAGAAGTTCTCTTTCAGCGTTTCACATACCTTGTCTAGGAATTCAGTTTGATTGTCCTCAGCTGTTTTTCTCAAAGCGAAACTGGCGCAGCTCGGGGAAGATACTGCACCGAACAGATGAACAGTCATGCGAAACTCAATTATGTCCTTGCTCAGATCTCCATCTGGCCACCCTAAAAAACGCAGAAAGTCTCTGTCCTCTTTGGCAACTTTAACTTGATAAAACATTGCCTTTATGTCACCCATAAATGCGACTGGATCCTGTCGAAATCTAAGCAAAACCCCAAGCAATGTGCTTGTGAGATTAGGACCTTGTAAGAGCTGCTTGTTTAATGATGTCCCCTGGAATGATGCCCCACAGTCAAATACAATTCTTATAGATCGTTTTCTGGGATGGTAAACTGCGTGATGAGGGATGTACCACTTCTTTCCATTTTCGCAAGACAGATGCTGTGAAGGTATTTGCTCTGCATATCCATTACTTATCATCTCGTCCATAAAGTTTTTATATTCTTTATGCAACTGTTCATTGTTGAGAAGTTTTCGTTGTAGACTTTGCAATCTTTGTTTAACTATGGAAAAATTGTTTGGCATCTTTATGTTGTCCTTTTTAAAAGGTAACTTCAAACAGTAGTGTCCGTCTTCCATTGTTGCAGATTTTTCCATGATCTTCATGAACTTAAGGTCCTCCCTTGACAAACCCTTTTCCTCTGTAACCCTTTCATTAAAGTCATAGTTATATTGACTTTTCAACATCTCCTCCAGCTTACAAACAGATATCCTATTTACAACTGTTGGTGGGTGCTCGCTGTCCAAGTTGCCCTCTCCTGTACTCACTCTACACCTACGACTGCACAGCCACTAACAGCTCCAACATCATTGTGAAGTTTGCGGACGACACTACAGTGGTGGGTCTTATCACCAACGGTGATGAGACGGCTTACAGGGAGGAGGTCAGCGCCCTGACCCACTGGTGTCAAGACAACCATCTCACCCTCAACGTCGCAAAGACAAAGGAGTTAATAGTGGACTTCCGGAGGTGCAGAGAAGTACACACCCCCATCACCATCAACGGCGCTGCTGTGGAGAGAGTGAGCAGCTTCCGGTTCCTTGGAGTACATCTGGCTGAGGATCTTACGTGGTCAGTACACACAAACAAAACAGTGAAGAAGGCGCAGCAGCGCCTCTTCTTTCTCAGGAGACTGAAAAGATTCGGCATGAGCCCCCGCATCCTCAGGACCTTCTATCACTGTGCCATTGAGAGCATCCTCACTGGATGCATCACCACCTGGTATGGCAACAGCACCGCCTACAACTGCAAAGCTCTCCAGCGAGTAGTGCGGTGCTCTGAACGGATAATTGGAGGTGAGCTTCCCTCCCTCCAAGACATCTACAGGAAGCGCTGCCTGAGGAAAGCGGGGACTCCATCAAGGACTCCAGTCACCCCAGCCATAAACTGTTCAGACTGCTTCCATCAGGAAGGAGGTTCTGCAGCATCCGGTCCCGTACCAGCAGACTGAGAGACAGCTTTTTCCATCAGGCCATCAGACTGCTGAACACGTCATAGACACCTCAGCTTCACTACTGGAACTTCAACATTATGCACTCAACACTGTATATAAATGCCACTTGTTCTGCACATATTCAACTCTGTATATTTTATTATTATTATTATTATTATTATTATTATTATTATTATTATTATAATATATATATATATATATATATATATATATATATATATATATATATATATATATATATATATATATATATATATAATTTTTTTTTTTTTTTTTTTTTACTATTTAATTTGTAAAAATGTGTATACACACACACACACACACACACACACACACACACACACGTAGGAAAATATTTAGTATACACATCCAGAAATGCATACACTATTATATATTGTACATATATTTATTAGTTTCAGGTTGGCCATTCTTGTATTTTGCTCGTTTGTGTTGTTGTGTTTGCACATCTCTGTTGCTTGTGGGGCTCGCACACAAGAATTTCACTCGCATGTGCTGTGCCAGTGTGCCTGCACATGTGATGTGACAATAAAAGTGATTTGATTTGATTTGATTTGATTTTACCATCTTCCATGGGCCCATTTATGACCCAACCCAATGCTGTTCTTATAGCATATGGGCCATTCCCCTGGCTATGAATGACCTCCCATGGTTCCAATAACTTGGGAGCGTTGCATCCAATCAACAGGTCCACATTAGCCATTATGTGGGGAATTTGAACCTTTGACAGATATGGCCACCTGATCAGATCTTCTTCCTTTACGAAGTTATCCGTGGTGACAGGCATCCTTTCCTGTGTTAGGATTTCTGGAAGTTCATAGAAGGCATTGCTGCCTAAACCAGAAACTTCAAGACCAGTAAGTGAGTGGGCAGAGACTACCTTTTCTTGACCCATCGTTTGTAACAGGAATTGAGTTCTTTTGCCCACAAGATTTAGCTTTTGCATGAGGTGCTCTGAACAGAAGCTAGCTGAACTGCCAGGATCTAAAAAAGCATATGTCTGTATGACATGACTACCTTTAACAGACTTTATTTGAACTGGCAGAATGGAAAGCAAACCGCTTTCTCTTCCGGCCCCTGTATGACCACAAGTTTTTACATTCTTTGAAGAGGAGGGCTCTCCATAGCATTCAGGGATTACACCATTGTTATCAATATGGAGGACAGTGGGATGACCTTTACCACACGTTCTACATATCAAACGCTTAGCACAGTCCTTGCTTATGTGCCCAGCACCTAAGCAACCAAAACACAGCCCTTTCTCCTTTAGAAAAAGCATTTTGTCTCTGTGCTTCTTCCGCCGAAACTGTTGACACTCCTCCAGTGTGTGTTGTTGAGTACAGCAGACACAAGATGGCTTTACTGTAAAGTCATGGCTTGTTGTAGTAATCAGCCTTTCCGTGCTGTAGGTTTTATTCATGTTCATGGGTGTGGCTGTAGCAGCAAAGCTGTTCCCTTTAATTTGTTTGATTGGTTGTGACTTCAGTCTGTTGTCAACCTTTGAGACAGGGATTGTTGACGTTACATTCTGAATGTCCCCAAACAAAGGATCCGAAAGAATTTTCACCTGCCTTTCAATAAATGCAACCAAATCTTGAAACCGAGCTCTGTGTTTAGAGGTTTCCAATATATCATATGCAAACGCTCGCCATTTCTCTCTCATTTTATATGGCAACTTGCACAAAATGATTTTCATGTTCACTGGCATGTCCAGTTCCTGCATATGTTGCAATGTTTTCATGACATTACAACTCCCACATAAGAAAAGGGAATATGCTTGCAATGATTTCACATCTTCATTTTTAATTGCAGGCCAAGATAACGCCTTGTCAATATAAGCAGTTGCAATTTTATATTCATTTCCAAAGTGTTCTTTGAGCAGTTGCTTTGCTTGTATATAGCCTTGTCCTGCAGCCATATGTTGACAACTGCGTACCAGCTCTCTCGGCTGTCCTGTTGTAAACTGCTCCAAATAATACAAGCAGTCCCTCTTATTGGCCTTTTCTTCCACTCCTTGTTCAAACGCATTAATGAAAGAGATGTACTGAAGAGGATCACCATCGAATACAGGTATTTTCCTGGATGGTAATGACGATGCACGCTGATGCTGAACAAGGGTTGCAGTTATTTCATTTTGTCTTTGTAAAATGGTACAAATGTCCTCCAACTGTCCTTCTGCCGCTGTAGGAATTGACCTGGGCGATGGAGGATCCACATTGTGAAATTGTGTTGTGATGACCGTTTGAGCTTGTGGCTCACTTTCGATTTCCGTTCCTGGCAGGATCATTGCAGATATTTTGCTTTCAGTCTGTACTATTTGCACTGCAGGTTTATCTTCATTGACTGGTGTACTAGGCTTGACTGTGGCTGAAGCAGCTGTTTTCTTGATTTCCTTTTCATAATATGAATTCATAGCATTGGATGATATGTTAGATATACTTTGAACTTCAGCAGCTTGGAGAACAGCTAACTTTGCAGAAGAGGCAGAAAGCAACGCTTCAAGCTCAAGCTGTTCACGTTTCCTCCTTAGCTTTAGCGCTTGCTCCTCCAAAGCATGCTTCTCTTTTAGGACTGCCATACGAGCGAGTAATGCTGCTTTTTCTGCTTTTGCTTTGATTTTGGCAGAAGAAGTTGTGCTCACTTTACCACTAGATGAGCTTTTAGTGACTGAAGATTTACCAACAACATTTGAAACACTGTCCTCTGGCTTAACACCATCATCAACACCATGATCACCCTTTAAATGTAAATGTTCGCAACCTGACAACCATTCTTTCACTTCATAAGTGAACTCATCATAATGCATTGTTTTTGCTTTAATAATAATAATAATAATAATAATAATAATGGATACTTTATTGATCCCCATGGGGAAATTACTTGTTTTTCTCTGCATTTGACCCATTCACTCAGTGAAGCAGTGGGCAGCCCACTAAGCAGGCGCCCGGGGAGCAGTGTGTAGGGACGGTACCTTGCTCAGGGGTACCTCAGGGTAGCCGTTAAGTGGATTCGAACCGCCGACCTTCCGATCATGGGGCGACCACTTTACCTACTGAGCTATCCCTGCCCCAAAACCAAACCATGTTTCATGCTTTTCTTTTTCATCATCTGGTAACAAACACATCAATGAACCATGAATTGTTTTTGCTTCATTACACAAACCAACAAAATCACTGAATGATGCTTTAACCATAGAAGTTTCATTTTTTTCCATTGAGACCCTTATACTCTCTTTTAAATTATTAGCTTTATTTAATTTAGCTTTTCTATCACGTTGCAGTCTGTCTAGTCTCTCTGCAAGTGCCTTAGCAGTCAATTTCACCACTCGTTTTTCCTTTTCTGGATGTGTCCCAGCCTTGCTGGCGTTGCTACTTTGCACAGCTGATTCTGCAGCAGGCTCCGGGGGCCTGTCAGCAGCTTTATTTGTGTCCATAGTTCAAATGTTCCAAAACTCAAATATTTATCAAGTATTGAGGGTTTATGCGCACATGCGAAAGTTTGTTTATAAATCAGTTTTATTTGGGTTGACCACCAATGCATTGGAATTACGTCTTCTTAAATAAGTGTGCACACTTTTATAAATGGCCATTTATTAGTAGCGCTACTCATACCTTGCGTTGGGCGCCGTACTGATTCCGATGAAGAATTCTGAGTCCTCTCCAACATCCACGGAACAATCGCCAAGCATTCCACGTCGTCAGCTGACAGACCGCTAGTCCAGCTGTCCGCTCCTCGTGAAACCTCCACGGTAACCTTTCCAAACGGCATTCAGCTCTCCGCGGCGATCGATCACTCAGACTTTAATTTTCCTGCTTGCGCCGAGTCTCCAAAACACCGCGGCGAAGTTGGCACAAACTTTTCCCCAAAGAAAAGGAGTTTGTGACTCTAATGTAGAGGCTAAGCCTACGCTTGAAGCCACTGAGGTGGTCGTTAACGGGGGTGACGCGATGTCACTGGTATGCATGAATGTTCACAGTCCAATAAATCCAGCAGTATGTATCTTGTCCTTTTTGGTCTTTATTCCGTATTAGAGCTGGGCGATATGAGATTTTTTCATATCACGATATGTTTTTTTCATTTCAGGCGATAACGATATCTATCACGATATAAGCCAAATAACTATATTTGTAAGATTTAAATGTGCCGTTGCTCACAAGTAAAATGTGAAATAATCAGCAGCTTGTTTTTATTTAAATATTTATTTCCCATAATAAGTTCAACAGGGTAGATGTACTTAAGGAACATGAGACTTTTTCAGATAAATAAAGGCAAATATTGCAAACTACACAAAAGGCAGCCGCTAAAGCGTTTAAGTTTCAAAATAGAACAAACGAAACAGACTAAATTGTCAATTCCACTTAGAAGCAAAATATTAATTCTAAAAATAAATCTTAGTTTGTTTTACAGAAGAACAGACAAAACTGACTAGCTTTTGTCAATATCAAATAAACTGAGAACTAAAAGGAAATTCTCAATCTCTCCTTGTTGTATAGCTGAGCTTTTCAAACAGTTTTAACAGTTACTTTAGTCTGACAAAAGCCGAATGACGAATTAGCGCTTCCAGTCAGAGACTGAGGCTACGTCCACACGTACACGGGTATTTTTGAAAACGGAGATTTTCCGTTTTCGTTTTAAAAAAATAATCCCGTCCACACATAAAGGCAGAAATGAAGGAAAACGCTGCTATGAACATGCCAAAGCAGCAGGTGGCGCTAGATTCCTAACCGTGCAGAAATATTGGCCAATCAGAAGTCTAGAAGCCTCGGTGGGAAAAAGTAAACAAAGCTGGGGCATAGAAGCAGAACCGAGTCGTATGTGTGGAGGGACAGTAACTGTGTGTATATGTAAGCATTTAAACACTGCAGAGAGTAGAATTAACAGTAACAGTATTGTAGAAATTCATTTCACCGAAACAATAACGTGGCGCAGTGTGACGCATGCACCAGTTTATTGTATTTGCAGACTTGCTTTCGGCACAATTTAC
Organism: Rhamphochromis sp. 'chilingali'; assembly: GCF_963969265.1. Taxonomy (NCBI): domain Eukaryota; kingdom Metazoa; phylum Chordata; class Actinopteri; order Cichliformes; family Cichlidae; genus Rhamphochromis; species Rhamphochromis sp. 'chilingali'. The sequence goes on from NC_137945.1 coordinate 5,384,006, forward strand.
AGTGCACGCTACTCTATTTTTGTCAGACTTGAAATAGCCGAAATACCTTCAAACTACGGAACTTCTATGGCTCTTCCGTTCGACAATCTCTCCGGCATTGGAACCATCATCTGTTTTCTCTTCGGTCACGCTCGGTTGATTTTTCTAGTCGGCGCACTCATTTCCTCCATTACGCGCTGGCTGCTTCCCAAACAAACACACGTGCGGCTTGGCACTTGTGCGGTACGTAACAAGTCACGCGACGTGACGCTGCGGCTGTGATTGGTTCGACTCTGCGCTACTTAATTTGGATTGGCTGACCTTTTTTTTTTTTTTTTTTTTTTTTTTTAAGAGGACAAGAGCGGCGAGGTCTATCGCGATAGCTTAATTTCTCTATCGAGTAAAAGTTATATCGCGATACATATCGTTATCGTTCTATCGCCCAGCTCTATTCCGTATCGACATAGCATAACAGCGCAACGGTCACAAACTGTTTGCCTTCTCAATGACACACCTGACGCCGATTACGTGCGTCTACCTTAAATACCTTTACATTACATAATCAAAACAGAAAAAGGTGACCTCTAGTGACCACATAAGGTATTAACCCAAGAATGGCTCCTACACTGCTCATTAAACTGTGTTAGCATGTTAGCAATTCTACTGCATGGAAAAGCAGCTCTGAGTGATTATTCAGATTTTCATGTCAGTTATGATTTTAGTATTACTGTAGTATTATGTTGGTAGTATTGTAGTTATTGCAGCCCAGTAAACTGAGTGTGTTAACTGAAACAGCCAAATGTAATTGTACGTCTGCAGAGATGCTCTTTATTTCAGGCGACGTTCAGGATAAAAATGTTGAAGGACTGACTTACACTGTCTTTGTGCCTTTGTTTAGAAGCAGAGCGACACAGATGGATCCAGTTCTCAACCCTGTCATCACCGTGGTGGTGGGAAAGACTTTCGTTGTGACCTTTGTGGAAAAACTTTCAGTCGACAAGACACCCTAAAAAGACATCAACGTAAACACACTGGAGACAACCTGAAAAACTGCAAAGAATGTGGGAGAAGCTTCCCCACAATAGCTGACTTAAAGCGACATGAACTGATTCACATTGGGGTTAAAAAGCACCTCTGTGATCAGTGTGGGTCATCTTTCATCTCTGCATTGGAGCTTAAAACACACAAACGAGTCCACACAGGAGAGAAACCATACAAGTGCAGACACTGTGACAAAAGCTTCTCACATCCAGGTAGTCGTAACAATCATGAACATACACACATGGAAGGAAACTACAGCTGTGACCAGTGTGACAAGAGCTTCAGGAATCTCAGTTCATACTCCAAACACAAACGATCCCACGTTACTAATAAACTGTTTCACTGTTACCAATGTGCCAAAACATTCACCTCATTGTCTGCTCTGTGCAAACATCAGCGTGATCACACAGGGCTGAAATCGCTCCCATCACAGTGAATCTGAAGAGACAGAAAGATCCTCTACTGGTTTCAGTGTCAGACTTAAAACCCTTGAGATCAGGCTCCACAGAGTTCAGATGTAATCTCCTGTAAAGATCTGATGAAAATGTTCCACTAGCTGGATGGATGGATTTAATATTTCTTTTTCTGAAGGTTGCTCTCTTCCTGTTTCTGCCAGTGCTGACTGCACAGATGTAATATAGATCCATGTCACTGTTTGGAAGTATCAGAGAACTGCTGATGCTGTAAAGCTGCTGGTCAATCTGATGGGCTGTTGTGTTGCTGTTGGTGATGCTGGATGAAGGGCTGGTGGACCAGGTGAGCTCAGGTTGAGGGTAGATCCCGTCTTAGCTGCAGGTGATCCTTTGTCCTACTTGTTGGAGATTAACTTTACGGACTGGAGCTGGAAAAATATATATTTCTAAAGAAGTCAGAAAGAGATTTTGTTGTCACAATTTTCCTTTTCTGTTTATTTCATGTTAACATGATTTAATTTAACAAAAAACATGTAAACACGGTGAATGGCCTGCTGAGGATTGGGGCAAAGTCATATTCTCAGATGAAGCATCTTTCCGATTGTTTTGGGGCATCTGGGAAAAAGGCTTGAGCGGAGAAGAAAAGGTGAGCGCTACCATCAGTCCTGTGTCATGCCAACAGTAAAGCGAGTGGGCTCACTCATAATTTTGCCCCCAAACACAGCCATGAATAAAGAATGGTACCAAAACACCCTGCAACAGAGAGCTACAGATTAAAAATGCCCAAGGCGAAGCACTCAAAGGTCTGGCTGTACTTCACAGCATCTGATGAAGCACCTGGTGATGCATAGCGTTTTTGTAAAAGCTAGAAAATGCACCGTATTTGATAGCTTGCTGCAAGACCTCACACCGAGCACATCTACTGCAGATGTGGTGCCTGTTATCGGACCCGGAGTTAGTAATATCCCCCAAGAACCCAAAGAGTGGAGTCCTGGTCTCTAGCCCTGCCAGTGTAGCCCCGGTTCCAACCAAAGGAGGTATGTTGTATCAACAGAAAAGGCTAACTTGGTTATCATTTTGCAGAAAAAGACTGCTAAAAATAAAAACACAAGAGGTTTTTGTATAAAGTTTGTGTTTTCCATTCTTTAACCTCCGGTTCGAGCACCGGCACGGTTTCAAAATATCCAGTTTGACACCGGTATCGGATAAAACTTAAAGGATTCCCATCCCTATTTGTTACCATGTTTCCATTGTGTAGTGTAGTCGATAGGTTAGTTTTCTTTGTCAGAACAATGAGGCCACTGCAACTGTATGACATATATACCTGTATACACTTGACTTATACTGACATGTATACACTATACATACACTGGAGTGGTTACATAATGGAATCACTGTGATAAGCATCTAACCTACATGTTTAAAATCACAAGACCCGCATATTTAGGTCAAATATTATCTACAATTATATTAATGAAGTTTTTGCAACCTGGGATTGTTTTTTTCTCGCCTCAGCTGCCAGAAGGCAAGAAAAACTGTATTTTCTTCCTGTTGATATAATTCTGTGTATTAAACTCTGTTCCAAGAATTTTAATCTTTTCCAGAGGATCTTTTTGAGTGCCTTGATTTTGCTGAATCTAAAACAGCTCGATCTCCACATCGTTGGCGGAATAAGTGCAACCTGTGGGAGGTACCTATTGAAATAGGGTGGAGCCGTAGGCACATTCAGTTCACAAGGGTTCCATGTTAAATCAAAATAGAATCAAACACGTAACAGTAGCACCTAAAACAATTTAAAAACTTGATTTTATTAAGTCCTGGATCCGTTGACACAGCACTCTGTTTTCTTTTGTTTATAGTTTGTCCTTTTGGCATTAGATCCTAGGTTCCTTAGCTGTAGTTACTGGTCATTGTTTAGTAGGTCTCCTTTGTGTCATCTTCCCCTGTATTAAAGTTCACCATGTTGTTGATTGTGTCTAATCTGTCATGTTTCTGGTCTGCCTGGTTAATGTCAAGTTCGTGTCATGCCTGCATCTTTTCATGTTTTCCTGCTGGTTTGCAAACCAGCTCCTTCGTCCAGTGTCTGCTTTTGGGTCTGCTCTAACAAACACACCGGTGCTCCCCGCCGTGAAATACGGTTAAAACTGTATGATTGTAAGCAGTGTTGGTCAAGTTACTTGAAAAAAGTAATCAGTAACTAATTACTGATTACTTCCCCCAAAAAGTAATCCCGTTACTTTACTGATTACTTATATTCAAAAGCTATTAATTATTTAGTTACTTTTAAAAAACACAATTTACAATCTGAAGAGGTGATAAAGCGATAGATCTTTCAGCCTAAATCTACTTTTTCTACATAATCCATCATACAAAATGTAATGAAATGGAAACGTTTATTTTTTAAACTTGTTTTATTAGTTTTAATCTTTTAACTTTATGCATCAAGCAAAAATTTAATTATATGCAACATTCTCTGACTGGAAGAAATTAGTTTAACATTTAAACCTATTTTCTGCACATTCCAGCACATAAAATAAAATATTTTTTTGTGTTTACACTCACTCTTTCAAATAGATGCAAGTAAAACGAAAGCAGAAAATAAATAAAGTCAAAGACTCAGCGGTCCTGTTGCTTTATTTTCACCTGTAAAGCAGGAGTGAGGTAGGCGGAGGTTTACCCTGGTGCAGGTGTGCCGCAGTGGTCAGTGAAAGAATCTGTGAATTTCCAATAACGTGGTAGCACACTCGGTGCTTGCTTGGAAGTTCAGGGGAGGGTTTTCCGCTGTAAAAAGAAGTTTTCTTCCCATGCACAACGGACACAAATGTTTTTGTCACTTTTTATGGAATCAAACTCAAAGTAAGGTCAGTACTTCCACGCTTTAAACGCTGCACGCTCATACTCTCTCCCGCACTCGATATATGATCCATTGTTGATCTCCACACAGCTGTTGTCACGAACGTCGCTGTTGTCACGAACGTCGCACTTGCTTACGTCACTGTCATGAGACATTCTCGCAAAAAATCACGGCTTTAGTAACGCAGTAACGCAGCGTTCCTACGTTAAAGTAACAGTAATCTAATTACCATTTTTGCAATAGTAATCCCTTACTGTACTCGTTACTTGAAAAAAGTAATCAGATTACGCGTTACTGCCTATCTCTGATTGTAAGTGGGAGACAGGATCGGCGCGACAGGGAACCTGTTAAAAACTAATCAACATTTATTACACGTTGGGGGGGGGGGGGACTCCAATACACACTTTACCCCAACTGGGAAACACAAAATAAAACGGAAAATCTTTAGTGTCGTCTCCACTAAAACTCGCTGCGTTGAATGCAAAAACTGCAAGAAAATTTTTTGTTTCTGCGCAGCGCCTTGAATGTCTGCAACAATGTAAAAAGTAAATCACTCTAAAATACAATCAATACATGCGTTGCTGCCTCCTTATACAGTGGAATAAAACATATAAACAAAACAACATTGGCAGCCGCAGCCGTCACAAAAATCTTCAGCTCTTCACTGTTGACTTAAACCAGCCTATAACAAATAAAAATAAACACGTGTGTATCGGACCTCGGCCCTGCAGCCAGAAATCCATCCAGGCAAAGCAGCAGCTTGGCAATCTATAAATGAAAACAGGACATCCCCTACACTGAACAACTGACCGCAGCAGGAATATTCCTCCCATATGGCTTCATATGTATTGTTCAGTTACCTGTTTACAAGTTGGCGACACCCCTTAAGAAATATCAGCAAACAGTGGCCTTGTCCACCAAACGTTTCTTCACAGGAACAAAACAAACAAACCTCCACCAAATTAACAAAATGTAAGTGGATCACTTTCAGTGACCAACCACTCCAGTAGATAGTTTGCTGAGATTTTGTTGTCACAACTCCTTTCTGTTTATTTCATGTAAACATGATTTATTTTACAGAAATCCTGTAATTCTTGAATCTTATGGAATGCCAGGACTGCCATAACGAATTAATTAAATACACCCTTAAATAATTAATTAAATGTGGCAAAAATTAATTACATAAATATTTATGACACATGTAATTAATTAATTATTGAAAATGTTCTGTTATCACTAAAAGTTGTAAAGTGTATCACTAAAATATCATTCTCAGTCAGTTGTTATTTGTTATGTGTTTACAACATCCTCTGTGGTTGCTCCAAGTAATGCACTTTAGAAACGCCTTTATTGAACAGGAAGTCCGCTCAGTCGAGCAAAGCAAGTGAGCAATAGTGATGGTAAATTTGATTCTTTTTACTGAATCGAGTTTTAATGAGTCACTCACCAAAGTGAATCGGGTCTTTTGAGGCATTTGATTCACTAAGTCAGTTGACCATAGAGACCACAGGAGAAAACAGTGCAAGGGAAAACAATAAGGCAGCTCACCCCTTCTGTTCCAGTGCTATTTACAATGAAAACTAATGTACACACTATATACAGAACTCAGAAAGTCGCAAAAGTCACAGGCACAAAGTCATGGGTTTTGGAAGCCAGGGTCAGGTCTGTTATATATATATATATATATATATATATATATATATATATATATATATATATATATATATATATATATATATATATGTATATGTGTATATATATATATATGTATGTGTATATATATATATATGTATATATATATATATATATATATATATATATATATGTATATGTATATATATATATATGTATATGTATATATATATATATATATGTATATGTATATATATATATATATATATATGTATATATATGTATATATATATATATATATATATATATATATATATATATATATATAAAAATTCAAAAACACAAACTGGGGGAGGACATGGGTAGGTATAGAAAACACTAAACACAAAAACCCCAAGAACAAGAATTAACCCAAAACACAAGATGATACCAATATTAAACACAAAACTCTGGGTCTAAGGACCCAGGACCATGACAATAACCGTTAAGAAAAAATTACCTCCTATTAAGAGTTTCATTTTAGTTCAGTGATGGTGGATTATAACCTCCATTCAAATCATTCAAAAAAGAGAAAACTGTACAACATGTTATATTACACGGTGAGAAGGTAACTGATTCAAAACATCAGTAACATAAAAATGAAACTGAATCTTATTGATTTACTGCAAAAGGACTCAAGAAGTGAAAGTTATCAGGCCTTATTCCAGTTTTTAAAAGAGAGTAAATTGTTGCTGGTCGACGTTCCAGTTCACACTCCACACTCCACACCAGCTGGTGGCGGTAATTCACCATTTTGTTGTTTGACAACCACAAATACAATTTCTAAGAAGAAGAAGAAGAAGAAGGGGCGGAACAAAGTAAGAATGCTCCACAAGAGGAGGTGTTTGCAGAGAGAGCTGCTTTTTCATTCAAAGAGAATAAAGTAGTACCAACGTTTGGATCGATATCTGCATCGATCTGCCCACCCTTGTCTCCTGGATCGTAGCTGAGATCAGCGTGAACCACGTGGGTCTCTGCTCCCTGATCTGTTTCCTGTGTTTGGAAAGAGTTGCAGCTTCATCGCGGAGTTTCTCTCGGTTTGTGGGCTCATCTAAAGGTAAGCACCGAGCTAACTTTACTGTGAGTTCAGTTCATGTTGAGTTTAGCTCCTGAATGAGGTCTTCTGCTGCTCTCCTCGGTGTCTGTTCACAGTTTATTGTGAACACGTTGAGAGAAGCGTGAGAGAGTGTTTGGAGAAAAACACCAACTAATCATTAGCTCAGCATGCTGGGAGAAGTTGGAGCAGAAAAGTCTTTTCATTGTCCCTGCAGCTGTTTTTCTGCCTGCACCAAACCTCTACAGCCTCATTTCTATTTGAAGTGATAACAGGAAATGGATGAGAGCGATCTGCTGCAGTATCAGGGTCACAATAAACTTTATTGTCCAGCTGCTGTGGATGAACACATGAGAGGAAGTGAACTCCTACAAAGTCTCATTTTAATGAGTGTGGCTGCTGTAAAGTGATGCACAGGAAGATGTTAACAAAACCTAATGAAACAGAGATGAAAGTAAACAGTGTTCATATTTGAAAGCACAGAGAATAAAATATATTGTGGTGGTTAATGTGCAGCTCTTGGTGATTTGGAGAAATCATGTTTTTAATCACGTTGTGGATTGAATGTGGGTTTTATTTTATCTACAGAAGTTTGTCCCACCTGTGATCGTTCAGATTGATTTGTTGGGTTGACTTGAATCATGTGAAGGTTTAAAGCTGCACTTCCCCCAAAAAGAATAAAGTATAATCGTGAAGAATGTAAAAATGTCTTCCTGTGTCAAACACAGCTGCAGTCAAAGCAGGAAGGAAAGCACTGAAACCACTGATCAAAGCTCATTAATCAAAGACTGCTGATCATTGGCCATGAGTACCATTCACAAAGAGTTGGGGAGTCGCTGCAAGCGATCAGACGTTGTTGATCAATGATCACGAGGATTTGCATATTAATGCTCAATAACTGACCTCCCAGCCCATTGTTCCTTCAGTGGTTCTAGTTTCAGTCATTATGCAAATGCACTGTTGAAGATTGGGGAAAGCTGCAGTCAGCTGAAACTGAAGAAGTCACTTGGATGAGTGACGAAACGTTTCTCCCACAAAAAGCTACGTCCAGATGAACAGAATCAAAGTTTGGGGAATGGTGGAGTTTGGAGAGCGGCACCATGGGGGCTGGAGAGACTTGTGAAGTGGTGATCAGGTGTGGGCCTCTGTTATTATGAATGGTCGGGGTGGGGGGTGGAACTGGGGGGCTGAAGGAGTTGAAAG
>NC_137945.1:5994720-6344720 GCF_963969265.1 Rhamphochromis sp. 'chilingali'
AAATTTTATTCAGTTTTTGCTAAGGTTGCATTCTTTATCTGATGAGTGACGAGTTTATATTACTTCCTGTTTAAATTACACTTCAAGAAATAGTCAAACCAAAGATAAGACAGCCACAAAAAATTATTTCCTGTTTATTTAGTAGGAAATGGGTTTGAGAGACATGTTTCTTAATTTGATGTGTCTAACTCCCCAGTATGACTGCTAAATGACAGAATAATTGTAAATATTTCTATAAGTATATTTATGATTGTCATATTAATAAAAACATTTACTTGATTACTCCCAAGAGAAAGTAATCTGATAGACTACTTGTTACATTACTTTTACTCTGTAAAATGTCCTGAAATGCACATCATATAATTAGCATTTAACTATATAAACCTAAAGCTGGTCCCACATACCAACACAAATTTTATTAAAGACACACATATGATGTTTCTCTTAGCATTTAGGTATGAACACAAAGGAAATGGACTACTCACTGGTTCTCTACAAGAACGGGTTCTCGATTCCCATCCCTGTACCTCGGATACTGTACCTGTCTCCGCCCAACTGCACATTTCTTTGTGTTGACCATGAGCCCCCCCTACCTCAGGGACTCCAGCACTGTAGTCTGTTGCACATGCACTGTGGATGATGGGAAAATCCAGATATGTTGTGGTATATGCAGCATGCAAATGCACAACCCTATCCATGAGGTGCAAGAAAGTAGCTGGGGCCGCCAGTCCAAGTCACTCCATCTCAGGACCTGTCTGGAGCACACTTAACCCAAATAAATGTGCATAATACTGGATTATTGAGCTCAACTGAAAGCACCAAGGAAATCAGATTCTGGGAATGCATAAGGAGATTTTGTGTGAGTCTGGTGTATATTCAAGCAACAGCTAGAACAAGTAGCCCCTCCCTTCCTTCCCTCCCCATCCCCAACTGCCTCCCTTTACCCGTTCTACCACAACGACGCACTCGTGTAGGGCCGTGGGATGCAGGTGTGTCACCAGGGTGCAGGAGAGGCATCACCCCTCTGTCCCCTTCTGGCCTCAATTTATTCCACAACCTAAACATCCACATTACTCACACTTTCATAACACATACATATAGGCAGTATTGGGACTAACGCGTTATTAAGTAATGGGTTACAGTAACTACGTTATTATTGTGGTAACGAGCACGGTAACTTGTTATGCCAAAATGAGGAACGCTGTCATGGTCCCCGTGCCTGCCTGGCTGGCCCTGTGTGGCTGCATGTGTGTTGCTTTTGTCTCTCTCCTCTCTCTCTCTACTTGCTGCCTGGGCGGAGCTCATTATGGGCTCCCGCCCCTGGCCTTCACCACCTGTGGCTCCTCACCTTGTTTGCTCTTGCTACTTAAGGCAGTGACTGAGAACACCTCGCCGCTGGACTATTGAGTAACGCTCGTCAGTGCTACTTTAGCCTAAGCCAGTTTTGAGCTCTCTTCGTGAAAGTTTTCCGTGTTAATTCCTGATCTCTGTATACAGATTCTTCGTGCTCGGTTTGGAAGTTTGGACACCGAAGCCTGTTCGTGAGAGTGGTGTGTGTGAGGAAAGGACCTTTCCAAGTGCATTGTTCTGTTCGTGTGGAGCGGAGCAAGACAGGACACTTCCAGATTCTTCCTTGTACCCCTGGGAACCTTGGCCCCCTTCACCTGTATATAGAGCACCGGGAGTGTGTAAATAAAATTCAGTTTTCTGTGTTTTCAGTCTGCGCCGAGTCCTCCCTGTTCCCTCGTGACAAACGCGTTAATCGTTACTGGTATTTAGATAGGCTCTTTATTCGTTACTTCGTGTGGTGGCTATCATGGAGCTTCCACAGATTCAGTAACATTAGCAAGTGGTGGAGGCCAGCAGGTGGATGAGGGAAAGGGGAGGCAGGAGGAAAAGAGACCCGAGGCGGCCGTCGGTTCGAGTGTGAACTGAACTTCAGGTAAGAAGTTATGACCTGCAGTCTACCTGGGTCAGATATAAACCAAGTTTAGGGGTAGTTTATTTTCGTTATGCTGACTTTTTCGTACTGGCTACTAGCTAGCATGACTGAGTTTGTATACAGCTGGGTGGGTGCTATGATGTTACTGATGTTGAACTTTATTTTGTTCATAACGTTAATTATTATTAATTCTTCTCTTTTGGCTCTCAGCGAAGGCGGTTGCACTTTTCTCCTCTCCTGCCCTTATCTTCCCTGCTTAGCTTCTTATGTCCTTGTCTTGTCTTGTCTTGTGTTTTTACTTAGGGCCACCTGGGTTGGCTGGAAGACTGTTTACTTAGCCTGGCGGGGCGGAGGACACTGTCTCAGCTGAACTCTGGACACACACACACACACACACACACACACACACACACACACATACACACATACACTGATATGCACACACTGATACCCCCTCCCTTTCCAAATGCCTTCAATGCTTGTGCCCTAAGATGGCAGTCGACTGGACCAGCGCAGACATGCTGCAGGACCGGATGCGCTGTCTACACCGGCTCTCTCTTACCCTTTTGCTTGTCTTGTGTTTCTATGGTGTATTGATAGTCATGTGCTTTTTGTGCTGAGGTGTTTTTTCTGTTATCAAACTGTTCTCCCACTAGGAGCTCAGTCTGAGTGGAGTTTTTTTTCTCCTCCTCTTACCTCATGTTATGTATTTTCGTTGTTTTTTTCCTATCAGCCTACCTTTCTGACATGTCTCCCCAATGTGATGTTTGTGTAAAGTTGGTCAGAAGGTTCCTTTGTAAGTGCACATGCGCCATTAGCGTGCTGCCTGCTGTAACCCTAATTTCCTTCGGGATTAATAAAGTATTCTGATTCTGATTCTGAAGCTGATTAGAATTGCCAACCATCCCATAAAAAACGCAATCGTTCCGTATTCAGAGAAAATATTACGCGTTTCGTATTGAGGTGAAAAGGAACACAGTTTGTCCCGGACTTCAGCTAGAATGGAAAAAGACACAAAGCTGGATTTAGTCTGCGTCTTTATGCTGTCTGCTGTTTCTTCTTCTCTCATTCTCCCCCCTCCCTCTCCTTTTTCTACTTCAATCATGAAACTGATCAATGATCAGCTGATCGGCTTTTCTCTCTTGTTTGTTTATCGCCCACTTTGCGCCAGAAAGAGGAAACCAGCGGATGTCGCGCTAAACAACAGCAGCACGTTTAAGCTTGATCAGCTGTTGTTTAAATTTATTTTATGTTAATTTCTAGTATCAGCCGATGTTTGCTGGAGCCACAGCTGTAAAAGCTGCTGGTCGGTTTGGATATGTGGTGAGAGGGAAACATGAAGATGAAACCAGGAGATGTCCTTACTGAATCATCAGAGCTGAACAGGTGATGGAGAAACAGGTTTACCTTTGAGGTGACATGAATGAGTTGAGGGGAAGTTATGAACTGTTTCTGAGAGACAAATAACACCAGGATCCTTTTCTAAGTAGCTGACAGCTGGTAACTGTGCAGGGGCGGGTCTAGCAAAGTGTTGCCAGGGGGCCAGGTAGGGCATTAACAGGGAGAGGGGGGCACAAAGAAATACTTTTCTTTCTTATTCTCATTTAAAATATTTAGCTTTTAAAAAATAATTATCTGAATCTTACAACAAGCGACTGATAGATTTATATATATATACCATCAAAACAGCCCTCTGGGCGACACCTCCGCTGCATTTCCTGCAGGACTGAGAGGAGGAGAGCCATATTTGTCCCCAAAGCCACTCTGCTTTTTAACTCCAGCCAATAAGACCATTTCCCACACCAGAAACATAAACTACTCTACACTCTTTTTATATACCGTAATTGTCGGGCTATAAGCCGCTACTTTTTGCACAAGCTTTGAACCCTGCGGCTTTTAGTCAGGTGCGGCTTTTCTAAGGATTGTCCTTGAGCGGATTTGTTTTGTTTGTTCCACTGTTGTACGGCACTACGTTGCCTGGCGGAAGGATCGGGGTTCAAGAGTGGTATGTTGGTCACATGTCCATCCGCCAGGCAACGTAGTGCCGTACGAAGTAGCGCGAAAAGCAAACTTCAAAGTAGCGCTACGCGTTCAGCGGGAGGTGTGGATGACGAGCGGCGATAAACTTGCGAAAAGCAAGTTATGCTCAACTCCACCGGTGGATTCTGACAGCGTGGAAAAGTGTGAAAACATCCACGATCACCAACGGATTTCGAAGGGCTGGACTGCTGCATGATGGAGAGGAGGACACCGCCATGGCCCTTCTGAGGGTGTTCGACTCTGACACTGACAAAGAGGATTTGTTTGGTTGGTTTTGAAAGTGACAACGAAGGAGAGAAGCGGAGAGTGGATGACGAAGCCATCCTGTTCGTTTCCGACACTGGAGAAGAGGACTTTGGTGGTTTTAGTGCGCAGGAAGATGGTGGTGAATGGCTGACTTTTCTTCTTGTTAAAGCCGTGTCACTGCACCTGAGCCTAAAAGGTAGGCCGAATCTATTTTTCTGGTGTGCTGTAGGTTATTATGTACTACATTTGTTACTCATTTATGAAGCACAGTACATGTTTCGTACTTGTAATTACCGCTACTTGTACATATACCTAAAAAGTTATGCAAATATGCACCCATAACTTGTTTTTCAAAATATTAATAAAAGTGATGTCTCCAAACAGCCGTCTCTTTCCTGACAATTCTCTTTGTGCATATTCTCTTACATATGATGAGTCAACATTGAAACACCTGCGGCTTTTAGTCAGGTGCGGCTAAGGTATGTACAAAACAGGATTTTCCCCTGATTTTAGCTTGTGCGGCTAATATTCAGGTGCGCTTTGTAGTCCGGGAAATACGGTATTCACTTTTAGTCACTACAGTTATTTGTTCACTTATTCAGTCACTTTAATTTTAAAACGGTGTATATACTGTATAATTTAAGTATTTTTTATCTCTTATTACCTGTTTATGCCCTGACCTTATTTTTAATGTCATGCTGCTCTGTTGTATCTTAATTGCCCCTTGGGGATAAATAAAGTTTCTTTGATTCTGATTCTGATTAACATAAATAATGAATAAAAAAATACAAAGACTCTCAAGTCCTAACTAATAATTGCAATAACAAGAACTCTTCTTCAATACACTCGGCGCTTCACACACATGCCCGAAAAACTAACTGGCTATGGCTGTGGCTGCTCCATCTGGGGCAAGTGCACAGAAAGTTTTCCACACCCCACAAACGCTGCGGCTCTTCCGTCGTCCTTTATTGGTTACGTCCACATCGGGAGCCAGTTACACCAGGCCGATCCTTCCGTCCACCAAACCAGCTGAGCCCCTGCACAGGTGAATTGGGCTATATGGCGATATGAATAATATACAAATATCTTACTTGAAACCCACTCTCAGCATGATGTTGGTGGTTTGAAAATATTAAAGTCTCACTGATAAGGGGTGGATGCACACTGAACTACACAGACCTATAAAAAATAGCATTAGCCCTGCCTTCGGATGTTCCTGCACTTAGCAATAAATAACCACAAACCCCTCCAAATGCTAAATACTATCCAAGTAATAGCACCTGTTTTTACAGGAATCGGCAATGTCGGGACTGCATGGCTTAAGCTGGTACATCTATGATGTGACACAAGGCAGTAGCCTTCACCACAAGGACTGGTTTGTTAACCATACCACCAGAAGGGCTGACATGTGGTGGTTTTGCAGTGATTGAAAGCAAAGAGCTAAACTCTCCCCTGTATGGAAAAGAATCTGTGCTGTAGTTTACCTGATGTTCACCCTCCCAAACTTCAAGCAACTAACAACTGCATGTTAGTTCTTTGATGGCCTTGCAGAGTAGAATGACTTCAGATATGTTACTGACAAAAAAGTTTTGTGTCATCTGTTATGACCTAGGTCATGTGTTGTTTGAGTTCCTCACACCTGAGGGTGGTGCTGTTCTTTCTCTGTGTTGTTTGCGCTTGTGTAAGCTGCAGGTGGAGGCTGAACATTGGTGGAAAACTAAATGAGGCTATAAATTGGGACCCGTCCAGACCAGCAGCCCGACCAACTTCCAGCTTCCAAGCAAGTTGGGTATTTAGCCCTGTGTCTTATAGTGTGCTGTGTGAGCAAGTTTCTGTGATGAGGAGAGCTTGGTTGCCTGGTATATATCTTGCTGTCTGCTAAAATTCTAAAATTCGACTTCATTTTCTTATATGGAGATATCTCAGGGATAGAATATGCAGTTAAACAAAATGAAACTGATAGAAAGGTGAGTTTATAAGTAGCTCTGCTGTGGTTGGAGCAGTTGGGTTAGGAAGGCAGCCTGAGAAGGTCCAGCCATCTCCAGGAGGGGGCTGCGTAAGCTAATTATAACAAAAATGATTAACCAAAGGAAGGGGCCCAGCAGCTTTGGGCTGTAACACCCCTCAGTTTAAATGTTCGATCCCATGATCTTCAACATGAGTCCCAGAGGAAGAGTCTGCACAACAAAAATTCCAGGTCTTCTGTCACAGACCTGCCCATGGCCGTTCATGCTACATCAAAGTAGTTAAGAAGCAGACAAACATTTAAAGAAAAGACTACTATAGAAATTTCTTTTTCACAATGGGTCCAGAGGAACAAAAAAAGAGAAAAAAATAAGATATTTTCTGTGAAATAACAAAACTTTTCTGTCTGGAGAATTGTGCTGATACATTTTATTGATTAACTAAAGGAGTATTTCTTTAACATACTGGCAAACTGAGATGAAGTTTTTCATTGTGCTTTTTTCATATAATAAGATTTTTCACTGGGCCGACCCACTTATGTTCATCGTGGGCCGCATGAACTTGGGTAAAAGTTTTATAAAAAACCTGGACAGTGTTGCTCAGCGAGCATCCTCAGTTGAAACACAAGTGGAATGCAATAGGCGATTCAAACAACAGCAGGAAAATATTTGCTCAATAATACAAAAGTTTATTTTTGTATTGTTTTTCACAGCCACATTGTGCTTCACATAAACACATAATGCACAGAAAGAGATTCACAAATAAGAAAAAAAAACACAAAAAACAAAAGACAAATAAAACCTGATCAATTAATGTTTTAAAACAGTCAGGCTGAGAAAGCGCTCTGGTTTGAATAAGCCTTCAAAGGTGATGAAAATACTGATGTAGCAGACAGACTTCACACCTTCCTCATTTTGGCAGTGACTAGAGAGGAAAAACAGACAAGCAGCAGCTTCAGTTTTTCTCTGTAAATACTTTGCATTTATTTCTGTGTGTTTCTTTTAGCACGACTTACGATCTTTGACCCACTGAGCTTTTGGATCAGCACAAAGTTGTCCCTTTTTTGTGTTAAAACTGGAAATAAAAGACAGAAAATTATAGAGATTGTATATGTTTGTATGTAGGACAACAAGTGCTGACTTACATTATAGCCTTCACACAGTGTCCTCTTGCAGCCTGCTCACGATATGTTTCTCCCACCACCTCAGCAGTCCTATTGTCTTTGTCGACGCCAACGCAGCACGGGCGGTTTCTTCCAGGTCCACGGACTCGAGTATCTGAGAGATAAAAGGTTAAAAACTGATTTGTCTTACATCACTAAACAGAAGATGACTTTTAATATGTGACCTGAAATTATGTTACAGTGCACAGGCATTTTTTTGTCCAAATCAATCAACAAGTAAGTGGAACAAATCAATGTTCTCATCACTTGGGGACCCTCAAGCACTTTTTAGGCAGTTTTGGCATTATGTTAATTAACTTTGATTTTTATAGTCGTTGGGATTCAAAGAAAAAATGAATGAAAACCAATCCAACTTTGGCCCAGAATTAAGTTTAGCTGTTGCAGGGCTCTTGCACAGATTTTAAAGAATGTTTCTGTCTTGAAATGTCTCTGATTAAAAAAGCATATTACATACTCCTATTTGTGCAGCATGTGGATATTTCTTAAAGAAACTCCGGCTAGCCTGCCCATGCTCCACAGCATACCTATGAAATAGCTGCATAGACATGAAATCAGTGATGGTTTGATCAGAACGCGTCTCCAAGCAGCCTGAAGCTGGACAGATAGTCTCGATATGATAGAGAAAGGTGGATTACGTTGAAATATCCACACGCCGTGACCAAAGGGGAGTCATACGTCTTACATATCGAATATGTAACTGAGTGGAGACAGTCTTGGTATGATAGAGAACATATTCTCAATGTTCTTATGTTAATAACAGACGGTACGTCACTGTTTGCTTTGTGCTGTTATCAGGATCACTCAGAAAGTTTCCATAAATATATTTTAACAGAGGCGAGACTTGATCCAACATTTGGAGATATCATCTGGAATCTGGTTCCTGGAATTTTGCAAGGATGAATTTTTACTTATATTTATTTTCTTAACCAAATTGAATCAAATAGAAATATGAACGGTTGGGAAACATTGTCTTTATGTTCTGAAGATGAAATCTGCTGTACCAAACAAATCCAAACTGATTCTGCCTTAAATTGCTTTTTTTGTTATTATTTGCAAACAAAGCATGTTGATTTCTTTTACAGGGGATGAGAATAGGAACCAACATTAAGCTCCATTTATTAACAATGATTAATATATCAAATGTTTAATCATAGATTTCAAAGTTCAGATGTGCTGATAACTGAATGGTGAAAAATACTGTCCCGTAGCTGCACGATATTATCTTATACTCTCTCTGTGTCTCTCTCATTTTCTGCTTTCATGCCTTATGCAATGAGTCACAATGTATGCACCCCTCCAAAAACCCACTGAAATGATGACTTTGCTAAAAACTAAAATGAAGCAGTGAGATGTAGTTACAGAGTGAATTTGTTTGAAGGAAACCACTGCACCAACTGTGCTACACTAATAAGTTGGCAGTTATGATAGTTTAAGTGTCAACATATGCCTGGCATGCAACGCAGCGTGAGACATAACCCCATAAGTGACAGAAAACAAAAGTAGAAAACATAAATAGTACAAACATTGTTAATGGTAAGCAGTATAGCGGGAATGGATATGGTGTGGCTGTCAGTCAGTCCAGCAATCGAACACAAACGTCAGGTGAATGTTGTACTTAAAAAAAAAAGGAAATCTCCAAGACTTCTTCTAAATGTAGACGTAAAGGACGCCTTTTAAAATGCCATGACTGACTAACAAAACTTAGCCCAGAAAACAGCTTCCAGGAATGCTTGGTGGGTAGAAGTCGAGTGTGAATGCTGGATAAAAAATGTCACAATTATAGACTGAGCAGATACCAGAATATGACTGATGTAAAGGTTTGTGGTCTTTACACAGTGGTCCTGCCCAATAAACCACCAAAATGTCAGAAGTGAACCTTATTCACAAACAGGCAGCAGCCATTGTTGGAGATAGTCATTGCTGCGATCAAATGATCTATTTTATCTCTTTTTTCCCTCATTTTTCTGTAGAAAAGTAAGAGCACAGTTACCTTCAGAGGAGTGGCAGCACACACACACCGAGAGCAGGAGGAGAGTGATGGAGAGGATCTTCACAGTCATTTTCACCGGTGGTCTGGCTCACTGATCAGAGTCAAAATCTACGAGTTGATTTGTGTTTGGTTATTTATTGGTAAGTGCAGGAACACATGCAGGCACAACTGATGAGGTGTGATTATAGGTCTGTGTATTTGTGTGCAGGGTGTGGCATATCACACCTCCCCCTCTTATCAGGAAGAATTCAGTATTTTAACCTATCAACACCTCACTGAGATCTTTCTGAGAAACAGCCTCATATACACGAAGTTCAAAGACACTCAAATATGGTGATGATTATGATAGAGCCTGATGATTGAGAACAACGGTTTGTGCATTGTAATGAGTGATGAATCTAAATCACCCACTGACTTCTGTTCTTCAGTGATTCATGGTTTCCCTAAACAGCCTATATGTACATCTATTAACATTTGCATGACTGGCTGACTTTTATGCTGCTTATTTTTTCTTATAAATTCCCACGACTTTTGCTCGTAATTTAAATTTAATTGTTTCTTGTTTGCATCAAGCTGTTTTACCCCTGAAAACACAAAAGAACTCACTTTTACTGTTTATTTTATTTATGTTAACTTTTGGCAGATGATCAGATAAGTTTCACACTCTGCTCTGCAGGAAATGTGTGACAGAAATGTGATCATGTCGACTGTCTTTATCTTCCAACACACACACACAGAACAACAGTTTCTAACACAGACTAAATACATCACATGTTAAATGGTTTGTGTATGCATTGCTAATTTCCCCCCTCATAGCTGCATTAGACGTTCTATTTCTTTTATTTAGGCTTAAATATGAGGGCATGGCTGTTTGGGGTACTTGGGTTCATTTCCCCGTTTATGACCCAACAGGCCAAGCATAAACTTTCTGACAGATGGCCTCACATTTGACCCTGAAATACTGTTCCTGTGGTTGCTGTGCTCTATTTGTGCTCACCTGCTGTGTTTAGTTTCAATAGATGTGATGCTGTGCATTATAGCTAAAAAATGTCTTCTCTGGTCTCATTGGTTCAAAGTTCCAGAAGTGTTTATTGCAGAAAGTCAAGGTACCTTTTCCTGCACCTCATGGATAGGGTTGTGCGTTCGCATGCTGCATATACCTCCACATATCTGGATTTTCAGTATGACTTAAAGCAGTTATGACATGGTCTGATTTTCTCACCCAATAAAGGAATATTTAATATATCAGTCTACTCTTCATTCTATCAGACACAGTTATCACAGCTCGTACATTTGCTTTTTACACATATATGTAAGCATTGAGCCAAATTTAGTAATGCCAACAAATTAAAGGAACAATATTTGTCTCTTATATATGATACATCTATATATACACTGTCAAAGATACTTGTCTTTGAGTGAAGATTTAAGGTGATAGGACATATAAATAACTGCAACTTGAATCTTTGACACAGAGTTCAAGCTCACTGCTGTAATATATCATCTGCTAAAAGTCTGCTTCTT
The DNA here is from genome assembly GCF_963969265.1 of Rhamphochromis sp. 'chilingali'. Classification (NCBI taxonomy): domain Eukaryota; kingdom Metazoa; phylum Chordata; class Actinopteri; order Cichliformes; family Cichlidae; genus Rhamphochromis; species Rhamphochromis sp. 'chilingali'. Next base: position 6,005,611 of record NC_137945.1, read on the forward strand.
TCTTTCGTCAGCTGCATGAACTTTGGTAAAAGATAAAGGTTTATTAAAAACCTGGACAGTCTACTCAGTGAGCATCCTCAATTAAAGCACTAGTGGAATACATTCAGCGATGTGTGTGACATTTTGTGAGGGTCTGGTGGGCACTGAAACAACAGCAGGAAAATATTTGCTTAAACGTTTATTTTTATATTATTTTTCACAGCCACATTGTTCTTCACATAAACACACAATGCAAAGAAAGAGATCCACAAATAAGCAAAAAAAAAAAAAAAAAAGACAAAGCAACCTGAACCCCAATTATCAATTAAAAAACAATGAAGTCAACAGCGTGAATAAAATACAGGTTTACTCCACAGTAAAAATTAATCTACAAAAAAAAAAATGTTTTGAAACAGTCAGGCTGAGAAAGCGCTCTGGTTTGAATAAGCCTTTAAAGGTGATGGAAATGCTGAAAATACTGATGTAGCAGACAGACTTCACTCCTTCCTCATTTTGGCAGTGACTAGAGAGGAAAAACAGACAAGCAGTAGTTTTAGTTTTTCTCTGTAAATACTTTATTATTTATTTATGTGTGTGTTTATTTTTAGCACGACTTACGATCTTTGACCCACTGAGCTTTCGGATCAGCACAAAGTTGTCCATATTCTGTGTTGAAACTGGAAATAAAAGACAGAAAATTATAGAGATTGTATATGTTTGTATGTAGGACAACATGTGTGGACTTACATTATAGCCTTCACACAGCGTCCGCTTGCAGCCTGCTCACGATATGTTTCCCCCACCACCTCAGGGCTCATATCGATGTCGGTGACATCAACGCAGCACGGGCGTTGACTTCCAGGACCAGGTGGACCTGAGAGGTAGGAGGTTAAAAACTAATTTATCTGACCTGAGAAAGTCTGATTAGAAACTCAAAAGTTAACTCCAGGTTTAAAACGTGATGAAACTCCTTACATCGCAAAACAAGACAAATGTTACCTGAAATTATGTGAATGTAAGCATTTTTTTTTACACTTCGACAGAAAATGAAGGTCACAGAGAGGCAAAAAAGGATATGAAAACTAATAAACCATGTTTCTGTCTTCTAATGTCTCTGATAAAAACAGTGCATGAACATTGTTCTGAGGTTGTGAATCACATATTGTCAATACTCTCTCTTTATATACATTTCTATTATTTCTATAATGGAGGGTGTGTGATCGTTTCCTTTGTGTTTGTTTCCTGGATCACTGAGAAAGTTTCCATAAACACTTTTTAACAGAAGTCTCAGATTGTTCTGGCTTTTATTCTCCAGTACAGCACACCAAATTCCTTTCCAGAGGATCAAAATGAGAAAACACATTAAGCTTAATTTGCTAGCAACGGTTATTATATGAAAAACATGACTTTCCAGAGTCTAGGCTGTTAGTGGCTTCCCATGATGCACTCAGTGTTTCTTCAGAGTCTCACTTATTATGTGTTTAAACATCAATTTCTGTTTAATGACGCATTTTTAAATCTCTGGATCTCTTTCACAGTATGTTTGTAGTACTGTCTTCTACCCCTCAACCCTATAGGTCCCTACAGATGGTTGCCCCTCCCTGACCCTGGTTCTGCAGGAGGTTACTTCCTTACTGTTACTTCCTCATGGGGAGTCATATAATTTTATCTGTATTATTGTATCTTTACTTCACAATTTAAAGCACCTTGAGGTGACTGCTGCTGTGATGTCATATTATATGAATAAAACTGGATTATACTGAAAATTAATAATGTTTAATCATACAAGACAGAATTAAGAGGTGCAGGTAGCTGAACGCTGAACAGAATTATCCCATAGCTGCAACATATCATGTTATACTCTGTGTCTCTGTGTCACTATTTCCTGCTTGTAGATCACACCATCACACTTAACCAATGGGTCACAATGTATACACCCCTCACAGAAAAACCCCCCATGAAAACTGCATCAAGATCTGGCTACAGATTTAGCTTGAAAGAAACCACTGCACACTGTGCCACCATAGTAAGGTTTGAGTTATGACAGTCAAAAGGGCGATGCAAATGATGCCGAGCATGCAACACCCCATAAAACATAATTCTCTAATGTCACTGGAAATAAAATATATATAGTTTAATTATTGTTAATTTTAACCAATCAACCAAGTCCTTACAGAGCGGTCATACCCAATAAAACCGCCAAAAAGTTAGACGTGTACCCCAGCATCACAAATAGCTAGAAGCCATTGTTGGAAAAAGTCATGCTGTGATCAGTTTTATGTATTTTATTCTTTTTGTTTTCCATTAGAAAGTGAGAGCATAGTTACCTGCAGAGTAGCTGAAGCACACACACATTGAGAGCAGGAGGAGAGGGATGGAGAGGATCTTCACAGACATTTTCACCGGTGGTCTGGCTCACTGATCAGGTTGAAACTATATCAGTTGATTCGTGTTTGGTTATTTATTGGTAAGTGCAGGAACACATGCAGGCACAACTGATGACGTGTTTTAACAAGTCCTTGTGGTGCATGGTGTGGCATCTCAGACCTCCGCCTCTTATCAGGGAGATCTGAGTGTTTCAAACCACCAACAGACTCGCAGCTTCCAAAGAAGCACACACAAAGTTTGCAGACACTTAAATATAGTGTACAAAATAATTGATACAAACAGTTTATGTATTGTCACAAATGATGGATCTAAATCACACGTTGATTATTGTTTTTCCATTTTAACTAACTGTGAGTGTTTATCTCTTGCAGGCCTCAAGTGAAAAATAATCGTGCGTCATGATGCCTCTTAACGATCCTGATGCACATCTATTTACATTTGCATGATTTGTTAATGTTTGGCTGCTTATTTTTCATCTATAAATCCCCACAACTTAAACTTTTGTTTAAGCCATTAAAGTCTCACTGAAAACTAAAGGACCTCTGTCAGTGCACCCCAGGGCAGCTGTGGCTACAATGTAGCTGCCATCACCAGTGTGTGAATGTGTGTGTGAATGTGTGGAGGACTGAATGTAGTGTAAAGCGCTTTGGGGACCTTAGGGACTAAGTAAAGCGCTATACAAATACAGGCCATTTACCATTTACAAAGTAGTGAAACGCTCTCATTGCTTATTTCATTTAGGTGTACTTTTGGCAGATGATCAGGTAACTTTCACACTCTGCTCTGGAGGAAGTGTGTGACAGAAAAGTATTTGTGTCGACTGTGTTAATCTTCCAACACACACACATGCAAAGTCAAAATTTTTTGACACAGGATGTGCACTACTAATGTCCCACCTCGTGCATCAGCGCTCTTTTATTTCGGCCTAAATTTGTGGACATGGCTGTTTTTGGGTGTATGGGTTCATTTCCCTGTTGCATGATCAAATTTCAGGCAAACATTAACTGTCAAACAGATGGCCTCACATTTGACCGTATACAGAGGAGGTCATGGTTGATTCAATAAGTGCAAGGGATCCTGGTCCTGTGGCTACAAAGCGAGCTCAAGTCGCTCCTCCACTGTGACTGACAGTTGAGGAGTTTGTGCTTATATGCTGTATTTGTATCACTTTGTGGAGCATTGGACTGCCATTACCTCATAAGACTTTGTTGTTATACTATCTCTTACCGTATATTACTAAATCTCCATTTGCACTATTTGCCTATTTGCACTACTCTGCCTGGTTTACACTCAATGTCATTTACCCTTACCTGAATATTGTATATTGTATATTGTATAGCTTTCTTGTTAAATTGTATTGTATTTATTTAAATTTTTACTTTTTAATTTATTTTATTTGCATTTTTTAATCACTCTCTTATATTTAAATGTTCATTTGCTATTTCATCTAGGGTTTGAGAGTAACGAAATTTCTATTCTCTGTATGTCCTGTACATGTGGCAGAATTGACAAATAAAGTTGACTTTGACTTTGACTTTGATTTGGTTTTCACCAAATGTGGTGTTGAGTATTATCACCAATAATCCCCACTTTGGTCTCATCTGTCCAAATGACATTCTTTCTGGAATCTTTTAGTTGCTTATAAAATAACATGTTACACCGCATTACTGAATTGCATTTTTTCAATAATGCTGCAATGTAACCCGTTAATGGACTACATTCAGTAATTATTTTGCGGTTACAATTATATTGATTTATATGCAGCTATCGGCAAACAAAATGCTTTTTTCTTTCTGTTTACTTGTGCTGCAATCATCTGATTTCAGTTTGTGTTTGGGAGGAGGAACTTGGTGGTGCAGTACAGTGATACAGCTTTTGAGGAATACAGATATGGAGATTACTTTTATTTTTATTGCACAAAAGCACAAAAGTATGGAAAAGTGCAAACTGCATCCAGGACAGAAGAACTGCATTAAATTGCCAACGTAACTTGGGCTCTTTGCAAACATCTGCACAGACCACATGCTAACACAAAGCTAGCCAAGAAGTTGAGAGCATGCTAGCCGCTGATCTTCAGCAGGTAACAAAGGCAGTGATGAACAGGCAGTTGTGCAGCCTTAGGTTTTACCTGTTCATACTCCTAGAAGTAACTTAACTTTTTGTGTTCAGCTTTGTGTTCATAAGTTAAAATCCAAACAATACTATGTGAGTCCTCATCAGGGTAGTGTAACAGCCACTATGGTGTGGTGTCCCTTTAAGACACCCAAGTCGAGGGTTGATGGTGTCATCAGTTTGTGCCACTGCTCTCTCTCTCTGTGATTGTGGGGACACGTGCCTTCACGCTCGTGCTTAACGAGGAACGGACTTATGTTTTCTTTTCCAGACCCTTTTTTTTGTTTTGTTTGCAACGCTTGGGTTGTATGAACGCTGGGCATTTTGTTGTTGAGCCGCAGCCGTTCAGCCGGGCTTTTATACGGTTGCTGAAGAGTGCGTATTGAAGAACCACCGTGGATTACTGATGCCAGCGTGGGTGTGTATTCTTCCGCCTAGCCAGCTAGGCGTTTTGCCGCCTCTTCTCAACCACACAACACAACCCAACGTTACAAAATGGCGCCCGAACATCTTCTCTTGGACCTCAGTATGCAGTATCTTCGAGCATATGATGATTGGTACATAAAAAGGTACGACGCGGCAAAGTGGCTGTCCGCCATGTTTCGCGGGAACGGACCAGGCTGGCCTGGACGAGGACGTCGGGAGGATCAAAGGGTCGCGGTGGTGCATTTCCATGGCAACGACTGGAGCTGCTCCAGCATGGTTTGTGGACTGTGGCGCCGTTCTCTGTTTGGCCTCTTCGTCGTGGCTCCATTGGATGTGCGTGGACCTGCGTTTCCCGGGCGTGGGTTCGATGCAGCTTTGCCATAGTTCCTGAATTTGCATTTTTTTTCTTATGTATTTCGTGTTGGTTACTGTTGTAACATGACTGTTGTTTGGGTTTTCTACAGTACTTTCTGGTACTGTTTTCACATATTATGCTGTCTGTTGCAAGTTTGTGAAGTAGAAGAAACGCAATGAAAGAAAAAGGGAATTTCATTCTGTAATTGTCCTGGCTATGCTAAGTTTATTTTCTTTCTTTAACATTTATTTAAATGGACATTCACCATGTGGGACACTGTCATGTATGCCAGTTTGTCAATATTGCACTGTACATTTCCCTGTTTTGGTTTTAACTTCTTATCCTGCTGACCATGTATGGAGGCTGGTTAAGTCTGGACTGTACCAATGCTGTACAGGTGTGTAACAATTCCTCCACGACCTGCTTACTACCTAAAGTAGCTATGTGTAGTGAAAGGGGGTAGCGGGAGGAGGGTCACCTGGGTCCGGCTGAGGGCAGCCTTTGTTTAACCCGGGGGGAATATGTAACAGCCACTATGGTGTGGTGTCCCTTTAAGACACCCAAGTCGAGGGTTGATGGTGTCATCAGTTTGTGCCACTGCTCTCTCTCTCTGTGATTGTGGGGACACGTGCCTTCACGCTCGTGCTTAACGAGGAACGGACTTATGTTTTCTTTTCCAGACCCTTTTTTTTGTTTTGTTTGCAACGCTTGGGTTGTATGAACGCTGGGCATTTTGTTGTTGAGCCGCAGCCGTTCAGCCGGGCTTTTATACGGTTGCTGAAGAGTGCGTATTGAAGAACCACCGTGGATTACTGATGCCAGCGTGGGTGTGTATTCTTCCGCCTAGCCAGCTAGGCGTTTTGCCGCCTCTTCTCAACCACACAACACAACCCAACGTTACAGTAGGGATTGGTGCTGGTGTTCGGAACTGTAGGCTAAGTTAGGTTTATATTGTTAACTGGTAATTAAGTGAAACTTTGTGTTATTACCTCATCTATTACTACTTCATAACTGGAATAATTAGAGGTTGTTTAAAGTCGTGTTGCTGTCTTTCCCATTTTCTCATTTTTCTTGTAGCAAGAGGAAGGTTTAGTGTACATACCTGCCTTAAAAAGCCCGTCATGAAAGTCTTTCAACATAATCAGTTTAATGATTGTGAATCTTGCTTTGTGCCATTCCTCTTTCTTTTTATTTTGCTTGTTCCCACAAACGTTTATGCACTTTTTTCTTAGGTTGCGTTCTTTATCTGATATGGTAATACATATTTGAGTTTATGTTACTTCCTGTTTAAACTACACTTGTAGAAATAGTCAAACCAAAGATAAGACAACCACAAAAGCATATTTCCTGTTTATTTAGTAGGAAATAGGTTTGTAAGAGACATGTTCCTTAATTTGATGGTGTGAGTGTCTAACTCTCCAGTACGACTTCTAAATGAAGATTAAACTTAATAATTCAATAAGTATATTTATAAGTATCATATTAATAAAAACATTTACTTAAGTACTCGAAAGCTAAAGTAATTTGTTGCACTGCTTCTTACATTACTTTTACTCGCATATCATATAATTAGCATTTAACTTTATAAATATAAGTCTACAGTCCCACATACCAACCCAAATCGCTATCTTAATATCGATTTAACATATGATGTTTCTGAGGTTTCCTGACAAACAGGAGTTCAAATGGAGAAAATCCCATGAAAGCCAGGGTCACCTCCTGCACTGCAAATAACAGAGGTTCTAGCCAGCGACCCCAGTGGCATCGACCCTCTTGAATTAATGTATGAATCATGGACTTCAAGGTCTTTTTCAGCTCCACTAGCTCATCAATGTCAGCATAGTATATACTAGTCCAATTAGATTTAATGTGCCTCCTTTATTGGTCAGATGAATGGTCACTGAGTATCTCTACATTCTAATTGGTTCAGAGTATTGTGTATGATCTACTAAAACAAAACAATAGCCCTGTGCATGCCAGTAAATAGGCCCAATGAGGTCCATACCAATACACTCAAACAGGACACAAAGGCCCTTTGGAATGGTCATTTGGTTTACTAACTGCTATCCAGGCTGGATGCACACCTCTGACACCCATCTCCTGGAATGCCTGGCCAATACAATTGACCTTTAACTCGATCCAGAGTTTTCTCATATCCTCTGTGACCAGATATCAGGTTATAATGAGCTGCCTGGAAGATTAATTCCCAGTGGGCTTTAGGCTCCAAAAACTGGGTGTGTTTCTCTGCAGTGGGAGTGTAACGCCTCACTCTGTACAATCTATCCTTCATTACAAAATGGGAGTTGGCTATGCTACATTAGGGCTGGTGCTACTTCCCCAGTAGAAGTGTCGGATAGCCTGGCATTGCTGCTGAACACAGCACAGATACCATCCTAGCTATCGTAAGCATATCCCCAAGGATTGTCCCACCAGTTTGTTAAACCCGTGCCAATCCGTCTCAGGACCCCTAAGGGGCAAACGTAACTCAAATAAAAGTGCATAATACTAGATTATTGAGCTCAACTGAAAACACCAAGGGAATCTAATTCTGGGAATGTATCAGGATATTTTTATGAATTTGGTGTGCATTCAAAAAACAAGAACAAACTGGTGCTATAAAACAAAAGTTTATTTTCATGTAGTTTTTTAAAGCCAAAATGTACTTTGTGTAAACACATAAAAACACAACAAGAAATTCATATATGAGCAAGAAAAAAGACACAAAGCCAGAACTCCAATGAGTTCACCATCTTGCCTTTAAAGATGGTGAAAATACTGATGTAGCAGACAGGTGCTTCCCTGGTTCACCTTTATCATTTTGGCAATGACTGTAGAGAAAAGAAAGAGAAAGGAGAGCTTCAGATTTTCTCTGCAAATATTTTTTTTGTGTATTTCTGTGTGTCTGTATTTCTATGACTTACGATCCTTGACCCACTGAGCGTTTGGATCAGCACAAAGCTGTCCTTCCTTTGTGTTGAAACTGGAAATAAAAGAGAGAAGGTCATACAGATTGTATGTGTTTATGTTTTTCTGGAGGACAACATGTTTTGACTTACATTATAGCCTTCACACAGCGACCTGATGCAGCCTGCTCACGATACGTTTGTCCCATCACCATAGTGCTCAAATCGCGTTGGGTGACGCTAGTGCAGCATGGTCGCGGTACTGTAGGAAGACGATGAGCTGAGAGGAAGAAGGTTAAAAATTAATTTCTGGATTGAGAAAAGTCTTTATGAAAATCAAAGTGAATGCCAATGTGACCATTAAACAAATATTAGTCATGCAAGTTAATGGCCTTTTTTGTTCCCAACATTAGGTACTTTTTGCAGTGATCTCGCATAGAAAACTATGCCGCACGTATATAAAACAGGTCCGCAGCTCCGAACCGTAGTAAAGGGACCTCTGGCCAATACATCGGGTTCCGTGTCGGGCTCGTAGCCAAAAACTAGCTTTACTTTGTTGTCTGGGTCAACTTTGCTAGTGAGAGACAGAGAGAGGCGTTGAAAGGCTACTCCAACGTAACTTATTGTTTCGGAGGAAAACACGAACACAGTGTACAGACGAGCCTTAACAGTTTACTGACAACTTGGCTCGTCAGGCACTCTTTTTGGCTGCAGTGGTTATCATTATACAGTGGGATACAAAAGTTTGGGTAACGTTGTTAATAGTCATTATTTTCCTGTATAAATCGTTGGTTGTTACAATAAAAAATGTCAGTTAAATATATCATATAGGAGACACACACAGTGATATCTGAGAAGTGAAATGAAGTTTATTGGATTTACAGAAAGTGTGCAATAATTGTTTGAGTTTGATGAAAAACAGCTTCATGAGTCCGATTTTCTGAAGTTGTGAATCACATATTCTCACTATTCTGGTAGTTACTTTTATAACTGAGGCTATGTCCCTGTTCACTCAGAAACAGCATCAACATCTGCCTACAGAGTGAATTAGCTTGAAAGAAACCACTGCACACTGTGCCAGCATAGTAAGTTATGGAAACATAATATCCATCCATCCATCTTCATCCGCTTTATCCGAGGCCGGGTCGCGGGGGCAGCAGCCTAAGCAAAGAGGCCCAGACGTCCCTCTCCCCAGCCACCTCCTCCAGCTTATCCGGGGGAATACCAAGGCGTTCCCAGGCCAGCCGAGAGATATAATCTCTCCAGCGTGTCCTGCCCCGGGGCCCACCTCCCGGTGGGACGTGCCTGGAACACCTCACCCAGGAGGCACCCAGGGGGCATCCTTGTCAGATGCCCGAACCACCTCAGCTGGCTCCTTTCGATGTGGAGCAGCAGCTGCTCTACTCTGAGCCCCTCCCGGATGGCCGAAATTCTCACCCTCATACATAATATGTATACTTTAAATATCATGATGATTAACCAACAAGAATGTGACTGATATAAAGATTAATGGTAAAAGAAACTATGAGAGTCCTTACAGAGTAGTCATTTCCAATAAAACCAAAGAAAGCTAGGCGCCTTAGTCAATGGTGTAATCAGTTTTACGTACTTTCTCTCTTTTTGTCCTTTAGGAAAGTAAGAGCACAGTTACCTTCAGAGGAGTGGCAGCACACACACATTGAGAGCAGGAGGAGAGTGATGGAGAGGATCTTCACAGACATTTTGACCGGTGGTCCGATTTGCTGATCAGGCTGTAACAAAAAGTTCATCAGTGCTTGGATATTTATTGGTAAGGGTAGGAAGATTTGCAGGAAAAAGAAGTGACGGCGGGTTATTTTAATACGTGTTTATTTGTGTGTGTGGTTGTATCATAATCACACCTCCGCCTCTAAATAGAGAAACTTTAATATTTCAAACCGCCAACTGCTTGCTGAAAGCTTTCCGAGAAATAGCCTCACATTAGGAAATGCACAGACATGTCTTATGGTCTACAGCTTGATTGATGCCAACAGTGTGTGCATTGTGATTATTGACGAATCTAAACCACCCACTCATCTGAGTAGAGTCCTTTTTTTCTCCTCCTGTACCCGATGTTGTGTATTTTATTTTATTTTTTTAAATGTTACCTATTCCGACCTGTCTTCCCTATGTGATGTTTGATGTTTTGATGTTGGCTCAAAAAATCTCTAGACCCAGCAGTCTTAGCTAATTATAGGCCAATCTCCAACCTTCCTTTCATATCAAAAATCCTTGAAAGAGTAGTTGTCAAACAGCTAACTGTTCATCTGCAGAGGAATGGTTTATTTGAAGAGTTTCAGTCAGGTTTCAGAGCTCATCACAGCACAGAAACAGCTTTAGTGAAGGTTACAATAATCTTCTTATGGCCTCTGACAGTGGACTCATCTCTGTACTTGTCCAGCTAGATCAGGGGTCGGCAACCCTAGGCACGCGAAGGGTTAACTGATGGCACGACCATAGCTGGACTGACATACTGGGCATTAACTCGGTGGGCCGATGGTGATTTTTCGTTTTTATGAGCCGATGTTTGTTTTTTTTTTTTTTGTAACGTTATAAACAATGAAAGGTGGTGGATTGGCCAGATGCTGGCTGGTGTGTAAAACTAACTCAGTTGTTTGGTGGTGGCTATGGCGGTGCTTCCACAGACTCAGTAACATTAGCAAGTGGTGGAGGCCAGCAGGTGAGGGAAAGGTGAAGCAAGAGGAGGAGAGACCCGAGGCGGCCGCCGGTCCGAGTGTCAGGTGAACTGAACTTCAGGTAAGAAGTTATGACCTGCAGTCTATCTGAGTCAGATATAAACCAAGTTTAGGTGGAGTTTACTTTCGTTGTGCTGAGTTTTTACAGTCAGTTACAATAACTCTTACTGCGTACTAGCTAGCTGATCAGCTGATCGGCTTTTCTCTCATGTTTGTTTATCGCTCACTTTGCGCCAGAAAGCGTAAACCGGCGGATGTCGCGCTAAACAACAGCAGCACTTTTAAGCTTGATCAGCTGTTGTTAGAATTTATTTAATATTAATTTCTAGTATCAGCTGATGTTTGCTGGAGCCACAGCTGTAAAAGCTGTTGGTAATTATGTTGGTTTGTATATCTGGTGAGAGGGAAACATGAAGATGAAACCAGGAGATGTCCTCACTGAATCATCAGGGCTGAACAGGTGATGGAGAAACAGGTTGTAGTGGGGCGGGGCCTACGGTGCTGTGCAGGGAAGGCGGACGCACCTGCACGGCATCTGCAATCACGCCCCGCCGACTTAAATTTTGTAATGGGTCTTGTGTTTGTTGTTGTTGTGATAATGTTAAGCGGGCAGCGGGAGAGCTCTGTGTGCATTGTGAACAGCAAGGAGACCAGAGATCAGATTAACATGTGTATCCCTGTATTAACAAACATGCCATATTGGCTTAGTTTATTTTTCTTATCATTGTTGTGAGGAGACCATAAATAGCATTTGCATTTTCTGTTGTACAGTTCGTTTGCTCTCATGGAGTTCTTGTTATGGATAAAAAGTGTCTCTTTTTGTTTTAAAATAGCTGATAACTATTCGCTGATAGCTGCCAACATCTGCAAACAAATATAATTCTATGAAGTTGTTCTATATAGTGTGAACTGTTAATATAGAACATTATTAAATTTATTGCTAATGCAATCATATGGAACACTGACTTCTGAGGAAATTTTAAATGGCACTCGTCATCAAAAAGGTTGCCTACCCCTGTGCTAGACCTTAGTGCAGCGTTTGATACTGTTGACCATAATATCCTATTAGAGCGATTAGAACATGCTGTAGGTATTACAGGTACTGCACTGCAGTGGTTTGTATCATATCTATTTAATAGACTCCAATTTGTGCATGTAAATGGAGAGTCCTCTTCACACACTGAGGTTAATTATGGAGTTCCACAGGGTTCAGTGCTAGGACCAATTCTGTTCACATTATACATGCTTCCCTTAGGCAGCGTCATTAGAAGACATAGCATAAATTTTCACTGCTATGCAGATGACACACAGCTCTATCTGACCATGAAGCCAGATAACACACACCAATTAGTTAAACTGCAGGAATGTCTTAAAGACATAAAGACCTGGATGGCCGCTAACTTTCTGCTTCTTAATTCAGATAAAACTGAGGTTATTGTACTCGGCCCTGAAAGTCTTAGAAATATGGTATCTAACCAGATTCCTACTCTGGATGGCATTACCTTGGCCTCCAGTAACGCTGTGAGGAACCTTGGAGTCATTTTTGACCAGGATATGTCCTTCAACGCACATATTAAACAAATATGTAAGACTGCTTTCTTCCATTTGTGCAACATCTCTAAAGTTAGAAATATCCTGTCTCTTAGTGACGCTGAAAAACTAGTTTATGCATTTATTACTTCCAGGCTGGACGACTGTAATTCATTATTATCAGGATGTCCAAAAAACTCACTGAAAAGCCTTCAGCTAATCCAAAATGCTGCAGAAAGAGTAAAAGAGTAAAAGAAAGAGTAAAACATTGCTCTCACTATGACCTCAACACTAGAAACAAGCATAGAGGACACAACGTTGGTCTGCAGTGGAGTAATGTGTTGTTTGCGAACAAACTACTTCCTTGTGCCATCAGGGAGACGGAATCTTCAGCCAGTTCTGCTGAGAATCCATGCAGGCAGAGAATGTAGTTTGATGGGCGCACCATGTTGTCAGTCACATGCAGACAGACGTAAAAGAAGGAAGGGGGGAATGATGCTCCGAGGAAAGCGAATGTTGTGGTACAGGCGTGTTGATAAAAAGTGAATAAATGAGGAAAAAAAGAAAACGGTGCAGCATCTGATTTAAATGGTAAATGGTCTGTATTTGTATAGCGCTTTACTAGTCCCTAAGGACCCCAAAGCGCTTTACATATTCACACACACATTCACACACTGGTGATGGCAAGCTACATTGTAGCCACAGCCACCCTGGGGCCCACTGACAGAGGCGAGGCTGCCAGCAGCTGTGATGTATGAGACTGCAAAGCTGAGTCCAGAACTGTAAAATGAGGAGCTAGCTAAAAAAGTCCACACTTTCATTTTAACTGTTTTCCCGATGCAAAGGATAAAAGACTTTTATCCAGGCCTTAAATCCTCCCTAGTAGCACATGCATAAAAGGCTGTAACTCTTCACTGTAGATAATCTCCCCACGTGGCCCACAGCTCAGCGAGAGGAAGGCTCAGTGTACCTGTCTACATAATATTAATAAATGTAAAACGTGTTTTGTCTCATTCCTCTTCCGTGAATACTTTATTTGGTTACTTTGTTTACTCCAGTTTAATATTTCTGCACCTTTTGTTAACTTTGCTTCCTTCATTTGACGTGGTAGTACGGAGGTACATTTATCTTACTTTCTGTCTTAACGAAACCTTGAGAGCTTCTAGGTAAAGCAAAGATAAGATAACAGGAATAGTTTCTGTTGGGGGAAAACTCTGTAAAAGATCCAGGAGAAATAAAGACACAATGAGACAAAGTTACTTTCTTTATCAAACGTGTACACGGGTGAGCTGCTAAGAACAACTCACACCATGCACAGTGGCTTGGTAATTTTTATAGGAAAGACAGTGAGAACAGGATAAGAAAATACAAAACAAATAAAATAAACAACTCCATATGTGGCGCTAGTCTCGTCAGCAGAGAGCTGGGAGAAGGCTGTGAGAGATAAAACAATCTAAAACAATATGTCCCAAAACAGTATGTCTTTGCTGAGAAAGTCTAAAAAGATAATTCTAAACTAATCTAACCATAGGCAAAGGGCAGACAAAAGGCATCTTTGTACATTTAAAAGAAGGTAAAGAAACATAGAATCATTTTTCCTGTAACATTCCCCCCTGTTTAACTTATTTTAAATGTATACAACAATTGTCTATGAAAATCATTTATTAAGTATGTTAGGCAATTTTTAATTTCCAAAATCTTCAAAATGTCATCATAGCAGAAATGGCAGTCATTTGGTCTAAAGAATAAAACAAAATAAAAAGAAAAACATAGTAAATGAAAATCATAGTAAATGAAATAACAAGTGGAATAAACAAGAAAAAATAATAAAACTAAAACTACAAAAAATAAAAGGATGAAAACTAAAATGAAAACTTCAAAAAATACAAGGATAAAAACCTTATATTTAAAATGATGCAAACCTTAAATTGAAAACTTTATATGTAAAATAATGAAAACTTCATATTTAAAATGAAAACTTTATGTTTAAAACTGAAGACTTCAAAAAATAATAGCATGAAAACTTTATATTTAAAATGAAAAACTTTATGTTTAAAAGTCAAGACTTAAAAAAAAATAAAAGCATGAAAACTTGCATAACCTACTAATGTTTTAATCAGTGCATGATCACTTGACAAGTCATTTTTAATCACCACGTCATTTATTAGCAGCTAGTACAAGTTCTCCTCTAACAGAATTGCAACGGGATGTTGTTCTTCTTCAGGCACGGCAACATAAGCAGTCATTGTAGTTGTTATCATCTGTGAAATCATTACTCTTAGGCATGGCAACACACACAACACTAATATGAGCAGTGCTATCATGATGAGACCTAGAAGGAAAAATGGCTTTGCTACAGCAGCCAGCCATGAACCGCTGAACAGCCAGTCCAGCCAGCTTTGTGCTGTAGCTGCTCCAGGTGTGTGTTCAGTGACATATTTTTGCAGAGCGGTCAAATTCTGCAAAGCTTCATAAATGTCTCCTCCAGTTTCGTATCCATCAGGGATAAAAGTGCAACATGTTTCCCCGATCAGCTTGCAAACTCCTCCTTGTGATGCTGTTAGCAGGTCTAGTGTCAGTCTGTTCTGCAGCACCATCGTTCTGATGGCCTGCTGTTCTCCTGCTAAGGCGGTTCCCAGGGTCTTAGTTAAGTTGATGTGTCGTAGCAGAGCATATCGGTTGATTTCCACGTGATCCCGCACCTCGGCAACTCCAATGCCGGGGATCAAGCTCTGTAAGAATTTCACTCCTCCTCCCCAGATGCGAAACTCTCCCGGCACTCCAGTGTCCACGGTAATGCCGAAAGAATTGGGGGAGGCGATGTCCACTTCACGTCTCTGCCGGCTGCTTGGGTGATGTGCAACACTTTGCATGAAGAAAACGTGATCTGATAATTCCACCAGGGCGCACAGACCTCCCCAACCTTCAGGGAGTGACAGATAAGCCTTGTTGCCACATAGGAAGTACCAGTCAGCCAAAACTCTGGTTCCTCTGCTGCTGGGTGCCGTCCGTGCACATCCTGTCTGGTACTGAGTCTTTGTTTGTAGTGGCATTCGGTAGCTGTAGTCAGAGCGACAGTTGAGGCTCATCAGTGTCGCGTTACTGGCACAGGTTTCGTTGAGTGAACAGTCCATACACTTCCTCTCGTTCCTTGGTGGGCAGAAAGTGTATATGTATTTGCATAGCAGTCAGTTTTATTATTCAAGTAAGCTGTAGTGTTCATAAACTGCCACCAGAAATTAGTGGCATAGCCATGGGGAAACTTGGTGTACTTTCCTTTGTCATACAGTGTCTGCCTTTTCTCCATGTAGCGTGACTTATTGTCCCTCACGGAAGCAAAGATGAGGAGCCCGGCCATGGTCAGGGCCGCTGCAGTTGATAAGAGCCACCACCTCATGACGACGGAACACACCCTCCTGTCGCGAGTAGACCCCCCGGCCAGGAAAGCTGACCCCTCCACCGGGCGAGATCACAACAAGTAGGCACGCCTGCCGTCAGCTGTGTTTAGATGGCTTCACTGACTCGCCTGCAGTGACTCTGATGGACCCAGGATGGTCGTTCCGCAATTTTGCAAGCGGTCGGTGTAGTGAGGAGGACTTGGTATGGCCCCTCCCACCTGGGTGTGCTCCAGTTTTTCCTTTGGAGCACCTTGATCAGAACCCAGTCACCGGGCTTTAGTCTGCAAGACACTGGAGAAACATCATCAGGTTGTTGATTATGTACAATGATCTCTTTGTTTTCTAACAGCTTAGACATCCATTCTGCTAATGTGTTTTCTCTGATTGCTTTGTCTATTGGTTGACTGGTAATAGGCAGTGGAAACGGCCTGCCATGAATGATTTCAAATGGAGTTAGTTTATGGGAGCCTTGTGTTAAGCGCATCCACATTTTCACTAAACCCAAACATTCAGGCCACGGCCTTCCTGTTTCTGCCATGCATTTCCTGAGCCTTTGTTTTATAGTGCCGTTAGTTCTCTCTACAAGGCCTGCGCTCTGAGGGTGATAAGCACAGTGGTGTTTTATGCTGAAACCGAGTGCTTCAGAGACCTTAGTGATGACATCATTTACAAAATGAGTGCCGTTGTCTGATCGTATCAAAGCTGGGATGCCATATGTGGGTATGAAGTGATTGCACAGGCACTTTGCTACTGAAATTGCATCTGCCTTTTTCACTGGATAGATTTCTGGCCACTTTGAGAATACATCTATAACCACTAGGGTGTATTTTTACCCTTGGCATTCATTTAGCTCAATAAAGTCCATATGAATTGTGTGAAAAGGATGAGGCGGAGTTGGAAAACGGCCTCTTTGTGGTCGCAGGTTACCCTGAGCATTATATTTTTGACACGTCATGCACGTTCTGACAAATTGTTTTGCTGAAGTTTCAAAATTTACAGTGTAAAAATGAGAGTTGACAATACAGGTCATTCCCCCCGATGACAAATGCGTACAGCCATGAGTCACTAATGCCGCCATCTTGTGGAGCGATTTTGGCAACACTGGCTTGCCATAACACATCATTAAATCGTTTGTCAGAACTGCACCGTGTTTTAGCCATTTTGCCTGCTCTGCTGTGCTCGCTGCTTTTTGTTCACTTTGCAACACATCCAGTGGAATCTGATGTGTGTTTACTGCCATCAATGTCATGTTTGTCTTTTGTGCCGCCTGTTTTGCGGCTCTGTCAGCAAAATTGTTGCCTGTAGTAATAAAAGAGCTATCAGTTTTGTGTGCTGCACATTTACACAATGCGAGTTGTTGTGGTAAATTTATTACAGTCAGCAGGCGTTGTAAGAGGCTTGCATGCTGGACTGGTTTACCGGTTGATGTAATCATTCCTCTGTTTTGCCAGAGCTTTGCGAAATGATGCACAGCAGAGAAAACATACTGGCTGTCTGTATGTATGTTTGTATTTAGCTTTCGCGTATCACAGCTATCAGCTCAGCGCTCTGTGCAGAACATGAAGAAGAAAATGGTTTTGCTTCCATTATTTTACTATCTGTGGTTACTGCGTAACCTACACAATTTCGGCCTGTGCTGTAAAGTCAAATGCTGTTCTCCTAGCTTCCACACTTGCTGATCATAAGGTGGATCTGGGCCTGGAGTTTGTTTAAATCTCAGAATGTTGTGATACTCGGTCGGTTTCTGGCACTCAGGTGTAATACCAGAAAAGAATGGCATGACTGCTATCTTAAGTTTTGTCAGAGCGTCTCTACCTAGCAAATTTACTGGACACAACGGGTCATATATGAATTTAATAAAGCACCTGCGGCCACTTGCTGTGTGTACTAGTTCTAAAAGGGCAGTTAATTGTTGTACAGTTGTGTGGCCTGAAGCTGACTTTACAACTAATTTGTCCTCTACTCCTACAATCTCGTGGGAAGTGACCTTCCTCTCCATGGTTCTAGCAGGCGTTGTCTCTATGTTATCTGCTGTTTCTGCGTGGCTGTCTGCAGCCTTAGTGTTTGTGACTTTGCTCGCCTCTCTGTTCCTGATAGCCACCTGTGGATTAGTGTTTTAGTCTATTGTCAACAGTCAGCCTTATTTTGAAGTTACAGAAAGCTTCTTCTTTTTTGTTCGTCTTGGTCTGGGAGAATAGATGCAACACTACATTTTCACTTAAGGCAGTTTTGAATAATTTCTAGTTTTTCAAACAATTCATGGATCTCACACATTTCAAACTTTGAAGTTAGGGTTGTTTCCCATTTATACATATATATATTTAACTTTGCATTGCTCACAGCTCATAGCTCACAGCTCTAAACCTAGGCATTTTTCAATCATATGCCTAATCACTATGTGTCACTGTGATTCTCAAGTATTGTCACAAGTTCGTTTAAATTCGTTTCCAAAACCAACAAAATAATCAAACAAAAACAAAAAACATAAACGTGTCAGGACACAAAAGAAAAAAGAAAAATGCTGCCACCCGAACAAGGCAGAAGTCTGCATATGTTGGCTTGTAATAGCATGCAGCTTGTAACATGGTAGACTAATGTGCCTGTGTTAATTCAGCTCCATATTATTGTGTGAAGTTGCACTGGGTTGGGAGTGGTTTTGTGTGTGTCACATTTTTGGTGAGCCAATGGCTGGAATGAGGTTGGACTAATTAGAGGCAGGTGTACTTGATTGCACTGATACACTGGTCTACTTATAGCCCACACTACAACCACTGCTGTTTTGTTTTGTCTCTCTGTGCAGGTATGTAATGTGATGAAATCAGATATGATTGGGATGGATTGGTTTTGCGCTATGAATTTTATATTAAGTGTGTCGTTTTGTCTCTTGATATATTTTTTGTCAATAAATTATCTTTTAGAATTTTATTGACTGACATCTTTTTGCCCACGACTGAGACGGTTGGTCAGACCTAGAGTCTTTCTTTGGGTGTGTTACAGCAGCTTCTGCTCTAAAAGAAACAAATAAATAAAAAGAAAAGAAAATGTGGAACATGCTCATCAGCTTAGCAGTGTCTACATATTTAATTCAGCTTCTCAATCCTGTAGTTTTAGCTGTTGTCTACAGGGTTTTGCTTATTGGTTGTTATTATAGGTGTGCTCTATATCTCAGCAATGTGTCAGTCTAGGATGATAGGTTTCAAGCTGGTCAAGTGCCTCTATGCACTTCATTAGTTTAGTTATTCTCCGTATTGTCTTCATCTCACATGTCATTACACTGAGTTTCAGCAAACCTTAAGCTTGATGCAGACTACTGCTTAACAATTATTCACCACACATAACAGATTAAGGTGCCTCTTCATATTAATATTGTCATTGTTAATATTATCCTCTTTGTCTTATATGACAGCAATAGCATATTATAATATTTTAGCAGTGTGTACCACTATAGTACTACTGAGCCAATTTGATAGTTAGGATCATCTTATTCAGCAAACAGATAATTTTGAATTCATCCAATCAGCGGTCACATTTGTTCTCTCTGTTGCATGGCGGACCAGGCAGTTCTATTATAATATATTATTTATATTTTATTTTGTATCCATCAAGGGCTTCAGATGACCTGCAGAATCATCCTTTTCCCAGGGTGGAGACAGTTACCTTTTCACACACTGTCCTTGGCTGAACAGTGACACAGCCTTAATATACCTTATTTATTTTATTAAAATATTTTCGTGTGAATTATTTGCTTTATATTCATTTTATACATGCTGGGCATGGTCATCATGCCAACTGTGTTTCATTGTTAATATCACTTTACAGGTTGTTGTCCTTGCTATTATTAATGTCAAATACTCTAAAGATCATTTCTACTGTAATTTTCCCTTTGTTCATCTTTGTTTCGTACTTTTTATATTTATATCTACTCAGTGGGGTCTGTTTTCAACCCTTTTAAACTACTTCAAACTACTGTGATCTCTAGTTTTCACTTAATAAGGGATTATTAAGTTCTTCCTGATATGGGTGGTGCTGCAGATGCGGCTGCAGGAGTGAGTGATGGTTTACTAAAAGGATTGTGGGAACTGCACAGTGTCTCGTCTTCTGGTTTTACTAAACTGGCAGTTGAGTTCTGTTCTTCTGACTGTTTATATTTTGTTTTCTTAAATCTCTCAGTTTACAGACACTGTTTTTGTCCGGCGTCTGGACTTTTCTTTTCTCACCACTGCTCGTCAGCAGGAGTGAGTTTTAATTTCACTTGCTTGATTACCCATCTTATTTATGTATTTACTTATTTTTGTTTAAGTAATATATACACAATACAGCTGCTATCACCTTCGCTGGTATTAGAGACGAGAGTGGTTGCTCACACGCCCTTCTACTTTCGGACTATTTCCAAAAGCGGTGTGAACTTTACGAGACGGAACTCGACCGTTCTCTCAACTCACCAGCACGTCAGTGAATAGCAGTAAAAGAAAAACACAGTAGGAGCAGCTCAGTCTCTTATTGGACCGTGAAAATTCAGCTTGCTCCATTAATTAAAACAATACACACATACATTCACAGCTTCGACGCGCGCGACCGGAACCCTTATAATAAGGGGAGCTCCCAGAGCTACTTACTCCCTAGACCCAGTCTAGACCCAGCTGGGGGAGCTACCCAGAGCTCCAAAGCTACCAGTCGACGAGCTTCCAAAGCTTCCAGTCGACGAGCTACGCTACCAGTCGACGAGCTCCCAGAGCTACCAGTCGACGAGCTACTTCCGCTATTTTAAATTCCCTGAATTTAAAATACGTTTTTACGCAAGATTGTGTCAGTGTGTCTGTATCTACCTGGTCGGTGTCGCCGGGTCTGGTCCACCTCGATCGGGTCCCACCACCGTGGGTCGCTTTCTAAGACGTTGGCCAAGACCCGAATTTAACGCTCTTGGTCTTTTTCCACACACCTGGTGTGTGGGCTGTCGACAGGCGAACAACGTGGACTGGTCACGGAGATGGGACACGATGGAGGTGATCCGGCTGTCGAAGGACCAAGAAATGTTGGGGGAAAACTCTGTAAAAGATCCAGGAGAAATAAAGACACAATGAGACAAAGTTACTTTCTTTATCAAACGTGTACACGGGTGAGCTGCTAAGAACAACTCACACCATGCACAGTGGCTTGGTAATTTTTATAGGAAAGACAGTGAGAACAGGATAAGAAAATACAAAACAAATAAAATAAACAACTCCATATGTGGCGCTAGTCTCGTCAGCAGAGAGCTGGGAGAAGGCTGTGAGAGATAAAACAATCTAAAACAATATGTCCCAAAACAGTATGTCTTTGCTGAGAAAGTCTAAAAAGATAATTCTAAACTAATCTAACCATAGGCAAAGGGCAGACAAAAGGCATCTTTGTACATTTAAAAGAAGGTAAAGAAACATAGAATCATTTTTCCTGTAACAGTTTCTTTTCAGTTTTTTTATTATTTGAGTGTAAGAAGTGGTTTTTTGTGAAGTATCTTTCTGAATTTGATGGTGTGATGGGGTGACTGCTTAATGAATGAGTGGTTGAAAAGTTCACATTTTGTATGCTTACAAATTTCCCCACCGTGGGATCAATGAACTCTAATCTTACATCTCATAATATATGAACGAAACCATTAATAATGGTTGAAAAAATATCAAGCAGGTTTCATAATAAATAATATGAGTGTGCAGAATCAAATTTCTTTCTCTGTATCATAAACCATGTGGTTCCTCAGCTCCTCTCAAAATAGGAAGGTGTAACTCTTTTCATCTATGTGCCAGGAAGTTTTCAGATATGACACCATTGGTAGATGTTTGTCAGTCTTTATGATCACACTTCCTTTCCAAATATGTTGTATGAGTCGGTTAGTGGTTTGTGGTTATCAAAACGGGTACATGCACAAAACGAGAATAAAAATCCAACTTAAATTACTAAAGATTCCACAAACAATAAAAATAAAGAAATTCAAAACCTACAAATATGTAGAAAGACAGAAAAGAGATACAAAATGACTTCACAGACAACCCTGCTAAGAGGTGCAAAGCTACGACAGACAGAAAACAACCATGGACATAGTCAAAAAAGACAAAGAACACGCACAATGTTGTGATGTGGTTTTTAATGTGTAAATAAAAATGGCCCAAAGCTTTTTAATACACCCTAAAATTGTTCTCCGAGAGCCAGAGCAGAGCTGTGCAGAGATGATTTTCAAAGTTAAAATTGGGCACATGGAACCAGACTGGATAACAGCAAACTGCATTCATCACGAATGTTATACTGAATCACATCGTGCTATATCACCATCATCAGGCGGCGATGATTGCAAAGCAAACGTAGCCTATATTTTGCCTGATGGTTACAATGTTGCTGCTGGGGGGTTGCTGCTGCTGCTGAGAGGGCTGAAGGATCATTTTAGTGAAATATAAGTCCTCCAGAAAGGCAGGAAAAATCCCTGGAACTTACTTTAAAATGAAATATGTTCCCTAAAAAGTTGGACAGAACTACAGACCCATGACAGCCTTACCCAGTTAGCTAGCAGCTAATGACCGGCACTACTGTGTAGTTTATAAAAGGACAGACATTTTTTGTCGCACTTTTGCACACACAGCACGCTCATTTGTTTCAATTTGTTGTGAGGTTAGATACCATTGGGCGATCTTGGCATTGGCATCTTTGATTCGATGGTTGAACTGCAACAGAACGTGGTTCAGGAAGATGGTGAATGAGCATCTCGGGAAGTAAAGGAGTTTTTTAACATAATCTTAATAAATGTAAATCCTCTTCCGTGAATACTTTATTTGGTTATTCCAGTTTAATTTTTCTCCAGTTTTTGTTAACTTTGCTTTCTTCATTTTACATTTGACATGGTAGTACAAAGGTACATTTATCTTACTTTCTGTCTTAATGAAACTTAGAAAGCTTCTAGGTAAAGCAAAGATAAGATAGAAGCAATAGTTTATTTCCTGTTCTTTTCACTATTTGAGTGTAAGAAGTGTTTTTTTTTTGTGAAGTATCTTTCTGAATTTGATGGTGTGATAGGGTGACTGCATAATGAATGAGTCGTTGGAAAAATTCTTTAAGCACATTTTGTATGATTATGAGACTTATATAATACAAGAAACAATACAAACACAGTGCTAGAGAGAGTGCTGGAGCTATACCAGTAATGTAAGAAGCCAGAGTGACAGTGTAATGGTGCAGCTACTGTGGAAGCACAACACATATAGTCTGACACACGCAGTCTGACACACCCCCCCCCCCCTCCCCTGTACAGTGTCGGATAATCTTGGCTCACCATTGAGGACAGCACAGACACCACCTGTCATGATACTTCCCAAAACACTGTCCACACAATTTATTAAACCCAGATCAATCCATCCCAAGGGTTAAGGGATGCGTATTTCTCCACCCATTCTGCTTCATTCTGCTGCATACGCTGTGGGTCTGACATCCAAAGTGTAGGGGACACAGCTCATGCACCATGGACACAGCGTTTCTCATTTAATGCACGTTTCTTTATTAACACTGTTTACTGCTTTGTACAGTATTGCCCGGTCAGCTCTTGTAATTACACAGCTTGGTCCCAGCATGCGTCTGTCTGAAATAGGAGAGGCACAATATAATGATGACTCACAGCTGTGCCAGACACCTTTTTTATTTTTATTTTTTTAAATCACATAAACACAGAGTAAGCAGGGGGAAAAGCTGGAACTCCATTTAAAAATAAAGATCCCTTAAAAACAATTTGTTTCATGAAAGTCGACGCTAAGAATAAAATACAGGGTTACTCTACAGGTAAGAGTAAAAATCCTAATCTACTAATGTGAAAAAGGTTATAATAAAGTTACAATAAGAAAGTTCTCTGGTATGAATAAGACTTTAAAGGTGAGGCTAAAGAAAACACTGATGTAGCAGACAGGCAGCGATGCTTCACCACAGACTTTATGCTTCACACCTTCGTCATTCTGGCAGTGACTGAAGAGGAGAGAGAGACAAAGGGGGAGCTCTAGATTTTCTCTGCAAAAACTTTTCATGTATTTCTGTGTGTATTATTTGAGTGTGGGAAGTTGGTTTGCGAGAAATATCTTTCTGAATTTGATGGTCTGTGACTGCTTAATGAACGAGTGGTTGGAAAATTCCTTTAAGAACATTGTATACAATTATGATGCTTAAAAATCATAAAAATAAAAAGTGACAACGTTGGTTAGATCTTTGTCTGTCTTTAATGATCACGCTTCCTTTCCAAACATTTTGCACAAGTCTAAAAACGTTCCGAGCAATCAGATCTTGTGGTTTGTTCAGACGCAACTTTGCCAACCTGAGATGTACCAACATGTTTCTCTCTCTTTCTTTTTGTTTTTGTGTGACTTTAATATTGATATGTTAGCAAAATGGGAACATGTACAAAAAAAGAATAAAAACATACTACATACGAGACTACACGAAATAAACACAGACAGCACAATGACATAAAAAACAACTCCGACTGCATTTCAAAATGTACAAACATGTGGAAAGACAGCAAAGACACTGAATTTACTACACAATCAAACTGGTTACGAGGTGCAAAGCAACCATAGACAGAAACAACCATATACAAAATCGAGAACGGCAAAAAACACGCAAAATATTGTGTTTTGTTTTTGAAATGTTGAAATAAAAATATCATAAAAACCATTTTACACACCTTAAAATTGTTCTGCATCATTCTCTGACTGAACTCCAGGCTCTAACTAGGTGTTTATTTCCCTGCAGAAATATCAGCCAGCTATAACTGTAAGCATACTGGACATCGTTCAGATGCTAAATCATGTCTGGACTTTCTTAAGTTCATTTCAGTTTTCTGCAAACTTCAGGTGGGTTACATTTACACCTGACATAAACTATTTGTATCTCTGTGCTTTGCCTGTGTCATTTTTCTGTTGTGAAGATGGCAGACACTTGTTCAAGTGTACTTTTTCATTAATAAATGCTTCATAAGGCAAAAATAGGTCTCACCTTAGATGAGGTCAAAATAATTAACTAGGATCTAGTAACTCTCTGAATTAACCATGAATTACAATATGAAATAAATATTAATAAAACCTCTATCAACAGACACACACATTTACTAATACTTTACTAATGCTTGATGGTGTGACATTAATATAAAGTCTTGTGTTGACAGTTTTAATTTTCCAGTGTGCACATTATAAGATCAATGACTTCTCATTTCAGAAATACATTTCAGGTTTCTGACAGAAACTAAATATCCTCAGGAAAAATTGATTTGGATGTTCACAGCTAATTTCCTCCTTCATAGCAAAATTGGTATGGCCTGGATCTGACCCACACAATGTGCTTACACATGGCTCACGTACCACAAAGAATGATGGCCCTTTGGTGGCTCAGATCAACATGCTATATTCACCCAATCAGTTCCACTAAACTGAGTGCTTCCTAACTACATTCATACACAGTCACACTCTGCTGGATGCATCAAAGAGCGACTTTGGGTAGTATCTTGCCCGAGGATACTTGACATGCAGACTGGAGGAACCAGGGATCGAACCACTAACCTCCCAATCAATAGGGGACCTGCTCTACCTCCTGAGCTACAGCCACCCGGTGGTAGACATGAGTAAACCCTCACTAGTAGTGATGGGTCCAGCAACACTGACGCACCGACGCATGTATCAAGCTCACAGAGCGAAACCTGTATCGGTGCGTGCGTCGCTTTAAGAAAAAGTCAGGTGATCGACACAGCTGCTGTATCGCTCATTGCCAACGCACCAAACTGTCTTTAAAGGGTACCGCATCTGCATCTGCCAACGGAATGAGTCGCCACCAAAAAACCCACAAAATTACTCTCACAAAGGTAAAATAAAATAAAATAAAAAATACACATCTCTCCATAACAAAATGGAGCCCGAAAGAAAAAGAAATGTTTCTGCTGTGTGGGATCATTTTGATCTTTTAACTGCAAATGTGGTAACTGTTTGTCTGTCTTTGTTTCAGTGTAACCTATCATAATAGGAAAAACAGCAATGTGACTTGAAGTGTAAATTATTTATTTCATTTTATGCAGGTTAAATGTCGCATCTGTTCTGCGGAGCTTTCTTACACAAACAAAAGCACCTCCTCAGTGTTTAAGCATTACAGAGCCAAACATGAAAATGAGGAGACAAACACACCGAGAATGAACACTGGTGGGCCTATATTGACACTGAACAGCTTTATCATCATTTTTTTTTTTATTAATATGTGTTTTATTATTTTGAAATCAGGCATCTAGGAATTCTGTTCTGGACCAGGCAGGCTGAATTTTATTATAAAGGACTGCCAACCCCTTAGTATTGTGAAGAGTGTCGGAGAGAAACATTCCAAGATCAGAGGATCGCTCTGTGAGCTTGATACATGTGTTGGTGCATCAGTGTTGCTGGACCCATCACTACCAGCAGGTGTCAGTATGGAGCAACACAGCAACACTGTGTCGACACAGTATCGATACAGTTTGGGGAATGTGCTGAAACGCTTCACGAGGCCTCATCTACCCATCACTACTCACTATGTTTTGTGTACACTCACAAACCTGTCAAACCTGCATTTGAAACGTTGGCTACCAAGCAGTGTAGTATTGCAACACGGTATTTAGGTTTCTAACAAAAATAACAAAATAGGAACATAAATAGTGTCATCATTGCCAGACCTGGCCCACATCTAGTTGACATACACCCTGCCATAACACCAGTCAGTCAGAAGTGACAGCTTGATCCCGGATCTGGGCCAGACCTGGGCCACATAAACCAAACCACAATCAGGCCAGATATGGCATGCCATCACACACACAGTGCCATCTATGCCAGGCCTGGCCCATATCTGGATAAAATACCACTTACCATGCCAAAAGTCAGCCAGCAGTGCCGACTTGACACCAGATACGGGCCAGACCTGTCTGCTATGTGGGATAGCTGTATTGGCTGTCCCATTATGACACTTTTATTTAGGCTTATATTTAAGGATATTTTGGTTGCTTATAGTTAAAAAGCAGCTTGATACTGACCTCATTACAGCTGATATGTATAGAATTTTTACAAACCATCCAAAAAGTTTCAATCAATGCAAAAAGCAGTGGAGTATCACATACCCCACACATACATGTCCGATTGAAAGCATTTATTTGTTTGTTTGTTTGATTGACTGTCATTGTTATCATGTTTTTGATAGAAGGGTTTAACACAATAAATAAAGGTTTTTTTCACATGCTGAAGAAACACATTTTTATTTTACTTCACTGGTTTCATACCATTGTGGAGGAAATTTCAGTTTAGAGTTCAGGTTGCAGTTGCAATAAAGAATTTTTTTTTTAACATTTTTTATTAAGTCTTAATAATTTGTCATAAATTTCATCAACAACCCTTTTTATGACAAGCACAAGGACAAAAATTATAATGAAATGCATGTCGATGAAAACGTTTAGGTGAGACAAGATCCAATCAGAATTCAATAAGTTCTGTAGAGTGAGCCAATCCTTGTCCAGCAAGACGTGCACAATTTGATCCAATGAGCAAATTTTCTTGATCTGAAAATTCTTGGATGTTTAAGAAAAATTAAGGCAAATTAAAGAGTGTTGACATTTGTTTGTAGAGTTTGGAGGACATCATTCCCACAGCTCTTCCATCTAAGGAAAGTTTAAATATTTATATATTTGCCCTGAGAAAAATTCCATAGGAAGGAAACTTTCAGATGTCATAAAACTGCTTAATACTTACAAATAAACACTGACTTCTGAGCTGTTACCAGACTCCTAATTGCCCTCCTGTGTATACATTGTCCCTGCCTCCACTTGTCCTTTGTCACAGTGTGCTGCTCAGTTCACTGGTCTTAGTTCAGCTAAGTAAAGGGCTTGCCTTTTGTTACTTCCAGCTGCCTTCCTGTGTCCACATTTTAGTTGCTTTAGTGGAAAAATCATTTTGCACAATTGATGTAGAATTATCAAACTGATAATTAATCTCATAAATCATAACACACTGCTCTCCCCTATGCCTTTATAAGTTAAAAGCCTTGGCATCAGCAATGCTGGCGCTGCATTTGCTTGGTATTGGATCACTTTGAAATAATGTAAATAACTAACTATTACCAGTTTTTATTCACTTTTTAAAAAATGTAATTAATATAAATTTGTAACTGTACACACTTCTGTTATTACTGTTGCACACCTACAGTACCTTTACAGTCCACCAGAGGGCCCTTGTCAATACTTTGGATATCTCTGGTCCAAGTTATAACAAATCTGAATCCTTTCGTGGTAGCTGGTATACTTTTGAACCCAGGGTGAAATTCCCAGGGAGATGTTGTTGGGAATTCCGGTGTAATCTTAAACCTTTCAAGCTCTCAATCACCCTCTCACCATATTGTGTGTGTGTGTGTGTGTGTGTGTGTGTGTGTGTGTGTGTGTGTGTGTGTGTGTGTGTGTGTGTGTGTGTGTGTGTGTGTGTGTGTGTGTGTGTGCGCAGCATAACTGACACCTTAGAGAAGCATTGACTGGCATCAGTGTCGAGTGACAGAATATAGAAAACCTATTCCAGCCTCCTGATGTTTTATCACAGTTTATCACAGAGCACAAACGTCCTGCAGGGATTTAAAAATATCAGACATTGACTGGCCTTGCACTAGCTACGATCAAGAAAAGAGTTATGAAATCAGAGTTGCTTTAAATCAAAATCCATTTAAAACACCTTCTATGCGTAGCACTGCTGTGGGTGGAGCAGGGAACCAGGAGGAGCAGTCAGAATAGGAAGGTAGGTTTATGAACATGTGCAGGCACCTATCTGCAGCAGGGGCTGCACACACGAATTGGCACAAACAGTAAAAAAAAAGGGAAGGGGGCCCAAAAACCCTGAGCTGTAACACCCCTCGCCTTAAAATACAACCTACAAGGGGTTTGCTTTTCTTTCACATGGAGCCATCAGATATATCTCAGACACTTACTGTAATTATCTATGCTGAACAGCATATGAGGAAGTTATGTCTTTAGGAAGTGTGGGTTTCTTTTTAAGTGGTGGAATATTTGATGTTTATTGAACTCGGATGTGCTACTTCTTGAGCATCCTCCTGCATGAAAGCAGCGTCTGATTCTGTTGTGTTGACATCCACTTCTAGTTTAAATGTGCCAGATGTGGAGTGCAACAGAAGGATGATTTTGCACTCTGAGACACGCTCACGCTACAGACTTTACTTAAAGTTCATCATTGGGCTAAGACATGGCTTAAATAGGTTGGAAAAAAACATTCTAGTGTCCTACCATTCCTAAGACCCCGAGAAAAGAGCTCCTAGTGATCAAAGTGGGCTTCAAAAACTACTGCAGAACCTGCAGTAACTCTGATAACTTAAACAGTGTATCATATGGGGTTATACAGTTTGAGCTCAGTTGAAAACACCAGGGGATACCTGTTCTGGGAAATTATTGGGATATGTGTATGACATATTGTGAGAGTCTAATGGGTATTTAAATAGCAGGAAAATATTTGGACAATAATAAAGTTTATTTTTTTGGGTTTTTTTCACATAAATACATAATAAACTGAAGTGCACATATAAGCAAGAAAAAGGTCAAAGAAAGACAGCGCTTAAATGCTAACTTTTAAAAAAATGGTTGGCACCATGAAAGACTGATGTCAAAACCAAGAATTAAATACAGGGTAACAGTAATATAATTAATCTGAAAGGTTTTTAGGAAGCATTCTCATTTGAATATATCTTTGAAAGTGAGGCCAAAGATGATACAGACAGGCAGCAATGCTTCACCAGAGAACTTGTGCTTCACTGCACCTTCTTCATTGTGGAAGTGACTGAGGAGGAAAGAGAGACAAAGGAGAGCTTTAGATTTTCTCTGTAAATACATTCAATGTGTTTGTGTGTCTGTGTGTTAGCACAACTTACGATTCTGGACCCACTGAGCGTCAGGATCGGCGCAAAGCTGACCATATTCTGTGTTGAAACTGTAAAAAAAGAATGTTTTAGAGATTGCATGTGTTTATGTTTGCGTGTAGGACAACATGTGCTGACTTACATTATAGCATTCACACAGGGATATGATGAAGCCTGCTCGCGATATGTCTCCCCCACCACCTCAGGGCTCATATCGAGGTTGGTAACATCAACGCAGCAAGGGCGTTTCTTCGTAGGACCACGGATACCTTAGAGGAAGGAGGTTAAAACGGATTTATCTTACCTGACAAAAGTCTGATTAGAAGGAAAACCAAAGTTAACTCCAGGTTTAAAATGTGATGAAACTCCTTACATCACTAAACACAACATAGCTGTTGAAATGTTACCTAAAATTACGTGACAGTAAGCAGGCTTTTTTGTGCATCACACATTTTACACTTTGATTATTCAAAGTAATTTTAACATTTTCATTCAAAGTGCATTGAAAATAGTAACTCATATGGACCTATGTTTTCGCAAAGTATGTTCTTCAACATCTTCATAAAACAGAAACAGTGGGCCAACAGAGTATTTGCAGTAGAAGGTCTCACCGCTTGGGGCTCATCTTAAGAATCTAGTAATTATGTTCATCATTGACAGTGTGTAACTGTTTTTGTTACCAGGACCATATTCCATAAATATAATTAAACAGAGGTGAGATTTGACTCCCGTTTTATATCTGAGACACTTACTGTAATTTTACATGTGGAACAGGAATGTGAGGATTTTATATCCCTACGAAGTGCGAAAGCTTCTTTTAAAGTGGTGGAATATTTGATGTTTATTGAACTTAGACATTCCACTTCTTGAGCGGCGTCTGATTCTGTCGTGTTGACATCCACTTCCAGTTTAAATGGATGTGCCAGATGTGGATTTGATGAACAAAAGCTGGATGTTGTTCCAGAAATTACTTTTGCTTTCATTTTTTTTACTTTACCCAACTCCTACCCATCAAATTGAAATGTAAACAATTGGTAGACATGATCTTGCAAATGAATTTTCAGTCTTGAATTGTTCTTATTGTTATTAATTGTCAATAAAGAACATTGGCGAGAATATGAGGCAATAAGCTTCATTTATTAACATCATTCTTTTATCAAAGACAAAATTCAGATATGCAGCTAGCTGAATGGTGAACATCATTATCGCACATTTGCAACTTATCATGCTGTTCTGTCTCTGTGTCTTTCATTTCCTGTTTGTATTAAGACATTATCATAGTTATGCAATGAGTCACAATGTGCACCTCTCACAGCAGAAAGCTTGAAAACTAAACAGCATTAAGATTTGTTTACAGAGTGCTCATATAGCTGAAATGGAACCCCTGCATCCACTGTGGTATTTTGTATGATAGTTGAATGGGTGGTGCGAGAGATGCTTAGCATCATGAGACAGAACCCATAAATCAAAGGAAGTACACATTTGCATGTAGATATGCATAAATGTATAATCACTATACATCAAATGAAAATATTTCCCAATCAAAAGAAAAGTCAGGAGAATGATGTAAAATCTCCTTCTCCTAAATTTCAATGTAAAGGACGCCTTTTAAAATGTCATGCCTGACTGCACGTTCAGGGATGTCTGGAGTTTGGTGGATAGAACGCAAGAGTGTAAATGCTGAAAAGACTGTTTAAAAGTACTGAATGAGCATATACCAGAAGTAAAGGTTTGTGGTGAGAGAAACTAGCGGAGTCGTTGCCTAGTGAAACCCATGAGAGTCCACCCCCTTTCACCAAAAAGTAAGTAATTGCTGTAAAAGTAGCTACTTAATCAATTTTATATATCTTTAGATATAGTTACCTGCAGAGGAGCTGAAGCACACACACATTGAGAGCAGGAGGAGAGTGACGGAGAGAATCTTCACAGACATTTTCACCGGTGGTCTGGCTCACTGATCAGGTTGTAATTATGCGAGTTGATTCCTTAGCTATTTATTTATAAGCGCAGGAACATCTACAGGCGCGACTGATGACGTCTTTCTATAGGTTTGTATATTTGTGTGTGTGTCGTTGTGACATATCACACCTCCGCCTCCTGTCAGGAAGATTTTTCTATTTCAAACCACCAACATCTCACTCTGAGCTTTCCGAGAAACAGCCTCACATACACAAAGTTCACAGAAACTTGTGTACAGCCCAGTGACTGACTCACCTGCATTGTCATGAATGATGTCTATCTAGACCCCTGAAGATTTCAGTTTTTCGATTTTCACTGACAGTGACTGTTTATCTGTTGGAGTTCATAAGAAAAATAAACATGAATTGTTGTGATTGTTATGAATCAGGACTCAAATGGAAATAAAAGTAATGCATGATGACTCTGATGCACATTTCTCCACATTTGCATAACTGACTGACTTTTTGGGTCCTTATCGAGATACATTTAATCTTAAATCCTCACAACTTGAACCTTTTCTTGCAATCTAAACCATTAAATTAAATTCTTTTGATTTTCTTGTTTACATTAAGCTGTTAAGCTGACCCATTTGGATTCTTTTATTTAGGGTTGAATTTAGTGCTACAGGGGCTTGGGATCAATGTCCCTTTGAGTGAGACAAGCTTTAGTATTCAGACTGATGGCCTCTAATTTGACTGTAGAATACGTTGATGTACAGAGAACTTCATGGTCAATTCAATGACTGCACAGTGTCCACACTAGCGTTTTCAGTCGTTTTCACAGAGTTGTGCATCCACATTGAAACAGATGAAAACGTTTATGTTCCAGTACTACGCATGCGGGATACGCAAGAAGATTTGACCTGCCTCATTTCTGTCTGCCTTTTTATTTACTTTCTGGCTCTTTGCAAAATGTCGAGCAAAAGCCCTGAGTTGGTGGAGACAATGAGGTGCAGTTGTTGGTGTGAGTAACACAAAACTACAAAGTTGCAAAAGCGAGTGAGAATTATAGAATTTAAGGAAAAGCTATCTGGAGCATGTACAGACTGATATTAATCTTTGATAGGGCTGTCAAAATTAAGAGCAAACAAAACAACTGCTGCATAATGCCCTCCGCTATCTTAGTTTAATTGGTCACATGACTGCATCATATGACCAACATGTGTCATCATTTTAGAAAGTCTGCGTTTTCACTGTCCACACTGTGACGCGAAAGCACCGTCTTCAAATGTATTCGTTTTCGAGTGCGTTTTCAGAACGCTGTGTTTTCGTCTCAGTGTGGACGGGAGGCCAAAACGGAGAGAAAACGATGCGTGTTCAAATGAAAATGCATTAGTGTGGACGTAGCCTTAGTGTAGACTGACTCCCCGTGTGGCCCACAGCTAGCACTAAATGTTGTAAGTTAAGTTGAGCTTTTTAATATAGTTTCTTTAGACCTTTGCAGAACTGTGTTCTAATAAAATCGATTAAAATCATTTATCTATCTAAGTTTCAGTTGTTTTTATCAGGTTTTCCCATTTTCAGCATCTCCAGCACTGTCTTTAAATATTAGATTTTTTACAATTTGTTTTTGTGAAATTGACTACTATAATCAGTCTATTACACTTCTACCTTCTAGTCCCTAAGGACACCAAAGCGCTTTATACATTCAGTCATCCACACACTGGTGATGGCAGCTACATTGTAGCCACAGCTGCCCTGGGGCGCACTGACAGAGGCGAGGCTACCGGACCCTGGGGCTACTAAGCCCTCTCTGACCACCAGTAGGCAACAGGTGAACTGTCTTGCCCAAGGACACAACGACCAAGACTAAACCTTCCGTTTACAAGGCAAACTCCCAACTCTTGAGCCACGAGCATGGATATGTATTTGGTGTTTCTGCAGAATACCAAATGTAACAAAAAATGTTCTGAGATGTTTCCAGCAAGTTCAGTAACCTTTAAAATTGAAGACTTGCTGAAGTTGATAACAGAGAATCTGAAATATTCATTTTCAATTCCACTTCTCTGCCTCTGGCCCATCATTACAATATACTACTACGTCTTTAATCATCAGCATATTACTATTCTTAAACTGTCGTTATGAGTTCCAGTGTAGTGCTCTGTCACTTAGTCACTTCTGTTTTATAATAAATGCTGACGAGTTTCCAGAATGAACATCTTTCCTCTGTATCATAAGTCATGTGGTTCCTTAGGCCCCCTCAAATCAGGAAGTGGTAAATCTTTTCACCTATGCACAAGTTTTCAAATATGATATTCGTGGCATTTTTGACAGTCTTTCTTTATATTGCTTCCTTTCCAAACATGTTGCATGAGTATAAAAACTTTGCAAACTTGTGCTTTGTTTCCACGTTCTTTCTTTTTTAAATACTAAAAAAATACAGGCATAAAGCAGAGGTACAAAATGACTACATTAAAACTGCTAAGGAGTGCAAAGTGACCACAGACAAAAAACATGCAGATGCAAAATCAAGAAATGCAGAAAACATGCAAAATATAAAGTTTGGGTTTGGAAATACAACAATAAAAATAGGTGCCATGTATCTTTAAATTAAACCACATCATTGTCTGACTGAAGTTTGATCTCTAACCACCTCAGCCATCTTTCACTCTCTATATATAGCATTCCTTCATTGACACAATGCTTCATATTATACACAAAAAGGACAGATATGGAGTCAAAAACTCTTGTGTGTAGTCCATGTCTGACTGTATGGTGGTGATGTCTCAGGCTAGGTTCACTACACCCCACAGCCACAGGATCTGTAGTTCTGAACCTGGAGGACAGAAAGCCTTGTTGGCAGTGGGATACAAGTTGATGAAATCACTGGTCATTGGACAGGATGAGTGCCATAAAATAGTAGAAAGAAGCCTAAAACGTGTAGTCTAACAAAGTTTACTGCAGTTCACAAAGAGGATTTTCTTCTTTTCCTTTGCTGCTTTACACACTCACCAAACATCGCTCTGACTGTTGCTTGTCACTATTATGCTCTAGCTTCGTGGCTGTCATCCAAGCACAACACACTATGGTCCCCGTGTGATACTGTGTGATAATGACATCATCCAAGTAGGCAGTGGCATATGCAGTGTGCGGACACAGCACCCTAGAAAGTACTGGGGCTCTGAAAAAGCCAAAAGTAAGGTTGACAAATTGGTATTAACTGTACAGAGTGCAGTTTATAAATAGTCTCTGTAGTCTCCGGAGATAAGGCAATCTACCAGCAGCCCTTGGTTAAAACCACTATCTTGAAAAAGCCAGCGGTTATTCACCAGTCCAGGTGATAGCTGACCAACTGAACTGTGAGACCTCATTATTCTTGCTGTAGATTGAACACACAGAACTGTATAGGCCTGTGTTTCTTTACTATAAGAACTGTGCTTTTGTGCATGACCCTCATGACTCTTGGTTGCAACTGGAATCTGTTGTGGAGTAAATTGTCTCGTAATCCCTGGATTAATGGGTCAATCACTGGTGCCGCCACATGATCCCAAACAGACCTTTATAGGTGCTTTTAAACTGAGAATGTTAAAACATGCAGGGTAATAAACATCTGAGTGATTTTCCTATGGTGCTCATATGTGTGCATTGCTTAGTCTTTCACATGCTCACAGCTAGGCATATTGTAGTATTTCTTAATATTCACCAGCTTTCATGCAAAATAAAGTTCGTTTTGTTTGTTTTCCTGAGACTGAATTGGTGACTTAAATGTCAGTAAAACTGAAACTCTGCACGGAAACTAGAAAGATTAAGATTAGCACTGTAGTACGCCAACACCATCCACCATCAGTCTGTGGTAACAACAAAGATGATGATGAAAGCAGGTCACTGCTTTCATCGCTGAGAAAAGAGAAATTCGAATCAAACGGCTGTTTTAACTGTCTCTGCACACCAGCCAAAATAGGAAACTGCACTCAGGCCACTGATTCACATCGAGTGCTGACTGAACATTTTATTTTGTGTTTATTTCTGTTCATTTAGAAATGGTAGCAATGGTGGTATGGTGTTATTCTTGTGTGCACAGAGCAGTTGTATTGTTACAATATTGGCAGAAATGTTTTTAGGTAAGGTTTGAAAAATGTACATGACCCACTTTCTAGTGGAAGTTGAGTAACAATCAATCAAGTGGAAATAAGCTTAGTGAGAGTTAAATCACTTCTATGAACTTAATCTTTAATTATTTTTTTAATGTATTTATTAGTTTGCTTTTTTTTATTTAATTGGAAAACTGACTATGGATGAAGTTTAGCTGCTTCCTCAACTGTTCTCATTAAGAAGAACAATAAATAAGTCCTGTGTTACTGGCCATCCTACATTAAACAAAGAAGACACAGAGAATAGCATCCCAAAGACTAGTGTCAGTGAAATACAGCTGCAATAAGTACCTCTGCTGTGGTTGGAGCAGACAGGTTATGGGCACGCTGACGAGCAGGAGCAGGCATATATTTGCTACAGCAGGGCTGTACCCACATAGCAAAATTGGTATGGCCCAGATCTGGCCCACACAATATGCTTACACATGGCCCACATACTGCAAAGAATGACGGCCCTTTGGTGGGCCAGATCAGGTTTGCCAGAGGTGGCCCACACCTGGTCTGGGCCACCAAAGGGCCGTCGTTCTTTGTTGTATGTGGGCCATGTGTAATTTGTGTGCAGCCACGGGCCAGTTCCAGACACACTGCTGGTCCAGAACAGTTTCAGCTCTGGCCCCAGATGTCAGCCTAATATGTACCTTATTCAAGCCATGTAAAAACAACATGTGCCGGAACATAATAGTGCAAAAGTAACACGACAAAACTGTTCATACAGTGAACAGACTGATTCTTAAATGGCACTTTTCTACTCTACATAGCAGGGTGTATGTCAACCAGATGTGAGCCAGGTCTGGCAATGATGGTACTATTTATGTTCCTGTTTTCCTATTTTAGATAGAAGACCGAAATGCCATGTTGCAAAACTATACTGCTATGGTAGCCAACGTTTCAAATGCAGGTTTGTGAGTGTACACTTTATCGAAAACCTAGTGAGGGTTTACTCATGTTTATCACTGGGTGGCTGTAGCTCAGGAGGCAGAACATCCTTCAAGGTTTTTGTTTGTTTGTTTGTATCCCTGTGTGTGCAGCCGTATCAAACAGATGGAGCGATTGAATGTTCTTTTCAGTGGTGGAATGTTTTGGCCTGATTTTTTTTAACTTGACTGACAAAAAATTATTGGAGATTATCTATCAGAATTTCAGGAGCAGGACCACGCCTCCAAACACACTCCTTCCGGTTGTCATCTATATAGGTTCCCCCAGTTCTGCAAGCTGTTCATTCTCATCTACGTGCCCCACCCTCCCTCACTCCTTGTTTTCCATTCGTTAACTTCTTCATTTCTATTTAGTGCATTGGGATCTGCCAGGCCCGGGAGCCATCACCAGTCCCCTTCAAGGCCTTCCCCAAACCACAGCTCAACTCATGTCAAAGCATTCACTTTTACCTACTAAAACAATATCAAACCTAAATAAGACTTGGGCCCAGCTAGTGAATAATAAATTAAAAAAACATGGATGTTCGACTCTTTGAGTGTCAGGAGCAGCTGATCCTTTTGCGCCCACTTCTCTGAGTAAGGAGCTCCTAGTGGCTGAAGTCAAGCTCTCCAACCACTACAGTAACTGCTTTGACCTCTATTAGAAACTCTTGATGATGACTCAAATAAAAGTGTATCATATTGGCTCATGCACTGGTGGAATCATGCACAATTCTGGGAAATTACTGGGAGATATGTTTGTTGTCTTCTGTGAGTAGACAAGAGTAAACAAGACTAGAAAAAAATATTTGCTCAATAATACAAAAGTTTATTTTTTTATATTATTTTTTGCTGCCAGAATGTGCTTCACATCAACACATAATACAAAGAAAGAAATTCATGAATAAGCAAGAAAGACAAAAACAAAGGAAGTCAAAACGTATCCATTTGAAAACAGCTGGTCCAAAAAAAGACTAAAGCCGTCACCTAGAATAAACAATAGGATTACTCAACAGGTTAGAGTAAATGTAAATGAAAGCAGAAAGAAACAGTTACATTAAGAAAGCGCTCGAGTTAAAATACGTTTTTAAAGGTGATCTCAAAGGAGACAGGCAGTGATGCTTCACCAAAGAACTTCACTTCACTACACCTTCGTCATGTTGGCAGTGACTGAGGAGGAAGGAGAGACAAAGGGAGCTTCAGATTTTCTCTGCAAATACTTTTCATGTGTTTGTGTGTTAGCATAACTTACGATGCTTGACCCACTGAGCGTTTGGATCAGCACAAAGTTGTCTTCCGTTTCCTGTGTTAAAACTGTAAATAAAAGACAGAAGGTTATACAGATTGTATGTTTGTATGTTGGACAACGTGCTGACTTACATTATAGCCTTCACACAGGGTGGTCTTGCAGCCTGCTGACGATATGTTTCCCCCACCACCTCGGCGCTCTTATTCATGTAGGTGACGTCAACGCAGCACGGTCGTCTCTTTCCAGGATGAGCTGGAACTGAGAGGTAGGAGGTTAAAAATGTATTTATACAACCTGAGAAAGTCTGATTAGAAGGAAAATCAACGTTTTACAGATTTTCATTAAACAGAAAGAAATGGAGGCAACAGAGGCAACAGAAGAAAGTCTCACACTTGGGAGCCATCTTGAAACTCTTTTTTTAGGACAGTTTGGTGATAAACAAACAAAACAAACATAAATTCAAATTTGCAACCCACAGATTTCAAAGCAGATGGGCTGAGTGCCATGTTTCTCACATGTGTCTCTGACAAAAAATGGACTCTGTTTAAAATTGTCTGAGGTGTTTGTTATGAGAATCACAAACAATCAGAAACTTTCAATAAATATAGATGAGAGAGTTCACCAAATTTTCGAAACTTTTAAAAGGATTCATTTTCACTTTGTCTTTAACTAAATAAATAACTCATTTTGCACATCAAACTGAAACATAAACAGTTGGGAGCCGTCGTCTCCATAGGGTACGGTGAGGCTCTTCACAAACAGCTAGGAGCCAACATCAGAAATTGTAACTGCTGTTATCAATTTGATATATTTTATTTCTTTTTTCCTTTAGAAAAGTAAGATCATAGTTACCTTCAGAGGAGTGGCAGCACACACATATTGAGAGCAGGAGGAGCGTGATGGAGAGAATCTTGACTGACATTTTTACCGGTGGTCCGGCTCACTGATCAGGGTGAAAGTGAGTTGATTCGTGTTTGGTTATTTATTGGTAAGTGCAGGAACATCTGCAGAGTGTTTTTGTGCATTTGTGTGGTGTGTGGTACATAACATGTCTGCCTGTTATCAGATTTTAATATTTCAAACCACCAACGTCTCTGAGAACTTTCTGAGAAACAGCCTCACTCAACATTCACAGGCACTTAAATATGGTGTTCAGCCTGACGGATGATGACTGACTAATTTTTGTTTTTCCATTTTAACTGACAGTGGCTGCTGACCTCTTGCAGTTAAATGGAAATTAAACAAACCCATCCAGTGATTGTTGTAGTGCACAAGTCAGGTCTGAGGTGAAATTAAAAGTAGCTGTTAATGCCTTTTAACATCATCTGTTAACTGACTGACCTCTGGCTGCTTATTTTTCCAGTTTGTTTGCAGGAGGAGGAAAAGGATGGAGCAGTTAAGAACATTTCCTTTATATTTATCATACAAAAAAAGACAAGAACACTGCATCCAGGATAGAAGCATGTGCATTCATCTTTGCTTTGTCTTGTTGGCTTTGTGTTCAAACATAAAAACTAAAAGAAAGACCATATGTGTGCCCTTATTAGTATATGGATTTGTGTTGGTGTGTGGAACTATAGCCTAAGGTTTATATTGTTAACTGGTAATTAGGAGACGGTCGAGTGTCAAACAGGTTATATAAATAAAATACTCAAATCCTCAAAAAATGTTGCCAACTGTTGTGTTTAAACATCTGCAGAATATGAAATATAACATACCGAGATGTTTCCAGCAAGTCAAAAGTAAAGACTTCCTGAACCTGATGACACAGAATCTGGGATATTCATTTCTACTTCCACGTCTCTGCCTCTGGCTCATCGTTACAATATTACCTCGTCATTCATCAACATATTACTACTGTCAGACTGCCTGGATGAGTTCCAGTGTAGTGGTGAGTTACTCAATCCCTTGGCTTTTTCTAATAAATGCTGACATGACTTTGCAAAGTCAGCATTTTTCCTCTGTGTAATAAATCATGTGGTTCATCAGGCCCTGTCAAACTAGGAAGTGGTAAACCTTCTCCCCTATGTGCCAGCCAGTTTTCAAATATCGCACTGACGTCGTCTTTCTCGATTACGCTTCCTTTCCTATCATGTTGCACGAGTGTTAAAAAGAGCAATCGAATCTTGTGGTTTGTTAGGTGCAACTTTGCAAACCTAAGCTGTGCTGCCATGTGTTTCCTCTATCTCAGGTTCTCATCTCCTTTTTAGTATCCCTTCACTTATTTGTAGTTCATGTCTGGCCATGTGGAGACAACCCAGGCCGGGCCGACAGTGCCGACATCAGGTTCACAATCGACAGCCACAGAATGTGTTGTTCTCAATGTGTCTCATTGGATACAGGTGGATTCAATCACTGGTTATTTACTGACTGTGGATCAGAACTATAAAATACAGGAAAGAAGCAAGAGCTACAGGGTCCAGGGTGAAGAAGCCTCTCAGAGCCGTGGAGGGCTTGACCAGGTTCACTAGCAGGTGGTACTGCTGCTGTAGACTGGGGAGCATGATCATCTGCTCACCATCTAATACATACACAGGAATGAGGTTGCACACTATGGGTGGAGAATACATCACAGGACCATGTTAAACTGGTTTCCTGCCAGTTGGAGAATCTTTCAGAGATGCTATGTTTCTAATGTTATGTTTCTGATGACTGATGTTTCTTGTAATAATAGTGGATTCATTCTGCCCTGTTCTCTTTGGAAAGAAGAGCCTTTCTCCTGTTGGCCATTACAAACAAGCCATACATTATCAGTCTTTTTCTACTTGCTATGATGTATGGTTTAAAGCGATGATGGCATTAACAAAAAGCATGAGGGTAAGCTGAAGATGCAAAGATTTAATTCAGAGTGGCCAGCTGGTCAGAGTTAAAAATGAGTATATCAGAGGAGAAGTTCGATTTGAGCAGCCCGGAGATAAAGGCAAGGTTGAGATGATCTGATCGTGTGTAGAGCAGAGATAGTGGACAAAGGATTTTAAAGCTGCAAGGCAAAAGAAAAAAGGAAGGTTTGATGGGTGAGGCCTAACCGGTTATTTTTGTGCATTAGTTTGTGATTAAACAAAATTTGATTGAAGAATGTTTTAAACGATAGCAGAACAACAACATAAGTCTTCTAAAAGAGACGATCTCACAGTGGCACACACTTTATTCCAGCTACTAATAGTAATTATCTTGCAGTGAACCAAGAACCTTTTGTGTTGAACCTTGGGCTGGAGTGCACATTTTAACACTTTTGTCACAGCGCGGTCCGCCAGTGTGTTAGTTAGAGCAAGGCCCAAGAGCAGACATAGGCAAGGAGACGTGACATGACTTAACAAAATGCAAGCCTTTATTATGCCTGATGACAGAAGGCAAAAACAAAAGCTACGATGAGTGCAGGGAAGACAACTAAACTGGAAAACAGACTAAGAAAAACCTATGAAACTGTGATAAAGCTATGAAACTTCGAGAACTCATGCTATGACTGTGGCTTTGAGAAACGTGACAACTATGACGAGACATAACTGGGACGCTTACACAGACGACACGACATACACTGAATGAAACACAGAGACTAAATACACATAAGGGGTAATCAAGGGAAGTGGCCACACATGGGAGCACAGCTGGCACACATGAACCTAATGACAGGACAGGGGAAGTGAAACTAAATACAATGAACAAAGAACACTGGACTCTTTCAAAATAAAACAGGAAACATGGAGATGTTGACATGACACAAGGGAACCTGATAAACCATGAACTAAACTGCAAACTAGGCCTCACAAAATAACTAGATAACTAAAAAGAATACAAATGAAATAACAAAATAACATAAAACTCAGAAACACCGGGCGGCATGGCCTTTCCTGTGCTGCATGCAGGGACATTAAAGATAGCTGGCTGTTTTCTTTCCCCCACGTGATGGCAGCAAAGGTGTAATAAACACTGACCAGTTGTCACCATGATGGCTGAATTGTTACAAAAGGTTTATGTTGTATACTCTGTGGATGATGTTGTGTGCAGCTGAACTTTAGGGATTTTTAGTTTTATTGTTAATATTATTTCTATTGATTTCCTTTATTACTCCAAAAGTTGATTCTGTTCATCTGGACGTAGCGTTTTGTGGCATCATAGATGGTCTTTCCCTGTTCACATAAATGGCCTCCTTGACTCCGCCCTCAAACCAGCGTTCCTCCCTGTCCAGGATGTGTACATCCTCATCATTGAAAGAGTCCACTGGCCTGTAGGTGAAAATAGACTGCAGAGTCCTGGCCTGACGAGGTAGCTCTTCTGTGTTGTGCCATCTGCTTCGCCAGAGGTTGTTTGGTTTCCCCGATGTATAAATCCTGGCAATCCTCCTGCCACTTAACAGCGTACACTATGTTACTCTGTTTGTGTCGGGGGACCCGATCCTTAGGGTGGACCAGTTTTTGGCACAGCGTCTTTTGAGGTTTAAAAGCCACAGAGACCCGGTGTTTAGATAAATGCGTCTCAACTGCTCCAATACTCCTGACACATATGGGATCACTACAGGTTTTCGCTTGGGCAGCGGTTGTTCTTCTCTCCTGGATTGGCCGGAGCTTTCTTTAGGTGCCTTTCCCGCTTTGAAAAAAGTCCAGCTGGGATAACCACATTTACTCAGGGCCTTCTTGATGTGCTGTTCTTCTGCCTCCCTGGCCGCTGTGTCAGTGGGGATGGTGTTCGCTCTGTGTTGTAGCGTCCTGATGACACCCAGTTTGTGCTCCAGTGGATGATGAGAGTCAAACCTTGGATACTGATCCGTATGTGTAGGTTCACGGTACACGTCAGCTTTTAGATGTACCGCCATTACTGATGGAAATCTCACAGTCTAAGAAGGCTAACCTGCCATTTTTCATATCCTCCCTGGTGAATTTGATGTGTCGGTCCACCAAGTTAATGAGAATTTGCATAATTAAGATTAAGGAACTGACCTCCCAGCCCATTGTTCCTTCAGTGGGCTGGTTTCAGTCATTATGCAAATGTACTGTTTATAAGATCGGGGAAACCTGCAGTCAGCTGAGACTGAAGAAGTCACCTGGATGAGTGACGAAACGTTTCTCCCACAAAACGCTACGTCCAGATAAACAGAATCAATGTTTGGGAGATTTACTTACCTGGATGAT
The DNA here is from genome assembly GCF_963969265.1 of Rhamphochromis sp. 'chilingali'. Taxonomy (NCBI): domain Eukaryota; kingdom Metazoa; phylum Chordata; class Actinopteri; order Cichliformes; family Cichlidae; genus Rhamphochromis; species Rhamphochromis sp. 'chilingali'. Next base: position 6,048,665 of record NC_137945.1, read on the forward strand.
TGAGCATGCATCAAGACATTTCCTTTATTAATTAAAAAATCTCATCAAACACACAGAGGTAATCAGGTTGATGGAGCAGGCATCCAACCACCAGTCCAGGGATTATTAGAGAACCTGCTCCACCACTTGAGTGCCTACTGTTTTTAATTTCTAATGTCTCGCACGTTTTTCTTTATTGTTTTTACTGCAACACAGCCTCAAAAGGCAGCAGGTCTTAATTTTCACCTGCAGGGTGAGACCAAGAGTCATGAGATTCTAACTTCACAGGTCAATAATAAAAAAGTTTAATTAACATTATTTCATTATTATTTAACTTTATTGTTTATTTTTAAGGATTGTAAAAGTAACACCAGGTATCAAAGTGATTCAGTGGCTGTACTTCTCACAGTATTATGTTTACATGCTTACAACTTCAGTCACCTTTCTCAATCACTATGTGTTAATAGACCTCTCTGCATTGACTTATTGCTTGTTATTAATCCCTGGCTCTCTTCCACAGCACGTCTTTATCCTGTCTTCCCCGTTTCACCACAACTGGTCGCAGCAGATGGCTCCGCCCCTCCCTTACATCAACACCAGCAAATGGGAACTAGTGCAATATGAAAACAATTGTGTCTGTTGTTTATACAGTAGACATATTTGTATATATATTGTACACATATATTTTAGATATATGTTCTGTGTTTGTTCCTTTTCGTTATTGAGTGACTGTGTCTTTCTTTGCACAGAGAGAATTGCACCTCAGTTTCGTTTTGTTTCTTCTAAGATTCTGATTCTGAATGTTAACCTCGTGAACGGTTGCTGCTGATGTTTGCTGCTGTTGCTCTGCTATTCCCTGCTACACGTTACGCAATAATGTAAATTTATTGAGATCTGTCATTTAAATCGTAGCAATTTAAATGACAGATCTTGTTTTAGAACTTAGTTTTTGTATTTATTTTAATGTTTATTTATACTTTTGAACCTGTTGTTTAGCAGAATGCTGCAAATACCAAGACTTAAGAATTCGTGTTATTTTTTCACATCATGTCAAATGTTTGAATGACATTAAAGTCCAATTCTAATACCAGACATGGATATGGATCTATCCAGGTAAGAAGAAGAAACCATCAAAAATCAATTTCACCTCCTTTAGTGCAAATTGTTCTGCTAAGGCAACAACAAGAAACCCACAAAACAAAATGGTTTGGCAGGTGTGGGCCACAGACCATTACTTTCTTCTCCTCCTGATTATTTGCTAGGGTCCTTATTACATTTGACAGCTTGTGATGGCATCTGCACCCTGTACACGTTGCACAGGTAGTCCAATTCCCCCAAGTCTGCAAACCCTTTGTGCCCTTTGTGATTCACCTTCAGATCCACTAGGCCCCAAAAAGCACACTGCTGCCACACCACTACTAGAGGTTTAAAAACTTAGACCAAATACAAACACCCACAACCTGTGCTGAGAAATGTGATATAGACTGTTGTGCAAAATCTTTTTACTGGGTTGCAGCTGGAATTTTCACACCCATTTCCCACAGTTACTGTGTGGAATTAGGTTTGTTAGATTCAGAAAGTCACAGAAAGGCCAATACAGAGATTCAAGCTGACACTGGAAAAGTGTGTGTGTGTGTGTGTGTGGGGGGGGGGGGGGGGGGGGGGTTAAATCAGAGTAAGGTCAATGTCGTTGGGAAGCAAAAAGAACAAAGCAGAAATGCAAAGCTGAAGTTCCACAGTGTGGATGCTATGTACCCCTTCTACACATTAAAATAGCTTCAGTTACAGTAAGCAGAGTTACTCCTGCACAATAAGACTCATACGTGACATTAAGAAACTAAACATTTCACAAGATGCGGGCCTCAGGCAGACATTCAGTCTGATTTCACTTTCTGTTTCCCTGAATTTGTGCAATTTCATCCTTCATCATCCAGTCCACTTAAAGATATTCGTGTTTTTCTCCTTTTACATACAAAGTCATTATTTCAGAGTATTATAGCAAGAATTTATCAAAAGCACTAAACTCTTCTGTCAGCCATTTATACAGAATTTCTTGCATCAACTCTGTGCGTGTGGTTAACCACAAGTTATATAGACGTGGCAAAAGTTTGAGCGTACGTGACAGAAAAGGAAATCATATGTGTTCAGCTGCAACAGATGCATTGAAATTGTGTATTTCATCCCTGCACAGACTATTTTTTTTGTCTTTCACAGGAAGGGCTGGCAGAAGCATCTCCACGAACTACTAAGCTTCTGAACTGAGGATGCATGCAGCACAACGGGGCAATGAACACGCACATCAACAGCAGGATTTCTGGTTGTTCTGGGGGAGACAGGAAACACTCATTTCTAGCTAAATCGTTACCACGACTCAGATCAGTGCCAGCAACAGGCAGCTGATCTGGCACACCCACTCACTCTGTGCCAGACATCAAGGTTAGAAGAGCATAAATGTGTGACACACATCAAAAAAGCTTGTTGTTATTCCCCACACCAACAAATCTGTGTCACAGTATGACTGTGACAGTATCCCAGCAACATCTTCAGTCCAAAAAAATTTGTGTATTTATTCTTATCTTTTAGACCCTTCACTGTAACTCTTAGAGATGCTAGATGAGTAGTTTCTGAACTCCCAAAGCATTTTCAGGGGGAGAAATATTAATAATGACAGCAACATTATCATCCTTCTGGCAGTCAAGGGAGGGTGCACAGTTTTGCTAAAACAGAAAGACTATCGTGAGAAAATTTTGTCATTGTTCAGTGAGAAAAATTGTATGAGCCCCTGAAATGAGACCCAGGAAGTGGTTACAGGCAGGGGGTGATAGATTGTGTGAAGCAGTTAGAACAAGACAATGCCACTGATGGGGCCTCATACCACAGACTATACCCAAGTCTGTATGGTTTAATGAAGATACATAAAGACGGTGTACCTTGAAGACAAACTGTCTGTATGATCCACTCAGTCACCTATAACATTGCAAAGTTTCTGGCTTCGATCCTCAACCCGTTGACAGGCAGCCCTAAACACCACATCCACAACACTTTGCTGTTTCTTGGGAAGGTGAGAGATGTTGTTATGGAGGCAGATGAGTCAATGATCTTGTACAATGTTACATCTCTCTTTACTTGTGTAACAGTCACTGAAGCAGTGGAGGTAGTTTGTAAGAGATTACAAGATGACCCCAACATCAGCAACAGAAACAACATTACAAACAAAAACAGGCGCAGACTCTTAAATGTGCTGTACAGTCTAATTACGGATTTTTTGTGTATTGTCATGATTTTTGTTTTTCCATTCTAGCTGACAGTGACTGTTTTTTTTTTCTTGTAGTTGAATAAAAAACAAACCACACAGTGATTGTTGGCATCTGTCACAGAGGCTGGCACGTTTGAATGACAAAGAAAAAGGACTATTATGCTTTTAATTTTATTTAATTTGCTGGTAATTTACATTTGACATTAATTTGACATTAAGTTATTTTGTCCTTTGAAACAAATTAAAACTCACTTCAAAATGTAATATTGAAATCTATAGATTGTAATTTCAACACATATATGCAAAGATTAGAAAAAAAAACTTCAGGGTGGCTCGTTTTTATTTAGGCATTAAACTGGACGTCTACCACATACTTGTGTTGTTGCTGCCATCCGGAGCATTTTAATGGCGTGGAATTAACATTTACGTGACACAGCACCTAGCTGTACCAGCTTTACAGAAGCACATAAGCGCAAACATAAAATAAAATAAAATAAAATAAAATAAAATAAAATAAAATAAAATAAAATAAAACTAGAATGTTGGCATCATGACAGACTGAAGTCAACAGCAAGAATAAATTACAAGGCTACACCAAAGGTAAGAGTAAAAAAATAAAGAACAGTTATAAGACAGTTATATTAAAAGAAGGCGCTCTGGTTTAAATTAAAGGTCATTTCAAAGGAGATATAGATGATGCAGAAAGGCAGCGATGCTTCACCAGAGGCTTCGTACTTCACACCTTCGTCATGTTCGCAGCGACTAGTGAAGAAAGAGGAAGTGGAGCTTCAGTTTTTTGTGCAAACACTTTTACTGAGTTTGTGCCTGAGTCTGTGTGTTAGCATAACTTACGATCCTTGACCCACTGAGCTTTCGGATCAGCACAAAGCGGTCCGTCATTTGTGTGGAAACTAGAAATAAAATGAAAAAGTTATGGAAATGTGTGTGTTTATGTTCGTGCGTAGGGCAACATGTTCAGACTTACATTATAGCCTTCACACAGGGTGATCCTGCAGGCTGCTCACGGTATGTTTGCCCCACCACGTCAGCGCTCATATTGCGGCTGGTGACCAGAACGCAGCACGGCCTTCTCCTTGGAGCATGGCGAGCTGAGAGAGAAAGTCGATCAGACATTTATGTATTTGGCCTGAGAAGTGTAATTGAACAGAAAATCCAAGGGAACTCCAGGTTTAAAATAAATAATAAAACTCCTCTAAATAATAATAATGATAAAAAAAATGGTTGTTGAAATGTTACTTGAAATTTTGTAAATGTTTCTGTGCTTAACGCTGTAACCATTCTGACACTATGGAAACAAATAAGAAAATGAGTTGATGAAACATCAAAGTGCATTACACATAGTAATTCAAACCAATCTGTTTCCACTAACAGATGTGAAGAATTTGTTATTGTTCATTAACCCTGTTTATAAACAGGAAAAGTGGGCCAGCTGAGCAGAAGAAAAACTCACCACTTGGGGGCCTTCTTGAGGCATTTCTACATATTTATTTGGTGTAAGAGGGACAATGTGTTACAATGTAGCCACTGAACAATACTGCAGACATAACTATGCCAGATTTCTAAATAGCAAATGTCTATAAAGACGGTGTTTTGAATCTTTGTGTCACCCTTAAAATGTTGGCAGTATTAATTAGCCAGAGGCTTGTACAAGTCAGCTGACAGCATAAACTGCATAAATATGGTTTATCAATCCAAAAGATATATAATCTGAAAACTTCTACTAAACCTTCACTTTAAAAAAAAACAAAACAACAAATTTAGACATAAAGGAGCATCTTTTAAAAGGCCATGACTAACTGAACAAATTTATCCTGGGAAACACCGTCTACTACAGACATCTGGTGCTTGGTGGGTAGAAGGTGAGAGTGTAAAAAATGGACAGAATACAACTGGTGTCAAAGTTTATATAAACCATTTTTTGATAGTGAGTTACAGCTACATATGAAATAAATAAAAGGACTGGGTAGTTAGGATGTGCAGTAATAGCAAGCTAGTGAAGCTATATCCACTCCCTGTCACTCCTACTGTAAGATACACAAACTGTAAGATATGTGTTTGATGTTACAGTAGGTAAGCTCTATTACTTCTGTTTTACCCCCAAAATAAGCAAAGCATATCACACACATGCTCAAAAGCAGAGCTGTATAGTGTATGTGTCAAACATGTCTCGCTAAAGCATAAAAATGCAGTGAAGCCTTAAAAGTCTTCAGTTTGCTACACAGGCATGACAGTTTGCAGAAAGTTGCAAGTTTTTCTAAATCTTGCCAACTTATTTTTAACCATTAAGAGTAAAAAAAAAAACCCCAATGCAAATGAATGTTCTGTGCTTTTCTAAGTCCACTGTGATCTGTAATAATCATGTAGTGAGACCCACTGTTGGAACTCCACTATCTCAGCGTGTAAATGTTTACTTCTTTATATTAAAATGAGAGTTGGTTACTATGCAATTGTATTACTGTTTGCGCAAACTTGAGATCGACTTGGCCTAATTGTGGGCCATGGACACCCTTCATGTAGACAAAAATAAATGTATGTGTACATGAAAGCAGGCCTAAGCAGCAGTAACGTTGTTACGAAACTAGCCTGAGATGAAAAGCTAAGCTCTGCAGTGAGGTAATGACAAATTCAGTTTAACTCCTTTTTATTTATATAGCGGCAAACCACAACAACAGTCTCTTTAAAGTGTTTCATATTGTAAGACAAGGACCCTACAATAATATAGACAATATTCAATCAGTTTAATACATCTTATCTCTCTTTTTTTCTTTAGAGAAGAAAACACAGTTACCTGCAGAGAGCTGCCAGCACAGATAGAGCGAGAGCAGAAGGAGAGCGATGGTGTGGATCTTCACGGACATTTTCACTGGTGGTCTGGCTCACCGGTCAAGTTGCAACTAACACAAGTTGATTAATGTTTGGATATATATTAGAGAGTGAAGGAAAATATGCAGAGAGAACTGCTGACGTGCTTCTGTCTGCCTGTGCGCTTGTGTGTGTGGTTGTGGTACATCACACCTCCACCCCTTTACAAGTTTGAACTTCTAATGTACCAGCTTTCCGAGAAAAAGACAGAGATGTGCAAAGACACTTAAATGTGGTCTACAGTCACATGATTGATGCTGCCAGTTTGTGCATTGTTATTAGGGACCCCTGATTATATTTGGTTTTCCATTTTGACTGACAGTAAATTCCTAGCCCTTCCTTCTAGTTAAAATAAAAAAACAAACAAACCACAACATTTCCACGTTGACAGAATTTTTTTGCCTGCTTATCTAGGTATCAACAAATCCTCAAACTCTAAACCTTCTGCTTGGAATTTAAGCCATTTAATTGAACTACAGGGAGTGCAGAATTATTAGGCAAGTTGTATTTTTGAGGAATAATTTTATTATTGAACAACAACCATGTTCTCAATGAACCCAAAAAACTCATTAATATCAAAGCTGAATGTTTTTGGAAGTAGTTTTTAGTTTTAGCTATTTTAGGGGGATATCTGTGTGTGCAGGTGACTATTACTGTGCATAATTATTAGGCAACTTAACAAAAAACAAATATATACCCATTTCAATTATTGATTTTTACCAGTGAAACCAATATAACATCTCCACATTCACAAATATACATTTCTGACATTCAAAAACAAAACAAAAACAAATCAGCGACCAATATAGCCACCTTTCTTTGCAAGGACACTCAAAAGCCTGCCATCCATGGATTCTGTCAGTGTTTTGATCTGTTCACCATCAACATTGCGTTGCTGCACGCTTGACTTTTCTCAGTTCATGGGCAGTTATTTTGCGCCTTGGTTTTTCCACACGCTTCTTGCGACCCTGTTGACTATTTTGAATGAAACGCTTGATTGTTCGATGATCACGCTTCAGAAGCTTTGCAATTTTGAGACTGCTGCATCCCTCTGCAAGATATCTCACTATTTTTGACTTTTCTGAGCCTGTCAAGTCCTTCTTTTGACCCATTTTGCCAAAGGAAAGGACGTTGCCTAATAATTATGCACACCTGATATAGGGTGTTGATGTCATTAGACCACACCCCTTCTCATTACAGAGATGCACATCATCTAATATGCTTAATTGGTAGTAGGCTTTCGAGCCTATACAGCTTGGAGTAAGACAACATGCATGAAGAGGATGATGTGGACAAAATACTCATTGCCTAATAATTCTGCACTCCCTGTATATAAGGTTTCCTCTTTAAGTTAAACTGTTTTGCACCTGAAACAGGTATAATAAAAGAACTCTAGAGACACTACAACTGCTTCTTTGATCCTTCTAATATACTTTTTAGCAGAAGATCAGAAAAGTTTCACACTCTGCTCTGGAGGAAATGTAAATTGTGACAGAAATATGAAGTTGTTGATCGTGTTAGTTTGATGAACCACACACGCAAAGATCAAAATTTTCAGACACTTTTCTGACTGAGTAAATCCCCCAGTTAAAATATTCCTCTTCAGCCATATTCATCATCATCATCATTTATTTATATAGCACTTTAAAAACACACCTGGTAGACCAAAGTGCTGTACAATACTAATATGCACATAGTAATAAAACCAGACATAGCAAAAAAATTATAAAAATAAATAAATAAAAAATAAAAATAAAAAAAGTCAGTTACCCACAGAGTTAAAAGCCAGGGAATAAAAATAGGTTTTTAATAATGACTTAAAAACTGGCACTGATGTAGCCTGTCTAATATGGAGAGGAAGGTTATTCCAAAGCATCGGCGCGGCAACAGAGAACGCTCGGTCTCCTCTAAGTTTCAGCCGTGACTTTGGCAGTTTATCAGGGGAAAATGGTGTTGGCGTGTTATTTAATTTGCCCTCCTCGTAGCTATTGCTACAGCTGTATTCACTTTTATCTGGGCTTAACTTTAGGCCCATGGCCCTAAATCAATGAACTGGACCTGTCTAGGTTTGTGTTGTGTGTGCATTTTTTTGAGTATTTCTATTGGAATTATTGGATGTGATTATAATATTGTCAAGACTTGAGTGAGAGTCTGGTGTTTCTCCACCGGCTTCCTGTGTTAACCCGTGTCTGCTTCCTGATTCCACACTTTGCCCTACTAACCTGGCATCTGGTTAGTCAGTGAGGCTATATTTAAGACCAACACTGTCATCATTTCTCCACCAGTTCGTCAGCTACCTCATGGTGGTAACCAGGCCTCATTGCTTCTTCTGTTCATGCTCATGGTTTTAACTTACCTGGTTTTCTTGTGCCTACAGTTTCCTCATCAAGTCACCGCTTTGCTCACCTGCAGCTCAATGACCTGGATGCTGGTCTGCTTGGTAAGATTCTCCACACCTCTCTGCAATCTGTTCCTTGGGATCAAAACTACTCACTGTTTCACCCACCTGTCCTCCTGCCCATCATCTCCTCTGGATCATAAGAATAAAATAGGGTTGGAAGCTCATTTACTCACCTCACGTATCCTCACTCGGTTTCCCTCCCCAGAGTCTTACTACCTCCATCCTCAGAATCAGTATTCCTCTCACCTCCTTATATTCACTCCTCACTTCCAGGTCCATTTCCATGCACTGGCCTCCAGGGCCCTATGACAAATATGGCTTCCATATTGGACTCCTCTGCACTGAGGAGTTTCTGCTTCAGTCCTCGTGTGAAATTAAAATTCTATTTGTCTCTTACTAATGATAGCATCTTGTTAACACACACTTGCTGTTAGAAAACATACCACCCCATTATCCACATAATGTGAGCACTTTTTTGACTGAATGGGTCAAGGAAATAGATATAGGTTATAAGTTCTGTAAGAATTACAGAAATAATTATACCATTAAAAAAACATACATTTACATTTTGATTTGAGCTGAGCATAAACAGAGAATTTGTAGCAGTGGCCTCCTGATAGCACCTTCAGCCAACACATCCAGCTGTTTCTTGTACACAAACAGATGTTTCTGTTGTCGTTTAAAGGCATTCTTATGCATCACATCCTCAGAAGCAGGAAATTAGAGGTCATCCAGGTCTTCATGTTGTTAAGTTGTTGGTTGGTTTATAAAACTGGTATGTGTATTCTGGCTTTGTGGATAGATAAAACTAGGTATCGTCTCTGTCATAAGACTATAAGGGAAGCAGGTATAATATACATACATACATCTGTGAGCGCACTGAGCAGCTCCTTTAGTCAGACACTGAAACAACCTTGCTGCAGGAAGGACCGCTTTGACAGACCATTCATCCTGACAGCAGTTACGCTCTATAACTCCTCAGTCACAATGTCATGAGTCACTTGGACACTGTGGTCATCCACAATTACCACCTCATGCATAAAATGCATCTTTCACATATATGGACCTGTGCATGTATATGTGTATGTATATTTATATTTATTGTGTATGTATGTATGTGTATTTGTGCTTGTGTGTGTGCATATACATGTCTATACTTATAGATACTTAGATACTTATAGATATCTATTACTTACATAGTAATAGTAATAGTAGCATAGTTTAACTTTATTACTTGCATATCTCCACAACCCTCCATCCATAACACATACTGTGTAAGCGTGTACACAGAACCCCAGCTACTGTTGTATATATTGTATTATCTTATTTATTTTCTATTCCGTGACTTTATATTCTTGGTATACTCTTTGTATTCTTCTGCTACCTGTCCGTGAGCTGTGGTAATGCACAAATTTCCCCACTGTGGAATAAAGTCTTATCTTATTTTAAACTTAAATACATGCAGTACTGATCAAATGACCTGATAAAAAGGACCACGTGGCTCTGGTGACTGAGCTGCACTTCTGACACAGAAGTGCAAAAGATATTAAATGATAAATATTATGTGCTACAAGTGCAGCCTGATGGAGGCTCAGTACTGAAATCGAGACTTGAGGTCTGTTATTTGACAAAAGGCTCTAAGAATACAATCATTTTTAGCTAGACGACAGCAAACCTTGTGATTGCTCAGGCTTCTTTAGAGTCATGCACTAGGTCTGGAAAAGAAACGTGACCAAAAAGGACTGACAAAAACCAAAAATGACAGCGGTACTGTACCATATTTAAAGACTGGTCGGCACATGAGTGAAAAGGCTTACCACTTCCTAGTTTGACAGGGCTTCAGGACCCACATGACTTATGATACAGAGAAAAGAAATGACTGGGCTCTGAATCAGCAAGCTGATGTCAGCATTTAGTAGAAAGAAAAAACTGTTAGGCAGCCCACAACTAAACAGCAACTCCTCCAGACAGTTCAGAGGACAGAAATACACTAATAAATGAAGAGGTGGTGTCATATTGTAATGGAGGTGGAGAGGTGGAAATAGAAAGGAATATTCCGTACTCTGACATCAAGTTCAGGAAGTCTTTACTTTCAAAAGATTAAACTAAACTTTGTCGAAACATCTCAGTATGGTTGAGCTGTATTTGGTATTCTTTTGCATTTCAGAAAGAAAAGGGTTCCTCCTTTTCAGTCGTTTTCTAACTTTACTGTCATGAACATCTTTAACATCTTGTGAACTTTTTTTGGCAGCTATCTGGACTGTTTCCACTTCTCACTGTAGAGTGGGCGGCCTTCAAAATGTTTGGAAAGTACCCCATAACCCAATATTAAGCACCAATTGCTTCCCTGAGATCACAGCTGGTGTCTTTCATACACAGCGTTGTGTTAACACCCATTGAATAGACACTGCTAAAACCTCTGGTTTCACAATGGTGCACACACTTGCTGGTGATTAAGTGCGTTTGGTTAGCAGGACCTTGAATCGCTAGTTTTTTACAGACTGCTTCTGCATTTTGGCTACGTGGGTGTTAAAAAATGATGGTGCTGTGTAATATGTCATGTTTTGTTGTTCATCTTGCATTTAAATAATTTAGAAACTGTTAGAAACCAGATTGCCTTTTTAAATAGCATTCTGACATGTAAAACCTCAGACTGAATGGGGGAGTAGTTTCTTTTTCACATGATTGTAGGAGCGTAGTGACGCACAGTCACAGGCTCCCACAGTCTGCAGGTGGTTTTCAAAGTGGCATCACTGTTTTTAAAAACTGTTTTTATGTCTTTGATCAGGTATTCTGATACTTTTTTGACCTTTTGCAGAAGAAAATGTCAGAAACATACATGATGAGACGCAGATTGAAGAAGAAGAGAAACACTGAATGCAAGATGGCATTTACATCTTTTATTTCTGATCACTGGTGCTGCTCCACATCTCCCATTTAGATTCAAAGTTGTGACAGGGTTGCCAATAAATACATTTCTTCTAAAGACAATTAAATAAACTAGTGGACTGTATTAGCAAACAAAATGTTGTACACTCAATACTGAGGGAATGAATATGCTCAGTAATAAATATTTATTCCGGTGGATCAAGTCAATTCAACTAATGGTCCCACCAATAAATGAATTGAAAGACATTAGATATTCAACATAGTAAATTAACATAACTATGTCCATCAAGTGTATATTATTATACACCAATATATTAGTTTGTATCAGATTAAGATTTGAACAAACATTGTTCAGAGGTATTTTCATCATCAGATGTCTCACAAGTGCTCATCTCAGAGGTAGATGAAGAGGACGGTAAACCAGTGGAGGCTGATGGAGGAAAGGTGGTGCATGTGATTGTCGAGAAGAGCTAGACTCGAGATTTAGATTTTGCTCTTCTGAAAAAAAAAAAGCAAAAACATTTATAAGACAACAGATTAGTAACTGAAGGATTGAATACATGAGTGAAGAAAAGTCCAAGTGAGCATGTGAGTGAATTAATGGTGATGTTAAACTCACTCAAGTTCTACAATCTTGGCCTGAACCCAGTGAGCTCTCCCATTAATGCAGTAAAGGCCAGACTGTGTCTGAAAGCTGCAGAAATGACAAACACATTAAATATTTGTACTTAATACATTTTATTAAATTCACTCGGCTCATTGTTCAGTCGAGTGTGTTGCTTTAAATGTATTGAAAAGTGACTTGAGGGAACTACTGTTGCGATTTAGCAATATATAATAATGTGCTCAATTAAAAACTACACATCTTTTAATTAATCAAGAAATAACATTAACATGGGTCTTTCAATCTATAACTTTGTACTAGCTCTATGTACCCAGTTCTTTAAATTGAAAAACTAAGGCCTCGATTGATTCATTTAAATTAGGAGGGATTCTTTAACAAAAAAAAAGATCCAGCCATTTGTTAATTAGTCTTTCAGGACGCTAGCCATTGCTTGAAGTTGTTGAAATATTACTTACATAACTGCATTGACACATGGAGGGTTTTTTCTCTGGACTCTGTATTCCAAGATTGGTTCTATTATCTTCTTACTGGTGACTGTTTTACAGCATTCAAACACCTTTGAAACTGCTGAAAGTTTTTATAAAGGCATTTTTATGTAAAATAAATTCATTTGAAAGATATTAAACAGAGTCTATCTGAAATTCAAACTTACCATCTGATCCAGACACAGCCACAGCCACCAGGACAACAGCGACCAGCGCAAACAGACTTACAGATTTTACCATTTTCAAACAGCTTGAAAGTTATTAGATTAAATAGTCAAGAAAGGATTATCTGTTGGTCTTTCCTCTCCCTTTTGTCTCTGAAGATCCTGGTGAACTGACAAACACCTTGAAATGCTGGCTACTTAAAGGCCTTAAAGCAGAGGCAATCTTTTAATTAGTCATCTTACTCATTCTTCATGTGATTGACTTTCTTTGACTCTAAAAAAGAATTCCAAGACATTTCAAGCCAGAAACACTCATTGCACAGTTTTAATCAGAAATTTGGCAATAGTTTGAGTATCTGATAGGGGGTGTTAGGAGTTCCACAGACGCTGCGAGTCACACTAATGACACGACTTATTTTATTAATAGACTACATAAAGTAAATGAATTTAATGAAGAATATATAAAGAAATAAGACTGTAGATCAGTTATTTATTGCAAACTAAAACACAAAAATTCTCTCAGTTACTATAAGTTAATAACTTATGATGCTTTTTTTAAAGACTTTTCACTTAACCATTGTCATTTGATGAAGGTCACCTCTGTGGCATTCATGACACAAAATCTTTTGCAATATTTCTGGGCAGGGCACGTTAAGTATGCAGTCATAAGTATGTTCCAGTGCTGTGACGTACGGACATGTCTCACCAGCTCCACCCATGTGCAAGAAAGCTCCAGGGTTCAGGGGAAACAGAAGAAAGTTGTTTTTTTTTTATTAATTAGAGGAAGTAAGTGAAAGCAATGGTGAAACTAAAGTGTGTCCTATTCACTGAGTTAAAGCAGGAGCACACTCCACAATCCCTGTAGATTTATGTAAAATACTGTGCCCTGAAAGTAAAAAAAATAATGACATCGGTAAATCTGTAGAAAACAATGAACTTACTGTAAAGTACAATAAAGATCAAAAACTCAGCTGAATATCTGGTTTGACACTGTTTTAAAGTGGCACTTTTTTTCAAGTAGACTCAGACGCAGGTGGCTGGAAAATTTAGGTGGCAGTAGTTCACAGGAAAAATATCAAGTCTGGAGTTCTGTTGTTGTTTCATTTTTGCCAAAAAAGCCAAATGAACAGAACACCATGACATACGGAAAGCAAAAGGTAATCCACACATCTTCACGTGTTAGCACTTTTCTATTCCTATCATTAATCCATGATTTCCTCCACTTTCTCTGCTGTATATGGAGCCTCCCAAGATCCATCTGTCTGACTATCCCACCTTTTCTTTGGTAGCCTCTTCCTTTGAATTCAACTACCAAGTCCCCTTGTCTTCTTTCCTCTGTAAGGAGGATATATTTAAAACAATATCAATAATAATCCCTCAACTTCAATACACTTCTCCAAATAAAACCAAACAGTCATTCCAAAAACAGCATTGCTATGTTCGTTTAGTTAAAAACCAGGCACACAAACCAATAGCCAAAATTTTTCTCTATACACATTTAGAGTCTCCAGAAATTAGCTGCAACCCTGAATTTCTCAACACATAAATCAGTCAGAAGATACACTGAGCCGTCTTTGCCCTGCCAGCTCCCTGGTACAAAGCCTAGTTAATATCCAGCTGAGTCCACCAGAGAACAGAGCAGGTAGCGGTCAGCAGAATTCACAGTAAGAAAGTGGGCATCATTCAGACTTCCTGCTGCATGATGCAGCCAAATCCAGATTGAGGTTTTCTTTCAAACATGGACTGTTTCTATTAGATAGATATGACAATATCTATCTAACAGACCCAAATTTATTCATGTAAATGGGGAGTATTCTGCACATATTAAGGTTAATTATGGCGTTGCACAGTGTTCCATGGACTACATCTATTTACATTGTATATGCCTTCCCTAGGCAATAGTCTGCTATGCAGATCATGCCCAATTTTTTCCATCCGTGAAGCCACATGACACACAGCAATTAGTTAAACTGCAGGAATGTGTTAAAGGCATAAAAATGTGGATGACCTGCAATTTCCTACTTTTTAATTCAGATAAAACTGAGCTTGCTGTACTTGACTCTAAAAATCTTAGAAATATGGTATCTAACTAGATTCTGACTCTGGATGGCATTACCTCGGCCTCCAGTAACATTGTGAGGACCCTTGGAGTCATTTTTGACCAAGACATGTCCTTCAATGCACAAATTAAACAAATATGTAGGACTGCTTTCTTCCATTTGTGCAACATCTCCAAAATTAGAAAAATCCTGTCTCAGAGTGACGCTGAAAAACTAGTTCATGCATTTATTACTTCTTGACTTGACTACTGTAATTCATTATTATCAGGAAGTCCTAAAAACTCCCTGAAAAGCCTTTAATTAATCCAAAATGCTGCACCATTAGTACTCACTAATTTAATTTAATATCCTGTTCATCACATACTGGTTGTTGAATAATCAGGCAGGCCCCCATCATATTTTAAAGACCTCATAGCAACTTAGCACCCTATTAGAGCACTTCGCTCTCACACTGCAGGCCTACTTGTTGTTCCTAGAGTATTTAAAAGTAGAATGGGAGGCAGAGCCTTCAGTTTTCAGGCCCCTCTTCTGTGGAACCAGCTTCCAGTTTGGATTCAGGAGACAGACACTATCTCTACTTTTAAGATTAGGCTTCAAACTTTCCTTTTTGAGAAAACATATAGTTAGGTTCGCTCAGCTGACCTTGAACCCTCTCTTTGTTATGCTGCAATAACGCCATTCTACTGGGGAATTCCCCTAATTCACTCGCCTCTTTTTGCTCTCTTTGTGTTTAAAATATTTCTCCACAGAGTGTCTTTAGTCTTGTCTTCCTCCCCTCACCTCCAAACGGCCATGGTGGATGGCTGCCCTTCCCTGAGCCTGGTTCTGTAGAAGGTTTCTTCCGGTTAAAAGGAGTTTTCCCTTCCCACTGTTGCCAAGTGTTTTGTTAAAGGGAATCATGTGATTGTTGGTAATTTCTCTGTATAACTGCAGGGTCTTTAACTTACGATATAAATCAGGTGACTGATGTTGTTGTTTACTGGCTTTATATAAGTAAAATCTAATTATATTTAAGTAATTGTGTTTTCTGGTGCCACACTCTCATGATTAGTAGTGGCTTTTGCCCAGTCTGTGTACATGCACCTGCAGGAACTCTCTGTTTGTCCTGATTCCCCTTTTAAGGTTAATGCAAAACTGCATGAGCCAGTGAAGGTGGCCTGAAGGGAAAAAGACAGGCGTGCAGGTCTAGTCTGTACCTTTTTGCTTATTTTACATAAAATAATGTCAGAAGCTCACACATGGAAATAAAAAGGTGGATGCAAGATCACCATTAATTTAGTGTTTATTTCAGTCGATCACAATTTAATGAAGATTTCAAATAAATAAATATCTCATGACACTTTCTCAGAATACTGGAAAAAGGAATATATGGATTATATCAGAATGCAATACTGAATGCAAACTCAAACTTGTAACCATCATGGTTGCTCAATTTAACCTTTAAGTCATGACAGTATTTCAAATAAATAAATATCTTTATTTATCATCAAGACACGCCTGCATATAGTAATAATAAAAGCATAAAACTCTTCTAGATGTTGAATAAAGTAACATATAAATACTTATAAATACACTTTCTGATATTTTTTTCCTCTTCTGCATCAGCACAGATTAATTCAGTTGTTCTGTCAAATAATTTCACTTCTAACAAACTGAAAAAAACTACATATACAGCCAAATAATTTAACAATACATTATTAACAATGTACCAGTGATTTTAACATTTATTTAAAAGGCCTTTTCTGGGTTTATTTTTGTTTGTTTTACTAATATCCCGGGGTTTGCAGAGGTGTTTACATCAGATGGCGTCCTACTCGTTCTTGCTTTCTGAAAAGGTCTCGCCAGCTGACATCTCAGAGGTCGCTGAGGAGGAAGGGAGAGCCATGGAAGATGATGAAGGAGAGGCGGTTGATGTTATGATGGAGAGAAGGGAGACTGGAGATGTAGTGGCCACAGACGGTGTAGTGGACTGGGCTTTAGCTTTCCTGAGGGAAAAACAAAAAAAGAAAAACATGAGACTTCAGGTTTGTAACTGAAGGACTGATTCCATTAGTGGCGAGAAGTCCAAGTGAGCATGTGAGTGAATGAATGGTGATGTTAAACTTACTCGAATGCAACAATCGTGGCAAGAACCCAAGGAGCTCTCCCATTGATGCAGAAAAGACCAGACTGTGTCTGAAAGCTGCAGAAATGACAAGCAAATTAAGTATTTATACTTCAAAAACATTATTTTTTCATATACAACTAACTCATTATTAACAAGCGAGTATGTTGGTTTTTGCTTTAATTCTTTTAAAGTTTTGAACAACAAGCTTAATTTAAAACCACACATTTTAGAAAATTAAATGAAATACCATTAAATTTTGGACTAAGTCAAAGTATGTTAAACTGGAATAGCAAAGGTCTATTAAATGTTAACTGTCTTTTTGTACTGTAGTCATTGCTTTAAGGAGTCAAAATATTACTTACATGACTGCGTTGACACAAGGAGCGTTTGCTTTCTGGACCAAGTATCCCAAGATCGGCTCTGCGATCTTCTTATTGGCTACAGATGTGCAGCAGGAGGCCAGCTTTACTGTTGAAGCAGGAATTTCATTTTACTTAAATGCATTTTTATATAAAATAAAATTCAAGGAACTTTATCAGAGTTTATCTGAAATTTAAACTTACCACCTGACCCGGACACAGCCACAGCCAGCAGGACAACGGCGACCAGCGCAAACAGACTTCCAGACTTCACCATTTTGAAAAGCTTAATAAATATGAAGTTAAATAGTCAGTAAATGATTATCTGTTGGTTCTTCTTCTCCCTTTGTCTCCGGAGGGATCGATGTACTGACAAACGTCTTAAGAAGTTGGATACTTAAAGGCACCGAAAGCAGAAGTGATCCTTCCGGGTTAGTCATCATCCTTCTTTTTTTCTGATTTTCTTCTCTTTTTCTTTTCATTCACGTGAATGAGTTTAATGCTGATTTAAGAGGAATTCTGACGAACTTACATCCGAAAGCACTTTCATCACACTTTCAGACGGAAATTTGGTCAATGGGGTTTTCTAAGTATCAGACTGTGGCTGTTAGGAGTCCTGCAGGAGCTACAATTTAAATGAACAGACATCCAGAAAACATGAGATACAGACAGCAGAAGACATTTCATTTTAATTAAAGGAACAGTCCGTATGCTTTGCTTCTTCATCCACTTTAGACTTGCTCTCACTTGTTTCTTACTAATCCTGTGCACTCCACTCTCTTTACTCCAGCTGTCCTCCACTTTCTCATTTTCTTCATTGATCAGTTCCTCAAACTTCCACTTTCCAATTCCACTCCTTCCTTTCCACTGCTCTCTTTTCTGTACACCTAGCCTTCCAATAGTCCATCTTACTATCTATCCCATCTTTTTCTTTGGCAGCCTCTTTCTTTGAATCCTGTTCTGTACTTCCTCATTCTACCACCACCTTTTCCTATTTACTTTCCTCTGTCAGCAGGACATTCTTTAAAAAAATAAAAATAAGGATCTAAATATCCAAATGGCCATTAAGATATCATTGGCTGCTGCAAAGATATAATGAAGTAAATACTACTAGATTCACAGAGAATTAGTTTCACTGAACAGTATGTAGTTCTTCATCAAAGAGATTGGTCGTTCTTACCAGCTGTGTTAGGATATCAGCATGTTACACAACAAAACGTGAAATGATATTTAACTCATAATAAATCCAAAGAAAACGAATAAAGCAGTAAAACAACTGAAGAATCCAATAAAGCTGGTACAGTGGGCAACTAAGAGGTGACAGGACTATAAACACACATCCTCACACACACACAAATATTCATTAGGTACAGATGGGAAAGAACCACAGATATTGGGAAAGTAAGCAGCAGAACAGATCTTCACAAAGAGAACCAAGAAAAAAAAAGACAAAAATAACTTTTAAGATGAAAAAGGAAGTAACTTAAAGATAAATATGAAAAAGACAACAAACCCACACCAAGGTGGGCAAAGACAGGGGAACACAAATAAATTGTTATTTAAACTCGATAATTTCCTACAAATTTGTATTTTATCAACAATATCCTCAGATTTACCCTAAAATAATAAGCATGTAAATCAAGCAGGATCTTCTGGGATTGTCAGTTTCTTGAATAGCCAAAAAGCGAGTCGTGTGTTAAAATGCTGATTTCTGCTGTAGCAGATTCAGGCTTTAAACAGGTTTACAAAATATAAACACATCTGATTAATGGAATGGTTTGTGGCTTTACAACTAATTTCTTCCTTCAGACCAGCTGTAAACCAGACTCTCGTTTTTTCGTCGGTAGCTGTCTGTTACACTTCCCTTCCACTGATCTGAGTAACTAGGCTGGGCGTGTTGACTTTGCTTATACACATTTTTATTTAGTGCTAATTAGCATGTGTTTGCAGCTGTTTAATGCATCTGTATGTGTCATAGGTTCAGGGGGACTGCTGAGATCCAGGTGTTATTAATTACACCACCATACAATTAGACAGGATACTACCCGAAAACAAAAGACATGAAGGAGGACTGATGACAGACAACACTGTTACCTCACTACACTCTGAGCTGAGCCATCTTTACAGAGGACGATAGGGGAATAAAAAGTGAATGCATGTGTGCTGAGATAAAAAAAAATGTGATTATTTGTCTCCCGTTGTGTTCAAATTACCCAGAATAGTTTCAGACAGTTCTGATACTCTCACAGTGTTTGAAATATGTGAAAACAGCTACAGTCATATGAAGCTGCAGCTGCACAACTGCATGAGCCACTGAATGTGGTCTGAACAGATAAAGAACGGTTCTGCTAAAAAGGAAATAAAAAGATGGATGCAGGATCATCATTAATTCAGTGTTTATTTCTGTCCGTCGCAATCTTCACAACAAAATTATTCCATTAAATGAATATCTCATGACACTTTCTCTGAAATATTACACAAATTAATTTCACCAAAATGCATTTGTTTGGTCTACGTATAGATCATAAAAATGGATGAATACTTAATGCAACATCAAAATTCTAACCATAGTGGTTGCACAACTCAGTTTTAAGTTACAATATTTCAAGTAAATAAATATCTCTATTTTTCAACAAGACATGCCGGCATGTGGCAATAAAAATGTAAAACCTTTCCACACAGTAACATGTAAACACTGACGAATTCACTTTCCTATAAAATGTTTCTCCTGTACTGTAGAAGCACAGATAAATTAAATTAGACTAAAAAAATTACTTTTAATGAATGGATTAAAATACATATTCAGCCAAATAATTTAACAATAAATTATCAGTAATTATTACTAATTTTTGACTTTGTTCTTTCTTCATCAGATGGCGTCCTAATCATTCCTGCTTTCTGAAAAGGTCTCACCGGCTGACATCTCAGAGGTTGCTGAGGAGGAAGGTAAAGCCGTGGAAGATGATGAAGGAGAGGCGGTTGATGTTATGATGGAGAGAAGGGAGACTGGAGATGTAGTGGCCACAGACGGTGTAGTGGACTGGGCTTTAGCTTTCCTGAGGGAAAAACAAAAAAAGAAAAACATGAGACTTCAGGTTTGTAACTGAAGGACTGATTCCATTAGTGGCGAGAAGTCCAAGTGAGCATGTGAGTGAATGAATGGTGATGTTAAACTTACTCGAATGCAACAATCGTGGCACGAACCCAAGGAGCTCTCCCATTGATGCAGAAAAGACCAGACTGTGTCTGAAAGCTGCAGAAATGACAAGCAAATTAAGTATTTATACTTCAACAAATACATTATCTTTAAGTTTGTTTAATAGCATTGAAATTGATTGATTAAAAGCAATTAAGAAAATTATTGGAAAAACTACTAAAATGGGTCTTCAGACTATATAAAGTGCATCAAGCTGAAAAGGCTGCTATTTATTTATCTTTAACAATCTTTAAGGAGTCTAATTGTTGCTTTAAGGTGTTTAAAGTGCTGCTTACATGACTGCGTTGACACACGGACGCCTTGCTCTCTGGACCAAATATCCCAAGATCGGCTCTGTAATCTCCTTATTGGTGACAGTTTTGCAGCAAGTGGCCAGTTTTTCTGTTGAAGCAAGGATTAAGTTTTAATTGAAATGTATTTTTATACAAAACAAAGCCTGAAAGATTATAAACAGAGTTTTTCTAAAGGTTAGCTTACCATCTGATCCAGACACAGCCACAGCCAGCAGGACAACGGCGACCAGCGCAAACAGACTTCCAGACTTCACCATTTTTAAAAAGCTTGATAAATACGAGATTAAACAGTAAATGATTATCTGTTGGTCTTTCTTCTCCCTTCGTCTCCGGAGAGCTGGATGTACTGACAAATGTCTTGAGATGTTGGATATTTAAAGGCGCTAAAAGCAGAAGTGATCCCTCTGGGTTTTTTTATTCCTTCTCTTTTCCTATCCATGCTCCTTTTTTCATGAATGAATAAGTTTAATGCTGATTTCAGGGGAATTCCAAGACACTTACATCCGAAACCACTTTCATTGCACAATGTCAATCCTAAATTTGGTCATGGCTTTTCCCCAACGATCATATTGTGGGTGTCGGGAGTCCTCAAATCATGCTTATAGCAAGTTTTTTTTTTTTGATGACTTGATTTATTCGAAGAACTAATAAAGAGGAAAGACTGAATCTGTTGTCTAACGTAATTCAAACAAATCATTTCTTAAGTGCAAAAATTCTCAGTTATATAAATTCATGATTAAAAGCTTTTTTTTAAAAAACATTAAGTGATTCTTATTTTTTGAAAGTCACCTCTGTGGCATTCATGATACAAAACCTTTGGTCATCATTGTAGGCAGGGCACATTAAAGTGTGCAGTCACAAGTGTGCTCGGGTACTTTGACGCATGGGCATGTCACAACATCGACCTCTGACCTCCCACCCATGTGCAAGAAACTGTGCAACGCCACGTCTGGGGAAAACAGAAGAACGTCTTCCTAGGTTTGAAAAGTTTGCAAATAACAGGAAGTGAAATTGAAGAATGTCCAACTCATCCAGTTAAATGGAAAGACACGTTTTTCTAGATCTATGTAAAATACTGAGCACTGAAAGTAAAGTGAGGATGTTTTTAAAACTAATGAGATTAATACATTTGTAGAAAATAGCAAACTACATGTAAAGTACAATAAATATCAAGAACTCACATCAGTATTTGGTGTAATACCACTAAGGGTCATTTTTTTCCAACAGTTTTTTTTATAAAAAGGCAAATGAACATTCACTAGCTGGGCCCACGTCCTCAGTTTAGGTTTTCACGGCGTTTTGGTAGGTAAGAGTGAATGCTTTGACATGCTGCAGTTTGGGGAAGGCCTCAAAGGGGACTGGCGACAGCTCCTGGGCTGCCTGATCCCCATGTAAAACAAGTAGGGAGGGAGGGTGGGGCACGTAAACAAGAATGAACAGGTTGCAGAACTGGGGGAACCTATATAGATGACAACAGGAAAGAGCATGTTTGGAGGCGTGGTCATGCTCCTGAAATTCCGATACATAATCTCCAAAACATCCAGAAAAGATGAGACACAAGAAGCAACAGACAAGCCATTTATCTTAATCACACCAAAGGAAGTCCAACTTCAGACAAAAGTAGGAAAAAGAGAAGACAAGAGACAAAAATAACCACTAATCCATCCGGATTCATGATGGACAGGGACAGGACGTTAGCCTGAAGCTGGGCTAACGCAGATAGACATGCAACTCACATTTGCACCCTGTGGTTACACCAAACTCTAATTTGCCATAAATGTGTATTTCATCAACCACAACAACCTAAATAAGCAGGTTTACCAAACAGCAGCTTCTGGGACTGTCAGTTTCTTGAAAAGCCAAAAAGTGAATCCGTGCTCAGACGTACTTCTGCTGTAGTAAAGTCAAGCTTTAAGCATGTTTACCAAAGATAAACACATTTCATCAGGAAATACTTTTGGCCTTTATAGCTAATTTCCTCCTTCAGAACAACTGTAAACCAGAGTTTTTTCTTTCTTTTTATCTGTAGCTGTCTGCTGCACTTCTCTTCCGCTAATCTGAGGAACTCAACTGGACGCGCTGACTCTGTGTCGTTAGTGCAGCACACTTTCATATTGCATCCGGAAGTATTCACAGCGCTTCTCTTGCTTCAGAGTTTGTCATGTTACAGCCTGATTGCAACATGGATTAAATTCATTTTTTACCGTAAAAATTCGACACAATACAGCGTATTACTTACATGACTGCATTGACACATGGATACGTTGCCCTTGGCTACTTAACGGTGACGTTTGTACTGCAAGTAGTCAGCTTTCCTGTTTAAGCTTAAATTATATTTTAATTAAATGCATTTTTTAAATAAAACACAACTATCTGAACCATCAAACAGAGTTTATATGAAATTTAAATTTACCGTCTGACCCATACACATTCACAGCTACCAGGACAACAGCGACAAGCGCAAACAGACTTCCAGACTTTACCGTATTCTTAAAGCTTGACAAATATGAGATTAAATTGTCACTGTTGGTCTTCCTTTTCCAGTTGTTTCTGGAGAGCTCAGTGAACTGACAACATTTCAATAAGGGGAGATCATTAGAAGGAATTGAACATGATTTATTACATTTGAAAAAACTGAATTCAGTTTGAAATATTTGGCGGTTAGACTTCAATGATCCATCGCAGCAGAATGGATTCCCAGCTGTGATAGGGATTGGGGCGGATGCCCCTGAATCTAAACACTGATTGTGGAGATGAAGATGGAGGCTTGAATGATGAGTGATGAGGGAGAGACGGTGATCAGGAGGAGGTGGGTTGCATGAAAGTATCTGCAAGGGAGAATGACAGATGCTCAGCAAAGTACGCAGAGTGGAGGCCTTAAGAAGGCTGAGAGAAAGCTGATTGGACTAGAACAATGATTTGAGTGATGTAAAGTTGAGATTAGCTACCAACACCTCAGAAGCAGACAGCTGGCTGTAGCTCAGGAGGTAGAGCAGGTCATCCCTGTCTGCTCCAGTCTGCATGCCAAATGTCCATGGGCAAGATCCTAACCACAAGTTGCATCCATCGGAGTTATAATGTGAGTGAATGTTAGTTAGAAAACACTTAAAAGCATAGAAATAGTACTTGTGTGAATGTGGCATGTTGTATAAAGTGCTTTGAGTGCTCCGGGAGAGTAGAAATGCGCTATATAAGAATCAGTCCATTTAACATTTGTGTGGTTACAGATCTTCCTCTTACGTTCTCTTTCTCTTATGTTGAATATTAAAGTATATTACAGGCCTGAAAGGAGAAGCGATCACTCTCTTCCTTCTTCCTGCTTTTTCCTTATTCTTTCTCTTATTTTTAAATTCTGATCTCAGGGGAATTTAGAGACGGTTAAATTAGAAAAACTTTCATTGCACAGTTTCAGTCCTCGATGTGGTCATGGGTTTTCCAGACTCCTCAAATATATTCTTATGGCAAGATTCATTTTACTGACTGAGGATTTATTGAGGATTTGATAAAGAACAAAGACTCTGGATCAATAATTAAATTTCATCTAAACTGGACTGTAAAAGTAAAAAGGAATCTCTGTTTAAAAAAAAACAACAACTTATGGATCAAAACTTTTAAAAAATTTTTTTAGCTAATCTCATTTTGTGAAATTACCTCTGAGGCATTCGTGACACATAATCTTTGGCAATCATTCTGGGCAGGGCATGCTAAAGTATGCAGTCACAAGTGTGCTGTGGTCTCATGATGCACCGTCACAATGTCAAAAGAGCCTTCAGTTACAGCATAAACATGATCTGCAGTCTCTGTAGATCTATATCTTGTACATATCTTTCTTGTGTAAATGTAAATTTGTCTGTTATTGTGCAAATACTTACGTTATTGTGTACTTCACACACATGGAGAAATGGCAAACTGCCTTTCATTGTTCTTGTAACATGACAATAAAAAGCTATTCTATTCTTAACTACTGACCACTGAAAATAAATTAAGGGCACTTTTCAGTACAATGACATTGATAAATTTGTAGAAAACAACCCCCGTCATTCTACAAAGATATGATTGGACTGCAAATGCAGACACACACATCATATATTTGGCACAGATGGGAAGGAAACAGGTGGGAACAAACAAGACACTGAGACAGCAAAACCACAATAAAACCTCAGGATTCCCCAGGATCCAGCTTAAATACACGAGTCAAGGCTTAGTTACTCATTTGTTAAAATGCTTATTTCTGTTGTTGTATTGGTTTTTATTTTATATACAGTGAAATTACAGGGGCGATCGTGGCTCAAGAGTTGGGAGTTAGCCCCGGCTTGGACAGTCTCGGTCGTTGTGTCCTTGGGCAAGACACTTCACCCGTTGCTTACTGGTGGTGGTCAGAGGGCCCGGTGGCGCCAGTGTCCGGCAGCCTCGCCTCTGTCAGTGCGCCCCAGGGTTGCTGTGGCTACAATGTAGCTGCCATCACCAGTTTGTGAATGGGTGGATGACTGGATGTGTAAAGCGCTTTGGGGTCCTTAGGGACTAGTAAAGCACTAAACAAATACAGACCATTTACCAAAATACTATGGCCATGTTACATACACTAAAAATAATATAGTAACTGTCTGACTTATATACTCAAGCTTTAGTGTCTTGTAATTTATTTACATTTCATATGATACTTTACAATGATGATAAAGGGCTATTTTATTCTATCTATTCTCTATTTCACACTATATATTTTGCATATGTACCAATTCTATTTTTGACCTCAGAATTTGTATTAATGGTTGAGCCTCACAGCTTATGCATCATGATTTGTATTGATGGCTGGCTGTGACAAGTTTACACCTCTTACACATCTCAAGATCTCAAGATAGACAGCTGATTTCGACTATACATACTGGCCCAGATGTAAAAAGGTTCGCAATAATAACTGCCCCTAACTATACACTTGTCATAGCAAGCCGTTGTTTCTGACCATATACAGTGGCTTGCAAAAGTATTTGCCCCCTTGAACTTTCCCACATTTTGTCACATTACAGCCGCAAACATGAATCAATTTTATTGGAATTCCACAAAGACCAACACAAAGTGGTGTACACGTGAGAAGTGGAACGAAAATCATACATGATTCCAAACATTTTTTAGAAATGAATAACTGCAAAGTGCGGTGTGCGTAATTATTCAGCCCCCTTTGGTCTGAGTGCAGTCAGTTGCCCATAGACATTGCCTGATGAGTGCTAATGACTCAACAGAGTGCACCTGTGTGTAATCTAATATCAGTACAAATACAGCTGCTCTGTGACGGCCTCAGAGGTTGTCTAAGAGAATATTGGGAACAACAACACCATGAAGTCCAAAGAACACACCAGACAGGTCAGGGATAAAGTTACTGAGAAATTTAAAGCGGGCTTAGACTACAAAAAGATTTACCAAGCCTTGAACATCCCACGGAGCGCTGCTCAAGCCATCATTCAGAAATGGAAGGAGTATGGCACAACTGTAAACCTACCAAGACAAGGCCGTCCACCTAAACTCACAGGCCGAACAAGGAGAGCGCTGATCAGAAATGCAGCCAAGAGGCCCATGGTGACTCTGGACGAGCTGCAGAGATCTACAGCTCAGGTGGGGGAATCTGTCCATAGGACAACTATTAGTTGTGCACTGCACAAAGTTGGCCTTTATGGAAGAGTGGCAAGAAGAAAGCCATTGTTAACAGAAAACCATAAGAAGTCCTGTTTGCAGTTTGCCACGAGCCATGTGGGGGACACAGCAAACATGTGGAAGAAGGTGCTCTGGTCAGATGAGACCAAAATGGAACTTTTTGGCCAAAATGCAAAACGCTATGTGTGGCAGAAAACTAACACTGCACATCACTCTGAACAGACCATCCCCACTGTCAAATATGGTGGTGGCAGCATCATGCTCTGGGGGTGCTTCTCTTCAGCAGGGACAGGGAAGCTGGTCAGAGTTGATGGGAAGATGGATGGAGCCAAATACAGGACAATCTTGGAAGAAAACCTCTTGGAGTCTGCAAAAGACTTGAGACTGGGGCGGAGCTTCACCTTCCAGCAGGACAACGACCCTAAACATAAAGCCAGGGCAACAATGGAATGGTTTAAAACCAAACATATCCATGTGTTAGAATGGCCCAGTCAAAGTCCAGATCTAAATCCAATCGAGAATCTGTGGCAAGATCTGAAAACTGCTGCTCACAAACGCTGTCCATCTAATCTGACTGAGCTGGAGCTGCTTTGCAAAGAAGAATGGGCAAATATTTCAGTCTCTAGATGTGCAAAGCTGGTAGAGACAGACCCTAAAAGACTGGCAGCTGTAACTGCAGCAAAAGGTGGTTCTACAAAGTATTGACTCAGGGGGCTGAATAATTACACACACCCCACTTTGCAGTTATTTATTTGTGAAAAATGTTTGGAATCATGTATGATTTTTGTTCCACTCACGTGTGCACCACTTTGTGTTGGTCTTTCACGTGGAATTCCAATAAAATTGACTCATGTTTGTGGCTGTAATGCGACAAAATGTGGGAAAGTTCAACTGGGCCGAATACTTTTGCAAGCCACTGTATATTGACCTTGTCCATAAACACATCAAAATGACTCTGTTTGTAGCTGATGATGATGATGGTTCATGGAAAGACACTTCTGCTAATCTGAGTAACTGATCTGAAAATATTGTCTGTGTTTGCGCTGTTGGTGCTAAAAACATTTATCGGTCTGTAATGTATGATTGTTATATTTTATTAGCTTTTAAGTGCTGATTGGCTTGTGTCTGTATCTATGTAATGCATGGAAACAGTGTTTGTAGGCCTGCACCACAGGTTCCATTAAAATGCATTTAGACATGCAAACTGTTAATTCACTAAACTGAGATTTTTACTGGACCTGAGCAATCTCAGCAAAGGCCATTTTTGAGTGAATTGTGTCTACGTGAAATTTAAAAATTTAAAAATAACAGAGTGGCTGGGGAATGTCATTATAGTCAACACTGACCAGCTACCTTTAAAGTAAAAACATTTACACCAGCCCGGTACAGAAAGGGTGAAAAGTGGGGCATAAAAAATCTCCAGAATGTAGAAAATGAATTTTAAAATCTGCCTGATTTAACATGACTCTCCAGTGTGGAACACTGTAATCCAAACTTACTTCATTTAATTAAGTTTGTCCAAATATGGCCAGTTCTTGCTCCAAAAAACACCATTGCTATAGTCAACCCTGGAACAGAGCGGGCTGTTATCAGGAGAGCTCATAGTGAGGAAGTGGGCCTCCTGCATACTGCACGATGCTGCCAAACAGAGGTTTTCTGTCACACATGGACTATCTCTTATTGTGTGCTAGTTACCTGGACTTGTTTCAGACATTGTCCACTCCTGATTCTCCCACACTGTTTCAAGTAATTGTGGGATAAAACTACAGCTGCACAACTGCATGAGCCACTAAAGGTGGTCTAAACACACAAAGAAAGGTGCTGCCAGTGTGAGGCAGACGTGTGTTTTGCACATACACACAGTTAGATTGAAATGAAAAAGGATGCAATCTCACCATAAATGTAATATTTATTTTTCCCGTCACAATCCTCACAATAAAAGCTTTTAATAAATAAATATCTCATGACACTTTCTCAGAATAATTAAACAAATGAATTTCTGGATTTGGTCAAAATGCATTTGTTTGATCTCCAAATAGATCATAAAAAACTAACAAATACTAAATGCAATTCACAACTTCACTTTTAAGTTATGACAATATTTAAAGTAAATAAATATCTCTATTTTTCATAAATACATGCCTGCATGTAATAAAAACGTAAAACTCCAAATATTGTGCACATTAACACATCAATGCTGATAAATACATTTTACAATGAATATTTGCCTTCACTGTATCAGCACAGATCAATTAGACTTAACAAATAAATATCTTTGCTTTAAATTAATTGAAAGACACTTAATATTCATCCTAATAATTTAACATCAGTTAGTTCCCCCAACATCTTGGGGGAGGTTACAGCTTTCTTCATCAGATGGCGTCCTACTCATTCCTGCTTACTGAAAAGGTCGCACCAGTCGACATCTCAGAGGTCGCTGATGAGGAAGGCAGAGCGGTGGAAGATGAAGAAGGAGAGGCGGTGGATGTTATGATGGAGAGAAGGGAGACTGGAGATTTAGGTACCACAGATGGTGTAGTGGACCTGGTTTTAGCTTTCCTGATGAAAAAAAGAACAAAAAAGGAAAAATATATGAGACAACAGGTTTGTAACTGAAGAACTGATTACAAGAATGAGTCCAAATGAGCATGTCAGTAAATAAATGATGATATAAAACTCACTTGAATGCAACAATCTTGGCACGAACCCAGGAAGCTTTCAAATAAGCGCAGAAAAGACCGGACTGTGTCTGAAAGCTGCAGGAATTAAAAATAAGGTTAAAATTAAAAAACGTCTTGCCATTAAATCCATTTCATCTAATATCAACAGGTCATTAAGTTAATTTTCAATATAATAGAGTCACTTTCATTTACATTTGTACACAGCTTATGAAATTAAAATGTTATGCAAATGAAGTCAGTATTAGATGGTTAGAAGCATATTCAGAAAGTTCTTAATTACTGAAAATTAACAGTGATTTGTCCATTTTTGTGGAGTCTATTCGTTGCTTTAAATTGTCAGAATATGACTTACATGACTGCCTGGACACATGGAGGGTTTGCTGTCTGGACCAGGTATCCTGTGATCGGTTCCTTAATCTCCGTTGTGGTGACTTTTGTGCAGCAGGTAGCTAGTTTCTCAGCTAAAGACAAACACAGAGCGGCGTGAGATTTAAATGAAGCTGTCTGAAACTGAAGAAAAGCAATGTGGAAAACTTCCACAGAGTTTGAACTTACCTGATGAGCCACACTCGACCACAGCCAACAGGACAACGGCGACCAGCGCAAACAGACTTCCAGAGTTTGCCATTTTATAAAAAATCTGATATAGTATCTGTTATTATCTGTTGTTCTCTTCTCTTCTCCAGAGTGCTCGATGAACTGACTGATGTGTGGGGATACCGGCTATTTATGCAGTGAGGTCTAGAAAAGCAGAAGTCACTCAGTCAACTTCCTGTTTTATTTTTCCCTCCTCTCTCTCCATGCTAATGAATTTAGGGAAATTCCACCAGCCTGCCTTAAGGAGTCACTTTTATCAACCAATTTCCTGCTGATAATTTGGTAATGGTTCCTCTTGTGAGACTGTGGGAGTGCTAGGATTCCTGCAGTCGGAGGTCATTCTCCTAGCTTGGTTTATTATATCAGCAACTTCGTTAAGGAATTAATAAAGAACAAAGGTTAAAAGTGAGTTATTTTACTTAATGCAAGCTGATCACAGCCTAAATGCAATGACTAAAAGTAAATTGTTTAGTCATTTTTTAGTCATTACTAATTTTTCAATTTTTCTCCTTTAAAGTAAATTCTGAATGTTTTCTAAAGTCAGTTTAGTTACAAAAGATTTCTTTAGCAATCACTTCTGGGCAGGACATATGAAAACACAGAGTCATAATGACCGTCCCAGTGACACATGTCACATCATTAACGTCTGTGCTCCCCCTCCTATGTGCAGCGTTTGAGCTATATAAGGAAATAATGTACACATGATAAAAAAAAATGTGTCTACAGAGAATAGTCTGTTTTTATTTGAAGGAGACATAGATAGAGACAAGATGAAGTCATAGAGTTCAAACAGGTCGGATAGAAAAGGGAACAAAGAACATGAGTGATGCTCAGAAGTGACATTTAATAAACGGATCTTACTAGTTAAGCTGCTGATGAAAAGAAAGCAAGTTTTATTTACAGAGGTGTAAAAAAAACAAAGTTAAAAAATGAACACATACAAGTGTTATGGCGGACAGGCCCGAGCGAGAGGGTGGACCCAAACTGCAGACTCAGATGGAGGCAGTTAATGTGGCTTGGACGTGAAAACTTTACTTCACAAAACTCAATCCTTAGGTGAGCAGAGTCCCTGAAACAGAAGGAAAGAGGAGTCAGATGGCTCACTGGTGGGAGGTCCAATATATGAGTGAAAGTATCCTTTTGCTCTACTTGGAAAAAGAACGGCTTGGGTGGAGAAGCTGATGGCAAGGTCCAGGTGAGTGCTGGTTAGTCCTGAGAGTCGAGTGGATGGAGGCAGGCAAACGAAACAGTGAACCAGAATAGCAAGGATAGAGGCTGGGTTAGATTGTGAGTGCAGTGTCCAGGTGAGTGTTACCAATGGTTAGACGTGGAAAGATGATCCGAGGAAAGGAGTGTTAGCAGATAATCTGGAGATGATTCATTGATGATGCTAGACTTAAATACAATCATGTAATTAGCACCAGGTGCTTCGAGGGGCTGCCGAGGCTCCATCTGTAGGCGGAGAAACCCATCATTCACCGCGACCATAACAAATAAGAACCAAGTGAACAAAAAAGAACACAAAAACATCTGACTATGAATCTGTTTTTTAAATGAAGCCACAGACTCAATGATCTGATCTTCTCAATCTGTACACCCCTTGTCGTGCATTAAGATCATCAGGTCACTTACTCCTGGCCCAACCTAAGTTTAGACTGAAGACCAGAGGCGATCGTGCCTTTGCTTCAGCTGCACCCAACCTTTGGAATAGCCTCCCTGCTTCTATTCGTGCTTTGGACTCTATCCAATCCTTTAAATCAAGATTGAAAGCATATCTGTTTGACTTGGCTTTCCTGTCCAGTTAATACC
Source organism: Rhamphochromis sp. 'chilingali' (assembly GCF_963969265.1). Taxonomy (NCBI): domain Eukaryota; kingdom Metazoa; phylum Chordata; class Actinopteri; order Cichliformes; family Cichlidae; genus Rhamphochromis; species Rhamphochromis sp. 'chilingali'. The sequence goes on from NC_137945.1 coordinate 6,080,116, forward strand.
CTTTTAAACTTTTATTAAATGAATTATTTTTCTACTAATTTTACTGTGGTTTTTGTCTTCTTAATGGATTTTTTATTCAAGATCTGACCTTCCCTCTTTATTGAGGTTGATGCCTATTTTATTTAACTCTGGTCTGTTAGTGCCTCTATTCTGTTTGTGCTCGTGCCTGATCTGTAGCCTGTCATTGACTTATGTTGATTCTCCATATTACTGTGAAGCAGTTTGGTGTGCCTTCGGGTTTTTAAATGCGCTATATAAATAAAACTGTGTTGTATTGTATAGTATTGTAATATTTACCATTTAATAAATATATTGACATGTACTGCATGTTGTTATCTATAAGTTAATGCCAATCTACGCGTGGCATTACATGTGGTACCTGGACGTGCCACATGTGGTCCAGGCTGATGCCCTTGTCCGTCTGTGCGTTGGTGGTTCTCTGTGTGCAGGACTAGGCGCTCAGTTACGTGCTGGCTCACTCCCGGCGGCTGCTTGGCGGGGACTGGCACTCATGGCTCAGTCAGGCCCCTTCTGAGAGGTGGAGAGGCCCTTGGGTCTCCAAGCCTAGGGCTCGGTCCGCTCTGGTGCAGCTGGCTGCCGGCAGAGCCTGTGGGCATGTCACTGTCCCCTGTAGCTTCTGCAACATGGCTGCTTGGACCCCTTGTCTGGGGATCTCCTCAGCTCTTTTCAGGGGGGTGGCATGACTGCCCCTCCGGTGATCCTCTGGTGGATGTCATGAGCCTGGATCTCCTGCATGCCTGCTTCATGTACTGGGGGACGGGTTATGGCTCCCCACACCCACTATCAGATTGTTACATGGAAAAACCTTTTGAATACAAGTGCTCTCACGCACACAGGTGTGCACACAGATGTTCACGGACACATACTATCTTCCTTGGCTGCTGCCTCAAAGCAAACCGTGCATTGGTGTTGTGTGCTGCTCAATAACCTCAGTATTTATGATTTACTGTTACTTATACTTATCTAGGTTGTTTCTGTGGTTTCCTTAATGTGTTTTCTTTATGCTTGTTTTCTTCTTTTTCTTCGCAGCAGGTGATCTTGCAGATTTTGTCTTGTCTCTGCGCACCTCTTCCCCTCAGTTTTTTGTTTATCTCTCCTTTCCTTAAACTTCTGTTGTTTATGTCTCTCTCTTTCCTATCCGTCAGTCATGTCTGTTCTGTTTGTAATAAATTAAAAATAAATAAATAAATAAATAAATATCAAGTTGACCATTATGGCAAAGCCATAATGACCCACTTGAAAAAATAAATTTGTTGGGCACTTTTCTTGGCCTTCAGACAATAAATCTAATTGCTACAGTGCAGAACGTGACAGGAAAAAAAAAAGAAAAATAAATAAATATGTTAATAACGTCTGATACAGTATCTCGGCGGCAGCACGGAGGCACGGTGGTTAGCACTGTTGCCGCACAGCAAGAAGGTCCTGAGTTCAATTCCAACATCAGGCCGGGGTCTTTCTGTGTGGAGTTTGCATGTTCTCCCCGTGTTTGCGTGGGTTCCCTCTGGGTACTCCGGCTTCCTCCCACCGTCCAAAGACATGCACTTAGTGGGGATAGGTTAATTGGATAATCCAAATTGTCACTAGGTGTAAATGTGCGAATGAATGTGAGTGCGAATGGTTGTCTGTCCCTGTATGTTGGCCCTGCGACAGACTGGCGACCTGTCCAGGGTGTACCCCGCCTCTCGCCCTATGACAGCTGGGATAGGCTCCAGCGCCCCCCGCGACCCTGAAAAAAAGGATAAGCGGAAGCGAATGGATGGATGGAGAGTATCTCGGCTTCAAATAAACTGCAACATCTGCATGCGTGTCTGTTTTATGCTTTGGAGAGGCAAAGCATGAAAAGGACACGGTGTCACGACGTGTCTGTTACACACTTTTCTGTGCTGTCAGGATGGAGCAGCGACATTCAGTACGCTACATGTTACTGGTCACAATACAGAATTTACTGAAATTAAAACTGTATTTTTACACACAATCAGCCAAGAATTTGAGGTTAGATGGGAAATGAGTGGGAAATCACTGATACAGTATATACAGAGATTTTTGTCCATAGTTACATGAGGTAATCACACAGATACTGTTGTGTGGTCAGCAGCATTCACAAGTGGGTGCTCGGGCCTAATGCATGCAGAGACAATACCCCAGCCCCATTACACCACCAGCAGCAGCAGCCTGAACCAATCTTCTGATTTTGGTGAGTCTGTGTGAAGGTTTCCTGATCTAAGCTGACAGGAGTGGCAAGTGGTGTGGTCTTCTGCTGCTGCAGCCCATCTGCTTCAAGAACTGATGTGTCATGAGATGCTCTTCTGCATACTTTTATTGAGTGGTTATGTGAGTAACTGTTGCTGCCAGTTTCTGAAATACTCAGAAACGCCTAGAACCATGCAATGTTCAAAGTCACTTTAATCACCTTTTGCCTGAAGCTCAGTTTGAACTTCAGGGGGTCGTCTTTACTATGTTTAAGTGCATTGAGTTGTTAGTGGGCAGCTGAACAAGAGCACCTAATAAAGTTTCATGGTTAAGAACGTTTTCTCAGGGTAATGCACTAGTGACTAATTTTAAATGATGTCGTTTTTATCTTGTTTGTTAGTAAGAATATTACAATTATGACTACTTCCAGTCACAGTTTCCTAAAACATTCTCAAAAAGGGATACGGGACAGTGAGACGCTGACAATTCTGAGAACAATTTTCATCATCATTTTGTTGGATGCTTTCTATGCTCAGTCATAGTATGAATAGGCAGTTGTGACTGAAACATAGCGGCAAGAGAAGCTTTACTCGTTCATATAACACGAATCAGTGATGCGATGATGCTATTTCAAAATAATGCCATGACTACAATTCACATGACCTCTTGCTCCTTATGTTCATCACATGAAACATCCACTTCAGAGGCAAACACGAAAATATTTTTTAAGAAATACAGCAAAACAAAAATTGCACACACACACTCACATACGTTTGGAAATAAGGAAAATAAAGAGAGAGAGTTACTACTTTTAACAGCAATGGCTACATTGCTAGCTTCCTTCTTACAGACTATTAGCGGTGGAATGACAGACCAATGAATATCTAAAAACAGATGTTATCTAAAGTGTACAGTGTTAGAAAAAGACTGAAAACAAGCTCAGACTTTACTGCAGTCAAAGGAATATGAATATACAGTTCCCTGCAGTTCCCAGAAGGTGCTCTTTGCTGCCACTATTTTAAACAAGATTAGACTACAGTATTTAAGACTTGTTTACACTTGCAAAGCTGTATAATTTTCATGGTAAACAAAAAAAATTGTAAACAAAACTGCAGAAACATGCGCGCCCTCCAAACTATGACATAAAGGAACAACTGAAATAAGGCAGAATGAGGAAATGCTGGTCATTCTGACAAAATGGAAAGAGCAAAGAAGATGGGGGGAGACAGGATGTGACTAACATCACGGTAGAAAGCAGAACTACGGACACTTAGACTTTCAGTTTAAAGTGTTCTCGTAAGCCTTTAAAACCAAAAGCATCCTTGGCCGCAACCGTTTGTCTAGAAAACAAAACTGCTGACAAAAGGATTTTTTTTTTTTTAACCACAGTGTGGAGGGATTTGGTTAGTGGATCGGCTGCAAGGGGAGGAGTGGAGCAGCAGGTTCAGGGTGTAGTGTCAGGGAAGCCTCGTCTTCATAGCCGGCAAACATCACCTGATCATGCCTTGCCTATTTCAGTAGTGCCGGGCCAGAGAAGAAAACGGAACAGCGAGCACTGCAAAGTGTCAACGAAAAGTGTCAAATGAAAAAGTGACAACACAGTCATTGTGATTAAAAGATAACAGTGAGCATTCTGAGCCTTGTAGGGTCCTTCAGGGTTACACACAGTTACAGCCAACTGATCTGAACCTGATGTGGTTTACTCTTTTAAATTAAAACTGTTATTTTTGTTCAGGAACTTGATTGTCTTGATGAGCAGCTGTTATGTCACCACAGCCTGTTTGGTCATCCTGAAGTCACTTCATGATTCACTAGGGCTGCATTTCTTGTTAGTTTAAGTGTTTGAGTGAAATGGTTATTAGCTTCTCTGTAGCAGGTGTGAGAAGCAGAGGCGGAGCCAGACATTTGAAACACCCGGGGCTTAGCCCAAAGAGTAGTATGCATGTGGGATTTTTTTTTTTTTTTTGGGGGGGGGGGGGGGGGGGGGGGGGGGTGTAGAAATGACTGAAAGATTAATAGGCTCTGTTCAAAAAAGAATGACTTCATATAGGGAAAAATATATATCACATGTGCAGGACACCTTAAACTAGTTTTTTAATTAAGCAGCAAGGCAGAACAAGGTCAGGGCTGCATCAAGACACGAGGACTAAACCCCAATTCAACCAGACCCAGAACTGATCCAGAATTAAAACAGGACTACAACAGTTCAAAATCAGGACTACTGAGGACTTAACCAAGACAGAACCAGAATCAGAACTAGATGATAGCACTAAAAATCATCATAGACCTGCACTACACTTATTTTTTTAATTCTACCAAAGTCCACTATTTAGATTGAGAAAAGTTTATATAATTATTTAGCCTTGTTGTGCAAACAAGCCTGCAGAACTTAATAAATACAGAATTTGAAAAATAACAAACCTAAAAAGAAACACTAGGTACGAGATACATGAGGACCTGTCTGTCCTCGTTCTCCTCTCTCTCCCTCTTTGTGCTGACAATCATCAAATATACAGTTGAAACCAGATATTTACTCTTCAGATAAAAACACTTTTTTAATTGTAACATCAAATCAGACTAAATGTTTATTTCTTTAGATTGATAAATATAAAAAACATATTTGTTAACTTTAAGAGTAAAGAGAGAAACTATCTGTATTTCTTAATTGCAAATGGCACCAAATTGTATTCAAACTTGAGCCACACTTATGGAGCTTCACAGTTCTTTTCCTGGTGTTTTGGTTGATATCTCTTGATTTTCCCATGTCAAAGAAACAGGCTCTGTGTTTTGCCTTATATGCATCCACAGCTGTGCCACCAGTTTACTCACATGGACTCTACTAACCTATCAGAAGCTTCTTCAGCTCAGAATGGAATCGTCTGGAGTTTTCTTATTAATTAACAATAAATTTAGTGTACATGTACTCCTAAATTTGATGAAAGTGATAAAAATAGCTCTGTCTCTCTTTATTCTGAAATTTAACTAATTCAAAATATATTTCAATATTTATCTAAAACAAAAATTTACTCTGTTGTACAGTAAAAATGTTTTGTTTTCTCCCTAAAGTGTATGTAAATATCTGGTTACAAATGTGAATATCCTGCTGTGTACTGAAATCCCTCTTGTTTTGCATAGAAATATACTGAACAACATACAAAGCATAATATATAAAATAACATTTACCTGAGTTTTTTCTTTGAAAGAACCCTCGAATGTCCATTCTTATGTTTCAGTACATAACTGAAACCGATTTAGTCGGGAGGGTAAGAACTGAGAATATGAAATAAACACACGTAAGCTAAGACTCTAAAAAAAAATAGCATTTGTTCGGCTTTTCATTTTGCCATTTGTTGATTCACTTGAAGAGCGAGTAACGTAATATTGGTCAAGTGATCAGTTTGATATCAATCTTTCGTGATGCACCGTCATATTTACATTATTTGTACGGTATGAATGATTTGCTTTGGTACCTGGTCAAACTTAAGCTCTCCTTAGTATGGCTGGCTCCGTCTCTCCAACAGCGCACTCACGGGCAGCAGCTGCCCCGCCCCCTCGCTCAGTCGCTTAGTGTCTGAGCTTGGATCATACCAATATCAGGGGGGGATTCACGCACAGTCGTAAATTCCCACAGTGTGCACTATGTGCTTCGAATATTGTGTGTACTTTTTGTTTTATACAGTTGTCAGCCAGGCATCTAACTATGAAAAAATTACACTCCAAAATACCCCGGGCTTCTGACAAAACAACCCGGGCTTAAGCCCCGTAAGCCACCCCCCCGCTCCGCCCCTGGTGAGAAGCACAGGCAGGTTTGCAGAGTTTTCTGAGAAGTAAGTGTTGGTGGGCTGCCACGGAAAGTGTTGCAATGAGAGAAGACAATTGCACTGCGGTTCTCTAATGTCTACACAAACTTACACACACGATAAATAGCGAACTTGATTGTATTTCAGTTGCTACTTCAGGAGGGAAGTTTGCATATTTATGTAAAGCTGATTCTCTGAAGCCCTTATTAAATTGCATTTGAAATTTTTCTTTGAGTCTTTGAGTGGTACGCAGCACTTTTAGAATTCAAAGGAGCTTGCAAAGAAAAGCATCTGTACTTCTTTAAGTTGCTTCACACCTTGGCTCAGGTGATTAGAGGATCATCGGGGGGTCCTTTTGTCCCTCTGTGGGGGGTCACTCCCACTAGGTTTAAATCTGGGACTCTCCACCATTTGACCTTAGAACTGAAGAAGCTTCTCGGATGAGAGGTGAAACATCTTCAAGCAACTTAAAGAAGTCCAGACGCTTTTCTTTGCAAGCTCCTTTGACTACGATGACCTGGATGACTGAGAACCTTCACAGACATAGCACTTTTAAAACTTAACTCACATAAAGAGCACTCCCCTATATTCCACAAAAAAAAATCTAAATTAGGTTTAAAAGTTGACACAAAGGCCAAGATAAGCAATATTTAACAGCAACTGCATTTTATTTTATCCACTTACAATCAATATGTTCTGATGTTTTGCACTGAACCACCTCTAGAGGCCTAGAATAGGAATGAATGAGGCCAGGAAAAGATGTTACTTTACAAAATGGGGGTCAGTAATTCCTCACTAGGGGATTTAGTTGCTACAATAAAACGGTTGCTTGAAAGCTGAAATGGTCACTGTTTCAGCAAGCTGGCTCTCCTGAGGTTGGCTGTTCAGTACTGTGACCCCAAAGAGGTCAAATACACTGCAGCTTAAGAAAACACCAGCAAACAGAAAAACACTGAAAGGCGCACAAATCACAATGGAATTTGAATTAAAATGAGGAAATGGGAAAAATGTTGCCCCCCCAAAAGAAACAACAACAACAAAAACAAACGAACAAACATTAAACCACTCACAAAACACAACAGAGGTGTTTGTGGGGAGGCAATAAGGTGACGGACCTGTTGGAGACGTGACAGTCATCAAAACATGTGAAGATTTGCACTGAGTGTGCTTAAAAAAGCAGATGGGTCATCAGTGCTGTGAGAGAGATGCATAAAGAGATGCTGGTATTGTGCGTTTTAATTGCATGATTCATAAAATACTGTAGATACATTTTTGCTATTAGCTCTTTATTGTTAGCTTGTTACTTTCACAGCTTTTGCAGCAGTTTTTTTTTTTTATTTGTTGGTGTTTTCTTAAATTGCAACCCAGATTTGAGCCTCATAATAATAATAATGGATTGCTTTAATTCTGTTTATTGAACTTTTGGAGCGTTTCAAAATGTAACTTTGAAATCAGGTTTCTGTAGTTCAAAAAGGCTTTATTTTTCACTAGAACAGATCAGAGCGTTAGTCATGCTCATCAGGAACCCTGCTGGTGTTTTTCAGCATGTGATGCACTGTATTTTGGACTTTGACCCAATTAACTTTCAAGTGAGAGCACAGAAACTGTTTGAGGAAATAAGGAGGTGAGACAAGACTCTTAAGCCTGAGTTCCCCAGAATTTACCATATCAAGATAAAAATAAACTTCCTTCCTAAGTTTCATATGACCTGCTTCTCATTTTCTGTTTCATCATGCTGGATGTTTTTCACAGGCCTCCAAATGCAAAATGGACTGTCTCTTTTTGCGTTTTGAGAATTTCCCATTCAAAAACTCTGCTCTGAAAGAAAAAAGTAGCCCAGACTGAAGAAAAATAGTCTAAAAAACCTTTTTGTTATATAAACATCGAGCTTGTACCATAATAGGAGCCAAATACTGTGTGACTGTGGCTATTTTAATAACTCAGATTCAGCACATGACATTTTTGACATTAGCAACATGGAAAAAATGTGAAGCTTACATCTGACGCAATTTCAAAAATTCAGGGAGTGCAAATGTGGTTGATTAAAAGTTTGACCTGTTATAAATTAATGTATTTTATTAACGTAGACTGTAAGTGCAACCAGCTAGGGCTGCAGCCCCACACAGTGGCTCTCTGCAATTATAAATTCTAAGTTACCAAGCTGGAAAGTTTTCCCGTTCAAAGCCATAAAACCAGCAAAGTTTGGCAGTAATATTTATTATTTATAAAATAAACCACTGTACGTAGGGGGTGTCAGAGAAAACTGACATATAATAATCTAATCAGACCAATGTGCAACCAAATATAGCACATGCAGGTGTTGCACCAAGCCCATTAGTTGGTGGCAGTGGCTCAGAAGGTTATCTGCTCCAAATGTTGGCGGTTCCATTTCTGCATGCCGGTGTCCTTGAGCAAGATACTGAAGCCTGAATTTCTCCAGGTGTTTTCATTAGAGTGTGAATGTTAGCTATAAACCACTTAGACATAGAAAAATACTTGAATGAATGTGTGGGTGAATAAGACATGTCAGATAAAGAAATTTTAGAGTAGTTGAGTAGGTCCAGTCCAATTCTCATTATAAGTCTTCTTCTGGAGTATTTTAATTTAGTGCCATGTCACAAACCTAGCATTAATATGATGTATAGCATTCACCTGTGCTTTTCCAACTGAATATTTCTATTCTTGAACAATAATCCTCTTTAATCTTTATCTTATACTGGGCCTTTGTATACCCACTGTCTGAAACAAGCTTAAAATATAGAAAATGGAAAATAAAGCAGAAAATGAAAGGAAAGAATAATCGGTCTTCTTCACACTCCCGGACTCATTCATTGATAGGACCCTCCCTTCCATCTGTATGACAAAATATCCTGCTATGGTCCATAAAATTCAAGGTATGAACTGATGGAGTGATCTGAGACTGTGGTGCATGAACAGAGAGAGATACATTTACAGAGCTTGAGTCCTCCATCAGAGGCCTGAGAGTTTGAGGGTTGTGTACAATATCTTAGCTTCCTAGAACTGCAATCTTTTGGTCAGAGACCTCTGATGTTGTTTCTGGAATCTGCTGGAGCTGCAGTTTGGGAGTTACAGCTGCTAATCCTCCTATCCTCCACTTTTTACTTTCCACATCTAATACGTTCAATTTCGGGGCGCAAAAGTCATATTTCACAAAATCTTGGCTGGTTTGCCAGCAGCTGTCTATCTGGAACTCAAAGGACAATGCGATATGTGCATGTATGCATTTTCTTGAGTAAACTAAAGTTTCCCACACGTAGTTTCACTTTTCAGTTTAATAACTTGAGATTAAAGAACATTTTAATTTTCCCACCTTCACATAAACAGGACACATCTGCTTCACTTGTATCCTTTTTGCTGTACACTAACATACATCATCTCTTTGAACTTTTGCCACGTCTACATAACTTGCGGTTTACCACTTGTGTAAAGTTGATGCACGAAGGCCTGTGCAAACAGCTGAGAGGTGAGGACAGTGTTGTTGACACACACCGACTAAATCTTTGAAAAAGGGGGAAATCAATAGATTCTAAATGCACTGTGGAATAACTTAAAGTGGATCAGGTCATAAAGGAGGGAACTGCTCAAACTTAGTAAAGTAGAAAATTAAATCAGGCTGAATGTCTGCAAGACGTCCTGATCTTGTGAAATCTTCAGTTTTTTCATGTGAAAATGTGTCTCATTGTACATCAGTAATCCTGCTTACTGAAACCAAAGCTTTTTTAGGTTTAGAGGGGATGTGCTTTGGCCGGTTAGTGTGGCTTCTTTGTTTTTCCTATTTCTGCTTTTTGCTGATGTTCTTTTGGCTTTCTCGTGGCATTCACCTTTCGCTTATTTAACACCTCCCCACACCCTTCCAGTGTAAGACTGGTGAGGAATTGTTTTGGCCCTGCTTTGACGTTGAAACCAACAAACTGACATTCATACAGATACTGTGGGAAATGGGTGTGAAAATGCTGGTCGTGCCCCAGTAAAGAAGGGACAACACTCTTTGGTACATTTCTCAGCACAGGCCGTGGGTGTTTGAAACACTCATTTGGTCTCGGTTTTTAAACCTCTAGTACTGATGTGGCAGCAGTGTGCACTTTTTTGGGCAACTGTGGTGTCTTGAAGTCAGCCTGAAACTAATCTCTCCCACTTCTCCCTTTCAGTGTGCTCATGAACTCGAGTAGTGACAGAAAGAAACAGGTGAAACATATTTAGGATTCTCTTTTATACCCATGAAAAGTTTCTTAATTTAGAGTTCCTGATGAATCCCATTTAAGTCTAAAGTGAAAAATATAATTTTATTTTCATGTCAAGCACAGTTTCCTTACTTTAATTGGAAAAGACCTGCAAACAGATTTGTCACAACATGCAGTAATGTGATTACACATTTGCATTCAGTTATTATATACTGAGAGGAAACCAGAACATTCAATAGTAGGGCTGCTCAAGAATATATTTATAATTTTTTTTAATGCGATTATTAATCTTAGTTATTTAACACATTTACAGCTGTTAAACTTAAAACATTTTTTAGGGGATTTCTCTGAACTTGACACTTCACTTATATTGAGTTAGCACCCTAAAAATGTGTGTTTATAGCCATAAATTCCACCTAGCAAGGGCAGTGCCTATTCCTGGTGTTGTTGGTTATCTTTGGGTACATACGTGGGCAACAAGAGTCCCAAGCTGCACTCCCTGGCAGCCAGGGGGTGGGGGATGATGGGGGAATAAAGCCAACGATCAACCAACACTGGTTGTGTGCAAACACGAAAAAAGCACCTGCAGCCAACACATCCAATATTTTTAACTGAGATCCTCTGTAATAAGATGTTCATTTTGGTACCCCAAGTAGGTTAACATTTAATAGAAAAGGGGGAAACAGAAAACAGAAAGTTGTTAAACTGGACGATGTTAAGGGGATAAATAACAAGTGATACATTTTTGGATTCTTGGTTTTCAAAGAATTTCCACTGACAGTGGAAACTGTGACTTCATAGTTTCCACGTACCATGAAGGAAAGGATTTCATTTAAAGCTCTTGGTAACTTCCTGCCTTCTCTCTAGTGTCTGCTATATAAAATGCAGGAAGGGGGAAGTAATTATGCCCAATAAGACAGATAACCAGAAGAACTGCTGGGTCATGAGCCACATGCTCAGACAAAGTCAGCTTTTCAAAGGGCATTATTATTCACCAAGAAAGATCACACCTTTAGTCATGCTCACAAAGAGCTACACAGGATATGATGAAATGATGGTCACTTTGTTGCAAACATGTTAAGGCAATCGCCATGACAACCACCTGTTAGGAAACAGTCTGTGGCAGGCTGAGCTGTGAAAATAGCCACCGGATGAATCTATTAGAAGCGTTTGACACAGAGCAGGTGCACGCGCTCAATATTTTTCACACTATTGCTGGTTAATCTAATTATATATAACAGGCCACTTCATTAGTGGTGATGAAAATGTTCCACCGATTTTGGTCTAAGTTGACACGTCAATCTCGTCTCCCATCACATCCCAAAAGTGTAGTAGTCCTTTGACTAAAGTGAACTCATTGTCATGTTTAAGATACCAGTTAAGGAGAATTTGAGGTTTGTGACATGGCATATTATTCTGCAGGGAGCAGCCATCAGAAGATGGGTACACTGTGGTCATAAACGGAGGTATATGTGGTCACCAAAAATCAGACAGGTTGTGGCATTTTACTGATGTCACAAATGAGCCCAAAGTATGTCAAAAAAATATCCCCCATACACTTACACCACCAGCAGCAATCTGAACTGTTAATATAAGGCAGGCTGGAGCCATTCTTTCATTAAATTTACACCAAATTCTATGGTAAATGGACTGGTTCTTATATAGCACTTTTCTACTCTTCTGAGCACTTAAAGCGCTTTATACAACTTGTGCATTCACCCATTCACACCAGCACATTGTTCTAAGTAACATTCACACACATTCATAGTCCGATGGATGCATCGGAGAGCAATTTGGGGTTAATATCTTGCCCAAGGATATTCGGCACGCAGACTAGGGGAAGCCAGGAATCGAACCAACAACCTTCCGATCAGTAGATGACGTGCTCTACCGCCTGAGCTACAGCCACCCCAACCCAAACGTTGCAGCAGAAATCAAGACTCATCAGACCAGGCTTTTTTTTTTAATGTCACATTTTCCAATTTTGGTGAGTGAATTATACTCTCAGTTTCATGTCCTCATCTGACAGGAAAGGCAACCACGAGTGGTCTTTTGTTGCCATCTAATCAGTTTCAAACAGTCTCCCTATTCTCTTCTGGTCCCTGGCATCAACAAGACATTTTTGCTAACTGTCGCTAACTGTATAGTTCCTCTTTTTCAGACCATCCTTTGTAAACCTCAAAGACAGTAGTGTTGGAAAACCCAGTAGATTTTTGAAATTCTAAAACCAGCATGTCTGACAACAAGTCTATTACATCACTTTTCTTCCTCTTTCTGATGCTAACTTTAAGCTTCAGCTGGTCAGCTTGAACATATCTACATGCCTAATTACATTATTTAATGACATGTGTTTGGCTGATTAGATATTTGTATGAACAATCAGTTGATCAGGTGTAGCTAATAAAATTCCTGGCGATTGTGTGGTTCTCCAAGGACGTACAAAATAATTGTAATAAAACAAAAAAACAATGTCAGGGACCATATACAGCTTTTCATATGACCTCTGAGATGTGGTTTCTATCTAGTTTATCACATCCATTATTTGTCATTGATTTGACTTGTGATCCAGCCCTGAGCTGTTTTTCAGATCAAATTTTAAATAACACAGGGGGATGGCATGAAGTTTTGATGTTCACATTTAGTGCTGCCATGTCTTTTTTACTCTAATGACACATTAATGTTATCAATATTTGACATGAATTAAACCACTGAATCCACAGCAGGTGCCACCTAAAAAGTGATGCTGTTTTTATGATGTTACCTGCTGTTGACGCAGCCTTGGAATCTGTGTACTGCTAGATTGGTTCATCTGGGCCGAGGTATGACTATATTTGGTCAAAGTGCTACGACCCATTAGAAACCAGAAAATGTCATGTAAGCCACCCAGTCTTAAATATCCACGCTAATTAAAATACAAGCATCATGGGCACCAGTTTAGCTCAGTGGGTGTGCAGGGAACCATATGCTGCCAGCATGGAGAGCAGGAGGCCTGGGTTTGAGTCTGACCTGCAGCCCTTTGTTGCATGTCTCCCCTGCTTTCCTGTCTCTGGCCAAAAAATATATATGGGAATAAAATGTTTCCTTCAAGAAACGTAAACAACACAATCTGTTGTCCCTAAATTGCTAATGCTATGCAGTCATAAGCAAGGTAGTATTGCATGTGACCTACCTGCAATGGGATGCAAACTTCAATACAAGAGCAGTAATGAGTAAAATCACAAACTAATCACCTGCTATCAGCAGTATTTACTCACTTTTCATATAAATGTATCTAAATATTTAACTCTACATACTTCTGAGTAATTTCATGCATCTGTGCTTATGGTGGATGTATTAACTGATTTGCCTTGTGAAGTGTTTTTGAGATCAAATTTTAAAGAACACAGTGGGATAACACGAAGCTTTGATGTTCACATTTAGTGCTACTGTGTCTTTTTTTTTTACTGTAAATACACATTGTTATTAATATTTGATAGGAATCAGAATGAAACCACCAAAAGCACACCAGGTGCCACCTCCATAGTGATGCTGTTCACATGTTGTTATCTGTTGTTTAGAGAGTTTGAAATGACTCATCATTGGAAGTCATGTACTGCAGGCTAGGTTGTCTCATCAGGGCCGAAGTATGACAGTTTTTCTATTTTTGTAGGAGTTGGGTGTTAGTGTGAAAAACTTTTTTGTCAGTTTGCTGAAAACTTAATAAGTTGATGCCTGGTTTTTTTATATATAGATATATATATATATATATATATATATATATATATATATATATATATATATATAAAGGAATTGCTTTATAACCAGGCATGTTGTTAGACAGGCTGCAAACTAAAAATTTTTGCATCCTTCTGCATGCACACAGAACGGTGGGGAAGTCCCAGAGCAGATGCCATACTTTTGACTACAGAGATCCTGCCACCTGACAGAAACACGGTCTTATCTTTTCATTCATAAAGTCACTTAAAAAGGTGTCTGATATGGTTTAAATAAAAGTACTGTGGCATCAAAGAAACTCATCTCCACACCTTGTAAAAATCTACAATTCTACAAAAGTGAAACAAAAGTATTGTACAGTGAAAATAAGGCTGATATGTTCAATAAAGATCAAACAAAAAACCCTCACATTTTAGCATTGTATATTCCTAATACTCCATGATAGCTTAAACTTTTCATTTAGTCAACATTACATAATATTATTGCTTTGGAGCCTATATTTAAAGTGCCCATATATAAAAACATTAGTTGAGATGAGGGAATTTCCAAACATCAAGTTATTAAAAAAAACCTGCTTGCTGCTCTTGGTGCTCTCGGTAGCTTTGTACAGAAAATAACGTAAAATCTCTGTGTTTTTAAAAACGACGGACCAGTTGCAGGAACCCAAAACATGGTAGGTGTGTTTTATCATGATTCATATAATACTGATGACAGATTTTTATGCTATTATGCTAACACACTTACCTCTCATCTTTTCTTTCCTCACCAAACCGAGAGATCCTCCACTTCTTTTAAGTGCCTCCCAGCGCAGTTCTGAGCATATTTTGGTTCCTGCAACTGGTCCGTCGGGTTATTGTCTCCCCAGAAACACTTCCCTTGTGCTTTTGGAAATCTGTTTTTTTCCTATTTCCGTTGTCGTTTTTCCTATTTACATTGTGTTTTGTGCACTTTTGCAGCATTTTTCTTATTGCTGGTGTTTTCTTAAGTTGCAATCCATTTAGCCTCTCAGAGCTACCGTAGAACAATCTTAAGCAGTGATTGAAGTGGCAGTAAATCTGAAACTCTGCACTGAAACCATGAAGATGAAAATCTTTGAAAGTAAGACCACACAAAGGCCTTCCACACAGTATACGGCATCAGTCTGAGGTAACAACACACTGCAGCATTCATGGTAAGGTTAGTGTTCAGTGGTCAGTGTTTCTCACAGTTTTTCCGCCATCTAGTGGAGAAAAGAAAACCTTGAATCAACCAGTCGTCTTTACTGACTTTGCATACAGCACAACAATGTGGACAAAGTGGGAAACTGCACTTCTTTAATTATGAAGGATATTCTTAAACACAGGTTTAATAAATCAATAAATCAAGATCAGGTAATCTAAATTCAGAACAATGTTTGGTAAAATAATCTGCTTTGTGTTGTCTGCTGTGGACGCAGGATTTAATTTGGAGGATGGCTATAAATTGCACAAACTGGTTAGATCCTGCCATGCATGTATCTTCTGCTTCCCTGCACAACTACATGTGCTATGGCAGTTTAATCCATGTCTTTTTTGTTTGTTTGTTTCTAAGATAGACGGACACAAAATATCGGACTATAGACTAATATAGATAATATATATAATCAAGGCCCTGGGACTAAATCCACCCCTTTTTAAATTTGTCCAATCTATCAGTTTTGGCTCTGAAAAACTGCAAAGTTAGGGATTTGAAGACGGATGACACAAATCAATATACCCACCTAGGGTGGCTGACATGATAAATGCCACTTTAATTAATCAGCATGGCCCTCTGAACATGGAAAATTGAGTTCAGGCAATCATTAGACTAACAATAGTAACTTTGTAACAGAGCATTCCAAAATCTCCAAAAAATTGATTCTGTTCATCTGGACGTAGCATTTTGTGGGAGAAATGTTTTGTCACTCCTCCAGGTGACTTCTTCAGTCTCAGCTGACTGCAGGTTTCCCAAATCTTATAAACAGTACATTTGCATAATGACTGAAACCAGCCCAGTGAAGGAACAAAGAGCCGGGAGGTCAGTTCCTTAATTTTAATTATGCGACATCGAGGTTGTGGACAAGTGGGTGAAGAATTTGTCTGACAGACAGCTCACCCAAACAGAGAAAAACATCCGTGCTAAAGGGTTGGATTTTGCTGTCACACCGAGACAAATCCCGCTAGTGGAACTAATCACAGCCACAGACACAGCAATTCGAAACAACAATATTGCAGAAGTGGAAGCAGAGCAACTACGGAGGAAAGTTTCGGCCTGTCTCAGCAATGCAAAGCCCCCAGCATCCAACATCACCATAGAGGAGAGGAAGGCACTCACATCACTTAGTAATGACAACAACATATGATCCTTCTGGCAGACAAGGGTTGGTGCACAGTTTTGCTAAACCAGAAAGACTATCATGAGAAAATTTTGTCACTGCTCAGTGATGAAAATACTTACGAGCCCCTGAAACGAGACCCAGGAAGAGGTTACAGGAAGAGGGTGATAGACTGAAGCAGTTGGAACAAGACAAGGCTATTGACCGGAACTGATACCACAGGCTATATCCAGGGGAATCTACACCAAGTCTGTATGGTTTACCGAAGATACATAAACAGGGTGCACCCATAAGACCAATTGTCTGTATGATCAGCTCTGTGACCTATAAAATTTCCAAGTTTCTGGCTTCGATCCTCAACCCGCTGGTAGGCAGCTCTGAACACCACATCCAGAACACTTTGGATTTTGTTGAGAAGGTGAGAGATGTCATTATGGAGGCAGATGAAACCATGGTCTCGTACGACATTACATCTCTCTTCACTTGCATCCCAGTCACGGAAGCGTTGGAGGTAGTCCGTAAGAGATTACAGGATGACCCCAACCTCAGCAACAGGACCACTCTAAGCATCGACCAAGTGTGTTTGCTTTTGGAACTGTGTCTTCATTCCACCTACTTCACATACAAGGGTCAGTTCTACAGGCAGAAACATGGGTGTGCCATGGGCTCCCCAGTTTCACCCATCGTAGCCAATTTATACATGGAAGAAGTGGAAAAGAGGGCTTTGCTATCCTACTCTGGAACACCACCAGATATGTGGATGACACCTGGGTGAAAATAAAATCTGAGGACGTACCACAATTCACAGATCACATTAACTCGGTGGACCGACACATCAAATTCACCAGGGAGGATATGAAAAGTGTCAGGTTAGCCTTCTTAGACTGTGAGTGGGACGCCATCCCCACTGACACAGCGGCCAGGGAGGCAAAAGAACAGCACATCAAGAAGGCCCTGAGTGAATGTGGTTATCCCAGCTGGACTTTTGTCAAAGCTGGAAAGGCACCTAAAGAAAGCACCAGCCGATCCAGGAAAGAAGGACAACCGCTGCCTAAGCGAAAACCTGTAGTGATCCCATATGTGTCAGGAGTATAGAGCAGTTGAGACGCATTTTTTCTAAACACCGGGTCTCTGTGGCTTTTAAACCTCAAAACATGCTGCACCAAAAATTGGTCCACCCCAAGGATCAGGTCCCTCGACACAAACAGAGTAACATAGTGTACGCTGTTAAGTACCAGGAGGATTGCCAGGATTTATACATCGGGGAAACCAAACAACCTCTGGCGAAGCAGATGGCACAACACAGAAGAGCGGCCTCGTCAGGCCAGGACTCTGCAGTCTATTTACACCTACAGGCCAGTGGACACTCTTTCAATGATGAGGATGTACACATCTTGGACAGGGTTTGAGCGCGGAGTCAAGGAGGCCATTTACGTGAAAAGGGAAAGACCATCTATAAATCGAGGAGGGGGGCTAAGGGTACATCTTTTGTTATCTTACAATGCTGTGATTACAGCCATTCCCTAACTCTCTGTGAATGGTACTCATGGCCATTGATCAGTGGGTTTTGGTCAGTGGTTGTTGATCAATGTTCATGAGAATTTGTATAATCAAGATTAAGGAACCTCCCAGCCCATTGTTCCTTCAGTGGGCTGGTTTCAGTCATTATGCAAATGTACTGTTTATAAGATTTGGGAAACCTGCAGTCAGCTGAGACTGAAGGAGTCACTTGGATGAGTGACAAAATGTTTCTCCCACAAAAACGCTACGTCCAGATGAACAGAATCAACTTTTGGAGATTTACTTACCTGGATGATTGAGAATGAATCAAGAAGCATTCCAAAAGTTCTCTAAAAGCATCCAGTACCCCATTATGACAAATTGAAGAAAAAAAAGTGTACTTAAAATTATTGGAAATTTCAAGTAAACAAGATGACAAAACAAGTGAAGAGCTTTGAGTACCCTCTATGAAACCCTCTGAATGACCTCCAAGGCTGAGCCCACATTCTTCAGAGGAAGCTCCCTCCTGCTCCTTGTTCCTCTCACAATCCACAATCTTACTCTTTGAGTAACTACACACAACTACTAAACCACTACTTTCCCAAAATAAATTCCATATAAGACATGAAAGACACCATGTGGGAGTGTTTGTCTGTGGTTGTGTTTCTTAGTACATCATTTCCTCAGAATAGCCTGTTTAGTTTCCACATTTCCTCTTTTTGTGACAAACTACAGTATATAAGATCACACAAGCGTCAGCCTAACAAACTTGCTTAGAGCACTGATCCAGAGTCAGATTTGACGCCTTTCAGCTCGTGAAGATGAGTCCCACTCTCTCCATCAGCCGCTGGATTTTTCTGTTCTGTCTGCCTGTTGTGATGCTCGTCCCTGTGGAGAAAGGTACAGCTCTTCTTTTAATGGTGTTTGCAGTGTTTAAAGTATCGAGAATGAAAAACTATCATTATTGTAGTACAGATGGTAATCCAACCAGAAAAATATTTAATATTTTATTTTATAGTGACTAAAAACATCCTCAACACAGCATTTCAATAAATAGCAATTAAATAAATCTTTTGAGATAAATAAGGAGCTGAAGGTTTTGAAACTTTGAAAAGGTTGAACTTCTCTGAGGAGAAGCCTTGCTCTTGTTTGCTCAGTTGTCTGTTTGTTTTTTTCTTTTTGAAGGTGGCTGATAGAAATTAGTGGACATATAAAGGATCTAGAGTTGATAGAGATTATTTTAGTTACAATATATTTTAGTTACAATATATATTTTTACAGACAAATTTACATTAAATTACTGCATAGGTCTAATTAGTTTGCTGTAAATTTATTCCAAGTTTTATCGTGCTGTTTAATCTCATACGTGTCCTTTTTTTTCTCTTTGTCCCAGACTATAAAGCCCATTTCTCACTTCGAAGTTTGGGTTTGCCGTGCTGCCGTACGGTGATCACCCAGGAAATAACGATAATCACAAGTTGTTTGGAACAACAACCACGTTATGGCTGCAGTCAACACGCATTCCTGTGAGCAAGATGTGATTCAAACAAAGTCAAATATTTTCCATATGTAATCATGATTAGCTCTCTTTAAAGGCTTTGTAGTGAATAGATGTACTCATAGATGATGTATTACCAGATAATCTGTAAAATAACAGATGATGCATGATTTTGATAAGAATGAGAGAGGAAAACTAAGACTTAGTGTCTCAAGGCATATATGTAAAAATGTTTAACTCTTTCACATTTCTTTAGGATAAAAGACAATAAAGATAAAACATGGTGCATTGATCCAAATTCTGAGTGGCTCAAAGACAAAATAGAGAAGGTGAGTAAGGCATGGCGTTACACAAAGTTACTCTTCTTCAAACAAATGAAATGTATATTACTGGATCATGTTGTACTAATCCGATTAATCAGAAGTGCCATACTTTTGTACTTGCATTTGTTATTTAACATTTATTAATGAACAATACTTTCCCTCATAGTTGAGCTACTTGCTGTAGTGCCGAGTCTTCAGCTGCCTCAAATCTCAATGCAGTCATTAAAATTTCCAAAGACCCCCTCATTCTTCACTTTTAAATCATTTTTAAACACGTTATAGATTGTTGAATTCTTACTGCCATCTTTACTCCTAGCTACCACTGGAACGATTAGTATTAAAAACCTTTTCAACCAAAATTCCTTCAGATAACAGACAGTCTGTTTCAGTGGAAAGACCGCCTATAATCGATCTATCTGAAAGAAACTGTACCAATAAAACATTACAAGCCCTCAAAACTTCTGTTTTGACTCTATCTTTTTTCTTCTCTTGCAGGAAGAATTGAACTGTCCTCCGGTGATTAGTGAATAAAGTAACAATGAGACCAAAAAACATCAGCGTAAAGAAGCTGCAGACAACAATTATGTTTTTTTTAAATAATTAATAAATTTTATATATATTTATGCATATTTATTCATAATGTTTTTTCCACATTGGGCAATTGATGTTATTTTAATTTATTGTGAATACAGTAATAAAAAGTTCTTTGTGACTATAAATAAAATCAATAGTATTGGACAATAAATAAATATGGAGCATATTAAAATCTACTGGTTGTTGTAATTTCTTTGACATGAATGATGGGTGGCAGTGCAGTGGGGATTTTTGTTCTGATTCAATGTCACATTTCTTTCAAATTGTAAGGATTTCAAAGCATTACAGGTAGAAATAAATAAATAAAGGAGTTAAAGTAAAAGCATTATTTATCAAAACACAGAATGCTGATAATGAAGGGAAACTTGCATGTAAGAAGAAACTAGGGATAGTTTTTTATATAGTTCATGTAACACGAGGCATAATTACATCTAATTCAGCCAATTATAATTAAAATTGCAGCACATTATGTATGAGCACAGATGAGACCTGCATCTGATATGGGTTTATCTGATGTCCCAGTTTTTTGCCCATTGAGTCAAACTATTTTTAAATTCCAGGATAACGTATTTATATAGATTCAGGAGATGTGCTATGAATGTTTGCTATAGTCCTTCTTACGCAAAAAACAAAAACAAAAAACCAGTGAGCAGTATCTAACCAGTTTAGGAGCTTGTTGACCCGGGGTGTAGGTTAAAGATCAACTCGTGACACTTCATTCATCTTGCACCAATCCATACAGAACTGATGGACCCATCTTTCTTCACAACAAGAACTACACCATGTGCTGTGAAATTCTTCTCTCACCCTCCAGCACACCCGCCAATTCCTTTTGAGGTATTTGGGTTTGTTTTTTCTTTTATGTAACGATAGAGGCAGGAACAAACCATCATGACAGGTAGTCAGGGACAAAATAATTGAGCAGCTGGTGTTATTTGTCTCACAGCAATGCAGCAGATTTATTATTTTATTATTTAACAACACAGGAGACACAGACAACTATTTACACTGATATCAATACTTATTGGCAATTTAGAATCACCAGAAACATGCACCATATATATGTCTTTGGGAGGAAGCAGGAGTACCAGGATCATGCAAACTCCACACAGAAAGACAGTCCTGGATTTGAGGCCAGGACCTTCTTGCTATAAAGCAACAGTACTAACCACCACGCCACTGCAAGACCCTTACTGGCATCAAGCACTGTAGAGAAGTAGTTATTAAAAGCTGTGCACATGTCTGAAATGTTACCTCGCTTTCCAACATAGTGAAGTTCTTCTTTTACTGTTAAAAACAAGTTGTGATAGAATTAAAAATATGAAATTTCTTGGTCTGTAAGAAAAACCGACCAAGAAGTAGTGCAGGCAGATAGATAACAGTGTTTGCTTGGAATAAATGAACCAAGTGCTTCAGTTTATCTAACTACAACTTCTCCTCTCTCTCCACTTTTGCTTTCCTCTCTCACTCTCTACACCACAGGGAGAACTACAGTGTCCTAAAGGCATCTCCTACAAACACAGATATGAATTCCTGGATGAAGATGAAACTGTGACCACAGAGAAGCATCAATAAAATAAAAAATGCTGATTTTCAGGCTCATGTCAAAAGTTGTTACTGAGAATAAATGATCAATTTAGAAAGGTGACTCTCTTTTTCCTTTGTATTGATGATTCACTGTATTTCTATGCTTACTGTCTGCAGCAGTGACAGAAACACCGGAGTTATAAATAACTGATCAGCTAGTTCACTGACCTCAGAGACCATGTCAGCTCTGACATCAGAGGTGTGCTACTGACAGTGGTTTTACTAATACACATGTTATAAATAGAGTCATTGCAGACCTGAGCTTGTAAAGCTTTGCATGTTTCACCTCTGAAACATCTTATGACACAGCTTGAATACACACAGGACCAAATGTGTCTGAATTTCCACAAGAAATGACTTTGCACAGCCAACAATGAGCGCCATGGCAATGGTAGTGGTGATGAAAAACATATGAACGAGTGAAGAAACAAATTTAATTTCTAATGCGAGTTATGGACATCACATGTTGGTGTATTTTGTCGACAGCATAACACAGATTAAAACCATAACCTGACTGGTCAGCAAGAAAATGTAGCTTCTGTTGTGATGTCACTGTAAAATCACATATTTTATTCTAATATTTTAGACTCGTTTTGGCAAGACGGGATGTTACCTCAGCTTTAGAGCCACAGACACCTCTGGTATCATAACGCCTCCATCATTCAACATCAAACTGGATAAATCTGACAACAGCTTCCCATCTGACCTCTTCAAAGTTTTTGGTTATTGACTTATTTACTTATTTTATATACAATTTAATGAAGGCATGTAAAATGAATCCTTCATACAGTTTCATTTTGACTCTGTTGGATTTCTATGTTCAGCCTTCAGATTATGATGAATAAACTAAATGTGGGACAAACACAGTGTTTGTGTGGGACAACAGCACATTACCAAAGCAGGGAGGCTGTCAAATATCTTATATTTTAATGCAATGTTTTAAATTCTCTTGCTAAGTCAATACAACAGGAAGAAAAGGAGGCTAAACTTTGTTGTTATGATCTCACACAATAGGCTGTATTTTATTCAGCTGTTCTGCCTGGTAACAGTCTTTGGGTTTCAGCAATGATGTGTCCATAGATCAACATGCCTTTTTTAGCCATTTCTGAATATTTTAGCAATTTTTAGCCAAGTATGACTTACAAATAATGTCACATCACATCATATTTTCCCTCAGTTTCTCAGAGTATATTGCTGCATCATTTTCTTTGTGTTCATTTCCATCATATTTACCAAAATCTGCACAGCGTGTAACTTTCGTGACTTTCCCTGTGAGTCTCCGTGGGTATAGAATTAGACAGGCTAAACTTCATTTAAGTATAAGAAATGTTTCCATTCAGCTGCACTGACTAAAGCCAGACCTTATGAAAGTGCATGTCCTGCAGAGTCGGTCAAAATGTGGGACAGGGGGACATAAAATGTTGTGCAGCTGCGCTTAAAGAGGGACATCAGGTCACCCTATACAGATACAGGTTTCATGTCCCAGTGTCCTCATAAATGCACATAATGTACATGATCCAAAGCAACACTTTTCCTCAGTTTCCTCTTACGTGAAAGTTTTCTTTCATTATCAGCTTTTCGTTAATATTATTTGTAAGGATTAATAAAAATAATGGTTTTGCCTCAGCTCTGTTATGAACTGATTTCTACCTGTTATATTTTACATGTTAACAATTTGAAAGAAATGTGACACTGAGTCAGAACAGAAATTTCTCTGCACTGCCGCCCAGAAAAAAATCACCAAACTGCATTAGATTTTACTTTAAACATGATCCATATTTATTTAGAGTCACAAAGAACAACTTTTATTACTGTCATCTACAACAAATTAGGAATGATGTTGATGGCTTAAAGGCTAAAATAATAACTTACATAATAAATAAATAAATACATCTGCAAAAAGAATTACAATTAAATAAGTACAAAATGTTGTCATCAGCTTCTTTGCTCTGATGTTTTGTGGTCTCATTGTTGCTTCATACACTTATCACCGGAGGACATTTCAGTTCTCCCTGTGGAGAAGAAAACAGAGAAATATTTACAGTTAGAAATATTTTATTATTACTGTCTGTTAGGCTGATCTATAGTTTTGTTTTTGTACGTTACTTCACAGTGGGAGTCTGACATTATCATCCATCAGTTTCACACCAACAGAGGCTAATCAGTGGCTTCCCCCTCCTACATTTTTAGAGGTTTCCTTTCATCCCATATCTCTTTATAAAACACTGACTTCACTGGATGAGCCACAGCAGTTGTGGCCAAATCTAAAAATAGCTCATTTTTCTTAGAGAAAGAAACAGTGTGTTGGAAAGTGTGGGTGTGCAGATTTATTATGAAATGGCTGCAGCTAATTACACCCGATGATTGCTCAGCACAACAGTCACTACTTACTCTTTTACATAAGTGGAGTGCTTTTACTGACCCACAGTCAAGTGGGTAATAAAAGCTTTAAATTGAAAATATGTACTTTAATATAAAAAATCCTCTTATAAATTAACCAATAATGTTGTACACATTTTGTGACAAGACGTAACAGCAGTAATCAGCTGCCTTGTTAGTTAGTTCCTAATTCCATAGTTGAACTCCACCTCCACCATGCTGGGATACAGTTGGTGACAGTCGCCAACCTCGTGTGCATAGTGACACCAGCTCTCCTGCAGGTCCTGGTTAGAGCGGCCCAAACCAGTAGCTCCCAGTGGATTTCCAGAAAAGAACGTCTGCTGTCACCAGGCACAGTTTGAGATGATGGAGCTGGAGTTCATTCAACCGCGAGATGAGAGATTTGAGGCAGCTGAAAGACGCAGCGACTAAACTAAACGGGAGGGGATTTTCCAGTGATAAATTCACTGTAGTCAACGTATCGTGCTGACTATGATGGAAGATGGACGTTTGGCAACTTAGTTTAGTCGGGTGTTTCCTTTAGTGGAACTCAATCCAGTAATCTTACTTGTTTGCAGAAGAGTCACTTTGAGCGATGTCACCTTTGACTCACCTTCTCTATTTTGTCTTTGAGCCACTCAGAATTTGGATCAATGCACCATATCTTATTTTTATGCCGCTTGTTGATGATGCTAAAAGCAGAAACACAAACAAGTGAAACATGTTGTTACATCAGTGTCTCAGTGCAACATGTATAATGTACTCGTTATTAACATGGAAAATTCAGAGTTGTGTTTAAATCTAGGCTTGCTCACAGGAAGGCGTGTTGCCTGCAGCGATAGCGTGGTTTTTGTTCAAAGCAACTTTGGATTGTCTTTACTTCCTGGGTGATGACCTTGTGGCAGCACGGCAAATCCAAACTCTGAGCTGAGGAATGGGCTGCACGAAAAGAGAACAACAATGAGCTTAATCAGCATGACATGACACGAGTGTTATTGTAAGTATGAAATGAACTCATCAAATATTAAGAATACTGCTATTATTCATGATTATTAAATGTTCCTGAAAGACATTGATCATTTTCAAAACAATATTAAACATCTCTCTGGTTGCATTAAAGTTTGAGATACAATAAAGATAGTGTTTCCTTCTATATAGTGAAAACACTGCAAACACCATTAAAAGAAGAGCTGTACCTTTCTGCACAGAGACGAGCATCACGACAGGCAGACAGAGCAGGAAAATCCAGCGGCTGATGGAGAGAGTCGGACACATCTTCACGAGCTGAAAGGCGCCAAATCTGACTCTGGATCAGTGCTCTAAGCAAGTTTGTTAGGCTGACGCTTGTGTGATCTTATATACTGTAGTTTGTCACAAAAAGAGGAAATGTGGAAATTGAGCAGGCTATTCTGAGGAAATGATGTACAGCAACAAACACTCCCACTGTGTGTTCTTCATGTCTTTATATGTTCACGTTTGTTGTTTTCTTCTCCTTTCTTCAAACTGGCCACATGCTGCCATCATCACCTCTTACTCGTCATCACGCTCATAGCTAGATTGATAAATTGTGGCTGATGTGCAATCCATGCATGTACTCATTTTAGCTCAATGACTACGTGCTGTTCAAAGTAGGCCGGACCTTGAACTTTGACCTATTTCTTCACCAAATAGGAGTTATCATCGAAGGGTTTTTCAGATCCACATTTTTAGCTTTGAACAGCAGAATCCAAAGCTTGACTGTGTGGTTGTAGCAAAGCCTCCAATGAAAGGGATTTTCTTATTGTCTATCCTTTTTTAGGTTGGTTCCTTTCAGTACACCACCCTACAGTTAAAGTTACATGTTCAGTGGACATTTTTGTAACTTTTTGACTACAGACAGAGCTCATTTAAAAGTATACATTTACAGAGTAAATCAGGCCGCCAGTTTTCTGTCCGTAAGACAACACCAACTGCACAGAGCTGCCATGAAAACTGCTGTTTAAAATGAATTTTAAAAATCTATAAAGCATGTAAGAGCACAGCGTGTCATGCCTTCTATCCAATTAAAGCCTTAAAAACATAAAATCATTTACCAGAGTGCACACTACACCAGAAAAAGAGCAAGATCGGGAGAGAGGAAAGTGAAGTGTAGTTGGGATCCAATTGATCCAAAGGAGAGAGCGGAGTTCTATGTTCCTACCCTAACCTATGGCCACAAGTTGGGGCCATAGTATTGAGTATTGACTGAAGGAGTAAGATCAATGATTCATGGATTCAAGCAGCTGAAAAGGGTTTCTGGACTCAGACTCAGAGATCATTCAGGAGGAACTCACTCCATCTGCTCCACATCAAAATAAAATTAATCTTCTCTCTTGTCTAAAAATTGCTGAGGTCACAACATGACAACTGACAGAGAAACACAGGGCTTAAATACACATGGGAGTAACGCGGTAATCAGACCTACAAGACAAAGGAAGCAAAGCAGAATACATTAACAAGGGACAGCCTGTCAAAGTAAAACAGGAAGCATAACACAGAGGTGCAGACTTGACACTGAGCCCGAGACACAACCAGTGTTGGGTAAGTTACTTTGAATTAGTAACTTAGTTACATTACTAGTTACTTCTATCAAAAATAACTCAGTAACTTACTTAAAGTTACTCGTTACTTTCAAAGTAACTAGTTACTAGGGAAAGTAACTTCGGTTTTATTCAAAATTCTCTTGTTAATGTCTTGATTCCGGAACTGGAAACCCAGCAAGATTGCCAGTCTTCGAGCTTGCTTACTCGCCACAAGTGCACTGTGCCACCTACCAATTGGAAGTGTGGAGCAGGGAAATTATTTTACTGCTATTGTTAAATAATTGTCATCATTACCATTGCATTAATAATATAATCTGGAGTTTATATTGCATTCAGATGTTTAAACAGTGTGTGTCTTTCAGAGAGACTAAGTTGCAGGCTGACAGGAAGTTGCAGGTTTGCAGAGTGTGCCTTTTGCAGAACTGAAACCGAAAGCAGAGTCTAAGTGCAGGTTATTTTGAGGAGCATTTGAGGACGAGACACAGACAGTAGGTGAAGAGGTGACACAAAGAGCATGTGAGGTCAACACATACACACACATTAGTTAAATTTATTTAGAGGAACCGTCCTTGTTGTCTCGGCAAGAAAGAGGAACAATTCATTTTAAGATAAGAACGGAAAGTACCAAGCCATGAAAATAGAAGATGATTTTCTAGGTGAAAAGTCATTCTGGTGTTGATCTGATCTATGTATAAAATGTACCGGTGACGCATGAAGGGGCGTCAGTAAACAAACCCTGATGCTATAAAATATCTGTTCATGCTTTGATTAAGTCGAGGACTACTGGCTGTCTGCGTACAGAGTGTCTTCCCACACGTGTGTTCATTAAAATCATTGTTTGACCAAAGACCTTCTGGACCAAGAGTGGTTTGTACTCTCCCTCCTCAATTTTGAACCTTAACAGAAGGAAAAAATAATGTGCATAATTCCACGAGAGAAATCCCACGCCTGGACCGTCGTTGGCCGCCGCCATGATTCTAGCCTACGTCACAGTGTATTGTGCACTTTTTACATCCAACACGAAAACTGCAGTCGTGGTGCTTTCGTTTGTACTCGGAAACTCGGAAATTCTGCCTTCCGAATACGAAGATGTAGGTAACACCAGACTGCAGATGAGCTGCATACAGGGCTGGACTGGGACAAAAAAATCGACCGACATTTTGACTAGAGACTGGCCCGCCATTATAGGAAAAAAATCACAAAGCCTTTGAATGAAAATAAACACTGTTGTGACAGTGATGCACTGTTCTATATATGCATCAATCTATCAATCATTTGTTGTAAGATTCAGATAATTATTTGTTAAAAACGAGACATTTTAAATGAGAATAAGAAAGAAAAGTATTTCTTTGTGCCCACCTCTCCCTGTTAATGCCCTACCTGGCCCCCTGGCAACACTTTGCTAGACCCGCCCCTGCACAGTTACCAGCTGTCAGCTACTTAGAAAAGGATCCTGGTGTTATTTGTCTCTCAGAAACAGTTCATAACTTCCCTTCAACTCATTCATGTCACCTAAAAGGTAAACCTGTTTCTCCATCACAGCTCTGATGATTCAGTAAGGACATCTCCTGGTTTCATCTTCATGTTTCCCTCTCACCACATATCCAAACCGATATCATGACCAGCTCCAGCAAACATCAGCTGATACTAGAAATTAATATTAAATAAATTCTAACAACAGCTGATCAAGCTTAAACGTGCTGCTGTTGTTTACCGCGACATCCACTGGTTTTGTCTTTCTGGTGCAAAGTGGGCGATAAACAAACAAGAGAGAAAAGCCGATCAGCTGATCATTGATCAGTTTCATGATTGAAGTAGAAACAGGAGAGGCAGGGGAGAGAATGAGAGAAGAAGAGGCAGCTGTGCAGCATAAAGACACAGAATAACTCCAGCTTTGTGTCTTTTTTTCTATTCTAGCTGAAGTACAGGACAAAATATGGAAAATAAATCCTCTAAAATATTCTTACCAAATTGGCTCTTTCTTCTGAAGACATTCACCTGGGACAAAATCAAGATTTGAAAAAATAAAGATTAACTCACATCATCTGTTTGATCGGAACCACTAAGGTCTACTTGGGTTACGTGTACAGCTAGCAGAGGTGGGTCTGAGAGCAGTCTTCCTGACTTCATGTGAGAGGTCAGTGTGTCACAGCTTCTAAAAATCAGTTTCAGCCTTAAAGTGTATAACATCACAAATCAGACTGCAAGAGAAGAGAGAGCAAGCAAGAAGGAAGTGCTGAGTTAGACTGTGTGTGCTACTCTGTTTGTGGGTAACAGAGCAGAGTCTGACAGCAAAGCGATTAATTTACTGGCTGATTTATGTTCCTACCCTCACGTTTGGCCACATGTTGTGGGTAGTGATTGAGTGTGAGATCTGTTATTCGGGGGTTTCCAAGAGATTCAGAACTGACAAACTAAAATGGTTAAATGTCAATAAGTCTTATTGTAACTAATGAAACTGAGAAAGGGAACGTAAAGGATTGTCCCTCAGGAGACAGATTTGTTGTTTCCTGATGCAAGGACTCACAGACAGATGGTTCATTTATTCAACTGCATACTTTTCCCAGTTCTCCAAGATAAGCTCATCCAAAGCTCCTTTATAAAGTCCAAATCCTCTTGGAATGTGTTGCAAATGTAAAACTCTCTAAAACTCAAATGTATTAATCATACACAGACACACTTGATAGAGAGGGATGGCAGAGATCAACACCTGGAGGACAAGGAGGACTAGAAAGAGTAGGATCATAGTTTAAAGCAGAAGAAATGAGCTTTGTCTAATAGGTGTCTGGACTCATCCTCAGATCATTCAGGAGGTGTTCACAGCAAAACTGATAGTGCCCACATCTAACAGAAAGAACTGAGGTTGTTTGAGCAGCTGACTAAGACACCTCCTTGGTAAGTTGTTTCTGGCAACTTTGGAGATTATGGGATGCATTCGCATGAATAGGAAAACTCAGAATATAGCAAATCATAAACACAGAACACTACAGCAACATGAAATCACAGACCAAGAAAGGGTATTAGCAACAGTGCTCCATGTTGAAAGATGTCACAGTTCCTAACATACCTTTAATAGAAAGTGGGAAAGTGAGGCCCTCTTGAAGTATAACTGGTTTCATTCAGTGGGTATGATTCAGAAAAGGTCACTTTTAACTGGCATCACGTTAAGACAAGTTTCCAAAGTGAGGATGTCCCAGTCTGTTACATCTCCTCTGCTGGCAACTGTAGTGGGAGGGGCAAAGGTGCAAGGAGAGGAGCATAAGTTACCATGGTGATGTACGCTGATAAACAGTGAAGCACTTTGGTTGCACAGAGAACGCAGGGTTAACTAAATAAGCCTGAATCATCCTGCTTTGTACAGGCCTCTGATGTCTGTGTTTGGGTACCTCCAGGGGCGATTCTAGGATCAGAGCTTTGGGGGTGCTGAGCACCCAGAGAGCTGCCCGGCCAGCTGAGATACACTTTACTCGTCACAATGAGACTTCTTCCCTGTCTCTTTCGGTCCCTGCATCCTCCCTGTCCTCATCGTCTGTTGTCTTCGTCTCCTTTATCAGTCATCGTAATTTTACCATCTCTGTGCAAGTCTGCAAATTTCTTTATTAAATCATAAGATTCTTAAATTCATCAAGTCTCTCTGTGCCTGGGTCCTCGTCACAAAACATGACATCACTGTTTTGTACATTTTAACAATTTAATCCGCACATTTGTGAAAGAAAAACAAAACACTTTTTTGAAAAGTCTGTAACAAAACCATCAAATCAGATAAAGGTTATGTAAATGCTGCTAAAGAAGAATGGATTGGAATAGAAAAAATACATTTCCTAACCTTAATTACTGGGGGGGAATAATGACTGATGCTCATAGTGAGTAAAAAAGTAAACTGAGTGCATTTTTTGGACAGAGATTCACTTTTAATGCGTATGTATAATATAATACAGATACATAAAAAACACTCCCAAAACAGAATAAATTATTACAAATAAATTATTACAAAATATTTAAAAAAAAAAAAAAAGGAATATAAAAATGGAGGCAACTGCCTGTGGTAGAATGTATACAATGCATGAAAAAATCTTTATTGCAGATGCTAATTTTGTGTTGTAAGATTTATGAGTTTCATGCTTTCATAGTGGTCCTTAGGAGAGCTTGACATTTTTATCAGGTGGTACACGCTGTAAAAAGTTTGAGAAACACTGATAAGTGTCTGTGTGCTTTTAGAAAACATTTAAAGCTGCTGTGCAGAATCTTTGAAACAAGCTTAAAACATTTGTAGAATATAAACAGAGCATCTGCTTCTCTTTGCAGCTTCTCACTCCACCAGGGCTGTTTGGCTCTTTCTGATAGTGTGCAAATGTGATGCACGTACTGCGGCAGTCATGCAGACAACTGGACGGTCCAAAAGTTGGCCTACCTATTACTGGCTGAGGTTTTAGTAGAGTTGTGGCTGAAACACATAAAAATATATAATTAATTTTAGTCTGCCCGATCAATGATAATGTTATGTTGGAATGTTGTTATAGAGGGTCAAAAATGTTTCAACCCAGTTTGTTTTGCAGATTCTGTACAGCAGCTTTAATATAGGGAGAGAACAACTTCCAGATTGTGAGTAAAATCAGGTTTTTTCTCTTTGTCAGTTTAACAGTTTGTGTTGTGCCTGTCACTGTTCCCTGTCTGTTTTCTTACCTGGTTCTTCCTGACCTTGTACTTTCTCCTCACGTTCCCCTCTTTCCTCTCTCCCTCTTTGGACTGACAATCATACACAAATAGATTGTATTCAATTAGATGAAAAATTTAATTAATATATAAAAAATACTATTATGATCACTAACAAAAAGTCCTCTCTCAGTGTACTTTCAACCAAAAGGCAAATAACCAAACCACATGAACATCTAATAAAAGATAAACATTGAAACACTGATCCAACATTATTCTTGATTGATGGATCATTTGATTTTTACACTTTTACCTGAATGTGGCTCCTTTTTTTGAAAAAACTTCCTTATATCCATTATGAACCTGGCTGTCTCTCTGTACACAATGCACACACACACACACACACACACACACACACACACACACACACACACACACACACACACACAACAGGAGTCATAAGGTTAATGGGCATCCAGTAAGTTAGCTAGTTAGTATCCATTTCAAACAGGACAGTGGTAACCACAGCAGGCTGCGGACAATTATAAGTTTTAGATTTTAAATACGCTGTATACATTTCAATGGGAGCAACAGGACGGTCATATGTTGCTGATTTTACTACGGAGCAGGACAGATTGTAGGGTAGCAAACATTGTCGGAAACACGTTTTCAACACTGCAGGTTACCTGGTGTAATGTTTTTCAGCTAAAAAGAAACATGGACTGACTCCTACCTAACTATATAAAGAGTAACTGAAGGTTAAATGCAGCCAACATGTTTTAAGCCAGGCACTTACACCTCCGCTCTGCTGCGTCTCAGCCACCATCGCTCTGGCAGAAAGGCGCTAGAGCCAGAGTAGGGGAGAGTTGAGCTGGAACAAACCACTTTGCGGGGGGGAGGGTTATCTATACTTTTGTTGTTAAAATGTTCCATCTCAACCAAGTACTGTATGCTTTTTATATTTTTAGTAGTGTGTCACACAAACAGCAAATATTGTCAAAAAAGTAAGAAATCTTTGGGGGTGCTTTGATTCATTTTGCGGTTGCTGAAGCACACCCAAAATGGTCTAAAATTGCCCCTGGGTACCTCCCCACATTAACTATGACAGTTAGTGTTGTGTTGTCACTTTAAATCCTGACAGCAAATAATAAATAATCTCACACAGACTAATGAAACAAATCAGACTTTTAAATACTTTTATTAAAATTTAACATCAATCTCATCTTGAAGACAGAATAAGGTCATTTGAAACATTCATATTTACAAACATCTTAACTAAACAGTTCCACAAAATCTGATTGTTAAGCTCTACAAATAATTTACAGAAATAATAAAACGTTTCTCAGCAGATGTTTCTGTAAAGGTTTGAACTGGAAAATGCTTCTGTGGCTGCTTTGCTTCAACTTTCTTTGTTCCCACATCAGCTTCTTTTAGAAATCACTGGAGGACACTGCAGAGTTTTCTGTGGTGTGGAAAGAGAGAAGGTGACATGAAAAGAAGACACGAAGGAGCAACATTAGAAAAGTCCAGAGTCTTTGTATAACCTTTTAATTCATTTATAATCTGAATACTTCAGTTGGAAATGTTGTTTTTTCTAGACTTTGTGCCCACAGTTTGATTTATATTTTGTTTCTGACCTCGTTTATTTTCTTTTTCAGCCACTTCGTGTCTGGTTTGAGAAAAAATGTCTTTCCTCCTCTTGTTTTAACCCTGGAATAAGAAAAGAAAGGAATAAGTATAGAGAGAGGAAGAGAGAAAGACAAATCAAAGGCTCACTCCTCGTATGTAGATGCAAAAATGCTAATATTTGGATACAGCCCTACATTTTATTTACATTCAAAGGAAGTTCTGCTTACAGGTAGCCAGGTGTGCAGCCCTGTTGGTCTTGTTTAAAGCAGCTGATGATGTTTTTTGTCCAGTTAGGTGCGACATGGCTGTTTTTCCTAGTTTTAGAGTGCTCAGCAGCATGATAGCAGGAACTCTCCACGTGGCCAGCCCCTGCAACACACCATCACACATTATACTCATTATTATTCAGAGCTTTTCAGACTTTACACAGGATAAAATGAACTGTGTTCTCAGATGATTTATAAAGCTTCATAAATGTTGTACTAATTATTATGTATAATATAAAACAAGTGGTTTTAATTAACCATGAAAATCTTCAAGTTGTGCTTTAAATTTGTCCAGAGTTTCTCCAAGTAGCTAAAACAAATTCCCGAATGTAGTCAGCTGCAATGTGTCAACAAACACCGGCTCTGTTACAATCTACAGTAGTTTCAGTTCCTAATGACAGTTGTTGAGTTGCATTAAGGACAGATAGATTCATAACCGCTTTGATGAACAGACTTTTAGCTGATGATACTGAACTGTCACAACAGAGCAAACTCCAGAAATACACAAAAACTCTACCTTCTGATACGATGATGAGCATCACCACACTCAGGGAGAGCAGAAGAATCGGGCGGCTGGTGGAGAGACTCGAGCACATGTTCAGACGCTGAAAGCACCAAATATGAGTCTGGATCTAAAGTTTGTTTGTTACCAGTTGATGAACTGGTCAGAGTGTGAGAGTGAGTCATCTTATATACTGAAGCTTGTCACTGAATTAGGGGCTGTTTGGTGATGTATTGACACACAATGGAAACATGACAACCACACACTGCTGTGGTTGGTAGCTTTCTTCCTCCAGTGCTGAGGGTTGTTGTTTAGTTTGTTCCAAGCTAACATTTTCTGTAATGGGTTGAAGCCTGATAATATGCACCATAAACCCAAATATGAATAGTCATCCAACAAGCACTGACATTTTATAGCAGTAGCAGCAATATTAGCAGTTGTAGCCGAATTAAGCTGCTGTGAAGCAAGCTCTGGTCTGCATGATTCATGATTATTGCAATAATAAGCAGCACTAAAAGTAAGAATTAAAAGATTTATTTATTTACTGAAATTAGTGTAGAGGAAAGTTCTGCACCCTAAAGGGAATTTTACACCCTTTCATCAACCGTATGTCAAAGAAGTCCAAGTCCAGCTGCTGGATGATGTATTTAAATGTTTCGTAATATTTTTAAACACACATGATTCTTAAGTTGTCACCTCACATCTATGAAACGTTGCCTGTAGCTTACTTGTTTTCTCCTCTGTGCAGAAGTCCTGTTTTGTTTCCCTGAGAGGCAGTAATCTGAAATAGGATCTGTGGAGGAGCGATCTGACCCGCTCCTGTTGGCGTTTGAGCTCAGATCTTCACGAACTAATAAATTAAGATAAATAGTTCACTGTAAGTAAAATCACTTAAAGCGACCTTCCCGAGCCCTGTGTTTGAGTTCAGCCTGCACATTGATTATGAAAATTAGCATCTATGCAATAAATTTAATCAGCTGTTTTTCCAGCACAACACATTCATTTTTCTCTCATATTTTTAATCCCTCATGTAAATATTGACACTTAACCATGTTATACGTTCAAGCATTTTAATTCACCTGGTTAATATATATATATATATAGAAAGAGAGAGAGAGAGAGATGTTCCCTTGGTCTGTGGAAGGGCTTTCCACAGACCGAGCACAGGGACTCTCTGTGACGTGATCAGTTTCGTTCATGTTAACCTGCGGGTGTTAATTTTATTAGTGGTTTGCACCTCCTACATGTAACTTTATGGGGGTTTCCTTTCAACAACCATCTGCAATTAATGGGTGACCCAGTTTTGTGGTCAAATCTGAAAGTACTTTCCTCTATGACTTTTGTTTTTAACAGCTTTTAATGAGTGGTCACCACAAAAACCACCTCTATTCTTTGTCATTTTCAACAAATATACACCATAATTTAGCTTAAGATTACTGGGGTCTTTTTTTAGTAATCTTTAATACTCCACTGGTCACGTACAAATTACATGATGATCCATTTCCAAACTTTATTAATAAGTCGTTTGAACTCAGGGGAAAATGTATGTTTAAAAAGCAGGTGGAAAGAGAGGAAGATAGAGGAAGCCATGACCATGATGTCATCCACTGGTTTTGACTTTCATTATCAAGTGTCATCATTACAGCCATCGCGGTGTTTCGATGGGTGAAGTCGTTAACCAGTAAGCATATCATGGTGTCACAGTTTTGGTCATTTTGATCAGGCATTTTCAGTTTCTTGTATTAAGGTGTTTTTACCGATTCTTTAGTTTTCCTGTTATTATATTCCTAAGTTTCAGTGTTATTCTGGTTAAGAGTTTTGTTCTTAGGTTTACTTTAGTGTCTAGTCTGTGCCTGTCATATTTCCTGTTTTACTTTGAAGGTCCGTGTCTCGTGTTAGTGTGTCGAGTGTTACTCTCCCCTGTGTTGTCATTATGTTTCATTGGAGTCAGCTGTGTCCTCATGTATGTATTTAAGTCCTCAGTCTCCTCGTGTTCAGCGTCGCTACGTCTGTGTTCATTACACGTTATGTGTCTTTCAGGATTTTGTGCTGGTCATGTTTGTAGTTTATGTACCAGCCCAAAGTTTAGTTCATAGTCGTCACGGTTATTTTCCCATAGTCGGTTCTCATAGTCACTTCTATTATTTCCCAGTTTAAGTTTTAGTTTAGCACTCGTCACCATTCTTGTAGTGTCTTTTATTTTTGCACTCTTGTAATCGCTCCAAATAAAGGCATGTCTTCAGCCTTTCACCCTGAACCGTCTCCTCACCTGTGTCTGCTCCTGGGTCCACACACACCTTCGCTCGGTCTGCACTGCAGAACGTCACACGTGGATAATGGTCCTTTCTGACTCTGAGCATTTACACAGTTTACAAAAATGGATTTTTGTTCTATCAGTATAAATAGAATAATTCTAGAGTGTGCTGCCTCACTAATAAGTCTCAGGTCCACTGTCCTGGACTACAGTTGGTGGCAGTCTGCAGCTGCATGAGCACAGTGGTTAGAGTGGCCCTAGGTCAAGATGATGGAGTTTGAGTCCGTTCAAGCAGAGAGATTTGAGGCAGCTGAAGGACGACACTACAGCAAGATTAATTAGCAGGGAGGTAATTACAGTAATTACATTTTCTATTTCGTCTTTCAGTGATTCAAAATTCTGAATCATGCCTGTTTGCTATCTTAAAAGCAGAGACACAATACATTTTATCATATAAATACTAAAATATTAGGACATGGTATTTATCTTATCCTGAGATATTAAGTTTCCCCCTTGTTGTTATCAAATAAAAGCTAAGAGTCATTCACCACCTCTATGGTTTCAGATGATGTGGTAATAAGTCATCTGTGAAGACATAATTCCACAGGGAGTCGCCATTACACATGGAAAATCTTTGACTTCCCTTTAAATCGCAGCTTGCTCACAGGAAGGCGTGCTGCCTGCACTCATAATGTGTTTTTTTTTTGTTGAATGTAGCGTCTGATTGTCTTTATTTCCTGGGTGATGACCTTATGACAGCAGGTCAAACCCAAACTATGAGTGATGGAATAGGCTGCACAGCTGGTCACAAAGAGAGAAAAGAGGTCAGCGATGAGATTACTCATCATGATTAGCTCCTCTGTTAGTCAGCAACATTATATAAATGGAAGGAACTCAGAGAACATTAGTCACACTTCCAATAACCATTACTGGTAAATATTTGAGATTTCTGCTGTTTTTCTATTATGTTGTTTTAATGCAGAAGTTTGTTTCAAACCTGCCATAAATATGCTGTAGTTATAAAACCACATGTACAAAATACACAGAACACGACTCAAGATCATTTAAAATGGGATGTGAACAAAAATTATATTATCACGAATGTACTGAAGAAAATGTAAAGACGTACAAATATGCTTTAAAGAAAATCTAAAACCTCAGTTCTGGTATCTGCACCCATCTGCGCCCTATTGGCAGTGACTCATGGCTAATAGGGAGGAGATGTGGGAGTCACACAGGTCAAAGGGACTTGTTGGTTATGCAAACGGAAGAAAACATCTGCCAAAGGAGGTGAAAGAGTAGAAACCTACAAAAATGGGACAGTTAGGATGCCATTCTCAGTAGTAATCCTGGTGTGTGCCTCCATCTTTGACTATTTTCAAGTCTTTGTGAAAGCACTTTGCTTTTTGAGTTTCTCTTTCTTTATAAAACATCCTTGAATATTAACTTTTTAAAAGTATATTTTCAAGAAAATCAGGCCTTCAGCTACAATTTGTGAGACGACAATAAACCGCACACAGTCGAAGGACTGCGATGATTCCTCAAAAGTAGCTGTCTGTCAACTAAGAAATCTATAAGGCATGTAAGAGGACAGAATCACAGCTTCTAAAAACCAGTTTAAGCTTCAAAATGCACAAAATCACTATTCAGAGAGAGCAAACCAGACAGAACGGATTTGAAGTGAAGTCAGTCTGGTGTGGTGAACAGAGAGTTTCTAAACACTTTGGCTCAGCTGGATATATAAACAATAATAGAAGGAGGACTCTTTAAAAATCGATAGCTTCAGTTATTTAAGCTGATCTCACTCCTTCTGTTCCTGTGACTCAAACAAATAGGTTTAACATGACATTATTCTTTCGTACACTGACACCACTTTAAAACAAGGTTTCCATGATGTCTGTTAACGTCCTTGTAAGATGGACTTCCACACACACAATGTTTGTGCTCTTGGATATCAGTTTTTATAATTACACGCACATATAACGACCCACAGTCTGTTCGGCGCCGGTCTCAGCTCTCCATTCTCATGCCACTCTCTCGCTTCACTATAAAGGTGAAAGAGATTGTC
Organism: Rhamphochromis sp. 'chilingali'; assembly: GCF_963969265.1. Taxonomy (NCBI): domain Eukaryota; kingdom Metazoa; phylum Chordata; class Actinopteri; order Cichliformes; family Cichlidae; genus Rhamphochromis; species Rhamphochromis sp. 'chilingali'. The sequence continues at coordinate 6,118,189 of NC_137945.1, forward strand.
ATCAGTTCAAACGCCACCAGCTGTGGCCCCACCAGCCTCTCCAGCACCGCCCCCTTGAGCTCACTGTACTACTTCGCCCTTGCAGCTGAGCCAGGGACCACACCTCCGCAATAGACCTGTTAAATCTTGTCTCATGCCTCGTCTTCACCTCTTCTGCTGTCATCTGTAGTGGGAGGGACTAAGATGTGAGGAATAGAGTTAATTATGTGCAATCTAACGAATGACAAAGTCGCATGTTTCTTGGCAGACTTGGGAACGCCTCAGTGTTTCCCTAAAGGAGCTGGAGGAGGAGAGGACCGTATGAGTGTCTGTGCTCAGTCTGCTGCTCCTGCAACATTAATGAAAGTATGAATAAAATATGTATTTGTGAATAACTTTTCAAGTGATTTCTGAATGTTCACTTTTACTTCTACCATATCGGTTAAATGCTGCCTCCTGGTGTCCTGTGATCATGACGTCATCATGAAATAATCACAACAATAAGTATTTTGTTGTCAGTTATAACACCTACAGCAAATAATAATTAATCAAACAGACCATTAAACAAAATCTGATTTCAGAAGCTTTTATTGATTTATCTTTGTTCTCAGCTTGAAGACAGAATAACATTCATATTTAATGACATTTGTAGTATATTTGCTAATTCTCACCAATCACTAACTGCTGTATCTTTACTCATTTCTCTAAATTATCATGAATTCTGCCAATCCTTTGTTTGTTTCTCTATTTTACATTCTTTAAATGTCTTACTGTTCAGTGTCATCATTTTACTCTTTATTCCTTACTGTGAAGCAATTTGGTGTACCCCCTGGTTTTAAATATGTTAAAGTAAGTAAAATGATATTGTATTGTATATATATGTGAACACAAGACTGTTAAAGCGCTATGAATAATTTGCAAAAAATAATTTACATTTCTTAACAAATATTTCTGTCAAAGTGTAAACTAATAAATGAGCAGAAATGTTTCCAGCAGCTGCTTTACTTTAACTTTGTTTCATCGTTTTCATAATTTTTACTTAGATTAAATCTATGAAAATCAGCGTGTGAATTAAGAAACCTACGAGACATGTAAGAGGACAGACAGTCACTGCTTCTAAACACTGTGGTGCAGCTGGAATATACAAACTATAGTGGGAGGACTCATTAAAGATTAATAGCTTCAGTTATTTAAGCTGATCGATTTTCTACATGTTTATTTGAAAACATTGGAGGACACAGCAGAGTTCCCTGTGGTGGTGAAAGAGAGAAGAAGAATTGGTGAAAGAAGATGAAGAAAAAAGAAAAGAAGAAGAAAAGAGAAGAAAAAGAGAATTAATTAACAAGCAAAAATACTAGGGTCTTGTTTCCTACAGCTTTTGCTTCATCGTTTCCATCATCATCATTTAGAAATCATTGGAGGACACAGCAGAGTTCCCTGTGGAGGTGAAAGAGAGAAGGTGAAGCACCATTAGACAGATACACACAGTGTCGTTTTATTACCTATATTATAATCTTCACACTTTTGATAGAAGTTCACTGCTGGTTTTTCTAAACTTTGTGTTGACATTTTTTTTTATAAATATTTTGTTTCTCACCTCATTTATTTTCCTTTTAAGCCACTCGGTGTTTGGTCTGAGGAACAATGCTCTATTTCCACTTGTTTTGACCCTGGAAGAAAAAAACAGAAGAATAAAGAAAGAAGTTTAGAGCGAAGAAGACAAATCAAAGGATTGGACATTTTCACTTTATTGTTAACTGAACATGTGCAGGGTCCATTTTGCATTATGCTGTGAGAGAACAGCTCAGGTTTCCTCCAAGCTCATAAGCACAAACTCACAGATTCCCCAACGTCACCACATTAGAAACAATCACAGAGCAAACAGTAGTGCTGTATGTTAGAGAGGGGAACATTTATCTGCTACATCAAGGTTTCAGTGCAAATCTCATTTTCATTGTTGTGTTTGTGGATTTTTAATCAAGAACTAATTTCTACATGTTATTTGGTTTCAATGTATTTAGAAGAAGTTCTACTTACTCATAGCCATGAAGGCAGCCTGGTCTGTCGTCTTCAAAGCAGCTGATGATGTTTTTTGCCCATTTAGGTGTAGACATGTTTATTACACCACTGTTAGAATATGTTTTATTGCAGGTTTTCCCACGTGGTCAGCCCCTGCAGCACATCATCACACACATTATCATTATTCTTTGAGCCTTTCAGATATCATGGACAATTAAATAAACAACTCTCAGATGTTGTATAAATAATTTACTGATCCAGTTATTATGTGTAATATGAAAAATTACATAACTGACAAAAATACAGCTGGATTTAATCAGTCATATAAAATGTAGAGTTGCATTTTAAATGTATCCAGAAACAGCTGCTCTGTTACAGTCTGTGATAGTTTTAGTCTCTTTTCACACAGTTAGTTCACAGTTAGCAAGTTGCATTAAGGTCAGATAGATTTATAACCGTGTTGAGAAACAGACTTTTAGCTGGTGTTACTGAGCTTTGACAACAGAGCAAACTCCAGAAATAAAAACTACCTGATACGGAGATGAGCATCACCACACTCAGGGAGATCAGAAGAATCAGGCGGCTGGTGGAGAGACTCGAACACATGTTGAGACGCTGAAAGGCACCAAATCTGAGTCTGGATCTGAGCTGTGAGCAGGTTTGTTACCAGCTGATGAACTTGTCAAAGTGTCTGAACTGTTGTTTGTCACAGAAAGAAGAACTGCATTATTTAAGCAGACTATTCTGAGGTCATCATTTACTGAGAGACCAACAAACACCCATCGACAAGCACATCCACAAGGTTATTTAGTGTGTCCTTTCATAGTCATTAAGCCCTTTATGTTATTCATACGCAATCTAATCTCAAATCATGCAGGAATGAATTCAGAATAAAGGTGACGAGAGGTCAATATCAGAAAATATATACAGAACTTTTTTATTAAACCATTTGTAATAAAATTATAGTTAAAATGAGCCTCATATGAAAAGAAAGAGTAATGGTACCAACAGGAATCCTTTAAGCTTTTTTAGTCACAAACACACAATAGAATAAACACAGTCACACACAGGCAGGTATTACATGCACTAAACATCTGGAAACAGGAGAAACTCAGAGCATCCTGTCATCATTTCATGAACACAGGGGTAAACCTCAATGAGGTATTAAGCCTCCACTCAGGGATTGTACTTTGCCCGGCTGTCGTATTGCACCATGCCAAACAAAATAACTGAAAACACGACTGTAAACCCGAGACCATTGACCTGACTCAAATAAGTAGAATGGAAAGAAGTAAGAAGGGAGAAAAGTGGAAAAACAATATCACACACAGAGGCCATCCTACAGTTTGGGCTGCATACCTGTACCAGTATATATTTACAGTTCACAGTTTTTACAGGACATTTCACACCTTAAGCTGAATGATTCACCTGCCACACAGCGTGGTTCATTTCTTGTTAGTCAGTACTGACAAAAACTAAATGCAAAAAATGCAACACACAGTTCATTTCAAATCTTCTTTCAGTTTCATGATCCAAAACATCAAAACATTTGCTTTGTTCCTCGTCTTTCTTTTACTGTGAGCGTGCTCCTGAATGCCAACCAGCCTTATCTAAATGTTATACTTCAGCACTCCTTCCATAAGTACACACAGTATGAGCCACACTCGTGCTATATTCTCACAGGATGATACAAGTTCTAATTTTCAGTTTCATATTGCTTACCAACAACGTCTAAACATCCACACACCACATCTGCTGACTGCGACGCCTCTGTGATAGAACCGCGGAGAAAGAGTGAGCGCCCGCTGCTTTACACTCCCTTCAATCCCCTGGGTCCTAAAGCCTTTCTGGTAAAATCTCAAAACAATGATTCTGTTCATCTGCACGTAGTGTTTTCAGTGGGAGAAACATTTTTTCACTCATCCAAGTGAATTTTTCAGTCTCAGCTGATGAAGGTTTCCTGACATAATAAACAGCACATTTACATAATGACTGAAACCAGCACCACTGATTAACAATGGGACATGAGGTCAGTTCGAGTCCTGCATTGCTGTGTAGCTGTTTTGCATAAAGTCGTTTTTAATCCTGACACACAACCATTGACAGAGTGTACGAGGCACAAAAGCACAAGTTACTATCGTTACTTTGGAGATTATATAGATGTTTCCCTTTTCTTGACAAAATGTCATCATACAACATGTTGCCCAGTCTCAAACAAATGCCTCCTCCACTCCTGTTATGAGCAACTGTGACAATCACATTCAACTCCTCCCAAGATATTGATGCATCATTAGTCTGAAGCACTTACATGATTTCCTCCAGAGATAAATCTGTATTATAATCATCATCTGCTTGGGGCGACCATGGTTCAGGTGGTTGGGAAGCTCATCTGTAAACGGGAGGTTACAGATGAGGCTCGATCCCCCTGCTCTCTCTGTCCTGGTCGTTGTGTCCTTGGGCAAGACACTTCACCTACCGCATACTGGTGTTGGCCAGAGGGGCCGATGGCGCGATATGGCAGCCTCGCTTCTGTCAGTCTGCCCCAGGGCAGCTGTGGCTACAACTGTAGCTTGCCTCCACCAGTGTGTGTGAATGTGAGAGTGAATGAATAGTGGAATTGTAAAGCGCTTTGGGTGCCTAGAAAACCGCTATAAAAATGCAATCCATTATCTAAGGCTTCATCAATTAAATTACCCAAACTCCCTCTAACCCTGGCTGGAACATGGTCTAGACTATCTACAGCAATCGTTCTAAAATCAACACGCTGCTGCAGTTCTCTGGAATTAAAATCAGGTTTATCCTTAGTCCTAACCCCACCACCCCTCTGCACAGTGTCAACTTCAATCACATTATCAGCATTGTCAACTGATTCGAAATGATCACTAGAAGATGCTAGAAGATCATCAAACATCAAAATGACCTGCGGCTCTTGAACATCAGTATCACCCTTTGCTTCAAAATGATCACTACACTGTACAACCTCATTAGTTACCAGAACTTATGCCTCAAAAAACCAAGAAAGCTTGTAATGCTGTTAAAATCAGCCCAACTTTTATGTAAGAAAGTCTACCAGCCAACATACTGGACACTGTTCTGCTGAACAACAAACAGTTATGTTGCCATCATTGTTAGAATCTTACAGTGAAACAAAGGCTCAGATTTAATTATCCTGAAACTAAGTTAAGGCTTTCCACAACTTTGTTTTGCAAGTTACATTATTTATAAAATCAAAATAAAATGTATTTACGGTTCAGCCACAAGTGCAGTCTCTAGATCACACAACACATTTGTTTTGTATTCAAACACAGAAGCTTGGTATATTGTAATATTTCAGGGATTGCTTGTTTCCAGTCGTGGCATTACTGCTCAAATGACTGTCATGGATTTAGGTGATCCAAATGTAAGTGCAGAAGAAAGTCTTTAACAGAACATAACTGTCAGAGTGATAATTTAGGATTGTCACTTGTATTTGGAAACATATCATCAAAAAAATGCACAGAAATCAATTATTTTTCAAGAAATATTAAATAGATTCAACATCTTTCTTCAACAAAATTGCAGACTGCACAGATGGTACCCTCTCAAAGGAAAAAGTACTATAGCTTACTAGGGTATATATATTAGACTTAATAGTCACTATATACAGTAATTGACTTCTATTCCTTTTACATCAAATTAAAACTTTGGGTGTCAGATAATTATTTATTAAAAGCTAGACATTTTAAATGAGAATAAGAAAGAAAAGTATGTCTTTGTGCCCCCTTTTCCCTGTTAATGCCCTATCGGCCCCCCTGGCTAAACTTTGCTAGATCCGCCCCTGCACAGTTACCAGCCGTCAGCTAGAAAAAGATCCTCGAGTAGAAAGTAATATTAAATAAATTCTAACAACAGCTTATCAAGCTTAAACGTGCTGCTGTTGTTCAGCCGCTGGTTTCCTCTTTCTGGTGCAAAGTGGGCCAAAAACAAACAAGAGAGACGGACTCGCAACAGAAAAGCCGATCAGCTGATCGTTAAGCCGTTTCATGATTGAAGTAGCAGCAAGAAGAGGCAGTCGCTTGTTAAGCTTAACAGGAATGCTTTACAAACATTCAGAGATGGACTTACACACTTGCTTTACTTCTCTCGGGGATAACTTTGTCGGAGATGAAATGCCGGGTTGCTAGCGAAGCTCCAAATGCTATCCAGACCACCGACAGGTCCCGCATGCCACAGCCGCTCTATCACGTGATGCATACTGCTCCGACGTGCTAACGTTCTGAGGTGAGTTACGGCGTGTTGCAAGTTTTGCGAGGTGCTTTCGTGATATTTAATGGATCGGATTACATTTTTTATTGTTCTCCGATATCCGATCCAGTAATTTAGGTCAGTATCGGACCAATACCGATACGTAATATCGGATCGGTCCATCTCTAGATGAGACTATGCATATTCATGTAATTGCAATAAAAGGAGCACTGCAGACACTCTGACGTGGTTCGAGTGGAAGGAACAGCGCTTGACCTCAGTTGGCCTCCCTCGCGCGTGATCACACGAAGAGCTGTGTTTTGTTTTGCTGCTGCAGTTGATTGTCTAATTGTTCCAGCAGGGTTTGTACTTAGATAAACCCAACAATAACTTCCCTTAAGTGCAGTGACAGTGGATGTGGGTTGGAGATGCAATGAGCTTGAACCTGCAGGTGACCATCTTCACTGACCAACCATCTGTGACAGAGGACTCATCTCCTGCTGCTGTCCTGCAAGCAAACAATCGTGTTTTTTAGAGCACCAACTTATTTGCTGTCTTAAAACCTTTTGTTCTGCATTTGCGATAGAACAGACTCCAATTTAGACAATCTCAGGCTCCCTCCCCACCGGAGTGGTGACCTTGAATGTCCCGCTTGTCAGTCTGGATAGCCCTGAGCACCACCTGACATACAATAATGTTGTGGAATCTTTTTTTTTTTAAGGGGCTGTGCAATCATGGCCAATAACTTTTCATTCTGATGATCTCCAGAATAATTTAGGGACAAAACAAATTTCAATGTTCAAACACCTGCAGACTTCACTATATACAGTGTAGACAGTGTGGTCTCTCTAAACTAAGTTTGTGGGATATGATCTTTCAAGAAGTATTTTTAGAGATAATCAGGCCTTTAGCTACAGTTTGTTAGACAACACTAAACCGCACACAGTTTAAGGACTGCAATGATTCCTCAAAAGTAGTTTTCATTATGAAAATCAGTGTGTGAATTAAGAAATCTAAAAGGTGTTTGTGACCCGCAGGAGGTACCTATTTCAATAGTACAGAGCTGCAGGCACACAGTCAGTTAAAAAGGGTTTCATGTTAATACAAAATAAAATTAACCATGTAACAGTAGTACCTAAAACAATTAAAAGCTTTACTTTATTAAATACGGTTAAAACTATAAAACTGTATCACAGTATGCGAGAGACAGGATAAGCGACAGTGAACTTGATAAAAACAAATCAACATGTGACACACATTAAAAAGGAGGCAACTCACAATTAAACCCCGACTTGGCAAAAAACTTTAAAAAGGTAAATCATCAGTGTCATCTCCCCTAAAGCTCAAGAGCGGCAATGTGTGTGGCATTGATTGATTATTTGTGTTTTATGGTGTTTTAGTCTTAACTTTTTATTATATTTTGTTAGGTTTTAAAGGTTGCCTGTGTGTGTTTGTTCCTTTTTCTCTGTTTATCATTTACTGAGTTGTTTTGTGTTTTATGTTGCTTGATTTATAGGTTTCTTTTATTTTGCTTTAGTGAAGGCACGGCCGCTTGCTGTGGGGGCTAGGGACGTGTGGTGGAATTCCCTCTGATGCATATGAGTGTACACACTGGGAAACAAGTATAACACACAATTTAAGTTACAGAAAGACTGCACGGTAGAGTAATTGGTGGCACCCTTGGGCACTCCGATCTGTAGGTTGCCTCCCCAGGTGGCCGGTCTCCACCATTTTGATTAACTATTTTATTGAGCTGCTATTTTTAACTAGGGCAGCACGTGGCAGCGAACCTTGTTCTTTTAAGTAATGTTTGTGTCTTAATGAAATGTCTTAATCTAAGGTTTGGTATTGCTAATCCTGCTATTTAAGTCGGTTTCTTATCTGCGGCTCTATATTGGTGGTAGTTTCTCTAATAAGTTGTCTTCTATGAAATTGACTTGCCAAACCTCTGCTTGTTAATGACGAGCCTGTGTGCCTTTTGTTACTGTTACAACGTTTAGACTGGCTGTTGTAATCTCTCCTGGGGTGTACTCCCTCCCCAGGTGGCACCCTTAACACTATTTAGTTACCTTTACCAGTTTTCCTCCTTCACACCACCCACACATACAATAATAATAATAATAATAATGGATTGGATTTATATAACGCTTTTCAATGCACCCAAAGCGCTTTACAATTCCATTATTCATTCACTCACATTCACACACTGGTGGAGGCAGCTACAGTTGTAGCCACAGCTGCCCTGGGGCAGACTGACAGAAGCGAGGCTGCCATATCGCGCCATCGGCCCCTCTGGCCAACACCAGTAGGGGAAATGTCTTGCCCAGGGACACAACGACCAGGACAGAGAGCCCGGGGATCGAACTGGCGACTTTCCGGTTCCAGGCTTTCCAACCTCCTGCGCCACGGTCGCATACAAGAGCCCATCAAGAACTATACAAACAAAAACAACTGGGCTGACTGCAATTTCATACGAATACATTTCAGGGCTGTAGCCAAATATTTGACTACACTGATACACATTACATTTTTTAAAATGATTTTGGTTTTTGCTTTGCTATTTTCTTTCAATCAGTTTTTCAACAACGTTTTCATGTTTTTAAGTTTAATTGAGGTGTATTTCCATTAACCATTTTTATGGTCACCACAAACATGCACCATATATATGTCTTTGGGAGGAAGCAGGAGTACCAGGATCATGCAAACTCCACACAGAAAGACAGTCCTGGATTTGAGGCCAGGACCTTCTTGCTATAAAGTAACAGTACTAACCACCACGCCACTGCAAGACCCTTACTAGCATCAAGCACTGTAGAGAAGTAGTTATTAAAAGCTGTGCACATGTCTGAAATGTTACCTCGCTTTCCAACATAGTGAAGTTCTTCTTTTACTGTTAAAAACAAGTTGTGATAGAATTAAAAATATGAAATTTCTTGGTCTGTAAGAAAAACCGACCAAGAAGTAGTGCAGGCAGATAGATAACAGTGTTTGCTTGGAATAAATGAACCAAGTGCTTCAGTTTATCTAACTACAACTTCTCCTCTCTCTCCACTTTTGCTTTCCTCTCTCACTCTCTACACCACAGGGAGAACTACAGTGTCCTAAAGGCATCTCCTACAAACACAGATATGAATTCCTGGATGAAGATGAAACTGTGACCACAGAGAAGCATCAATAAAATAAAAAATGCTGATTTTCAGGCTCATGTTAAAAGTTCTTACTGAGAATAAATGATCAATTTAGAAAGGTGACTCTCTTTTTCCTTTGTATTGATGATTCACTGTATTTCTATGCTTACTGTCTGCAGCAGTGACAGAAACACCGGAGTTATAAATAACCGATCAGCTAGTTCACTGACCTCAGAGACCATGTCAGCTCTGACATCAGAGGTGTGCGACTGACAGCGGTTTTACTAATACACATGTTATAAATAGAGTCATTGCAGACCTGAGATTGTAAAGCTTTGCATGTTTCACCTCTGAAACATCTCATGACACAGCTTGAATACACACAGGACCAAATGTGTCTGAATTTCCACAAGAAATGACTTTGCACAGTCAACAATGAGCGCCATGGCAACGTTAGTGGTGATGAAAAACATAAACGAGTGGAGAAACAAATTTAATTTCTAATGCGAGTTATGGACATCACATGTTGGTGTATTTTGTCGGCAGCATAACACAGATTAAAACCATAACCTGACTGGTCAGCAAGAAAATGTAGCTTCTGTTGTGATGTCACTGTAAAATCACATATTTTATTCTAATATTTTAGACTCGTTTTGGCAAGACGGGATGTTACCTCAGCTTTAGAGCCACAGACACCTCTGGTATCATAACGCCTCCATCATTCAACATCAAACTGGATAAATCTGACAACAGCTTCCCATATGACCTCTTCAAAGTTTTTGGTTATTGACTTATTTACTTATTTTATATACAATTTAATGAAGGCATGTAAAATGAATCCTTCATACAGTTTCATTTTGACTCTGTTGGATATGTTCAGCCTTCAGATTATGATGAATAAACTAAATGTGGGACAAACACAGTGTTTGTGTGGGACAACAGCACATTACCAAAGCAGGGAGGCTGTCAAATATCTTATATTTTAATGCAATGTTTTAAATTCTCTTGCTAAGTCAATACAACAGGAAGAAAAGGAGGCTAAACTTTGTTGTTATGATCTCACACAATAGGCTGTATTTTATTCAGCTGTTCTGCCTGGTAACAGTCTTTGGGTTTCAGCAATGATGTATCCATAGATCAACATGCCTTTTTTAGCCATTTCTGAATATTTTAGCAATTTTTAGCCAAGTATGACTTACAAATAATGTCACATCACATCATATTTTCCCTCAGTTTCTCAGAGTATATTGCTGCATCATTTTCTTTGTGTTCATTTCCATCATATTTACCAAAATCTGCACAGCGTGTAACTTTCGTGACTTTCCCTGTGAGTCTCTGTGGGTATAGAATTAGACAGGCTAAACTTAATTTAAGTATAAGAAATGTTTCCATTCAGCTGCACTGACTAAAGCCAGACCTTATGAAAGTGCATGTCCTGCAGAGTCGGTCAAAATGTGGGACAGGGGGACATAAAATGTTGTGCAGCTGCGCTTAAAGAGGGACATCAGGTCACCCTATACAGATACAGGTTTCATGGCCCAGTGTCCTCATAAATGCACATAATGTACATGATCCAAAGCAACACTTTTCCTCAGTTTCCTCTTACGTGAAAGTTTTCTTTCATTATCAGCTTTTCGTTAATATTATTTGTAAGGATTAATAAAAATAATGGTTTTGCCTCAGCTCTGTTATGAACTGATTTCTACCTGTTATATTTTACATGTTAACAATTTGAAAGAAATGTGACACTGAGTCAGAACAGAAATTTCTCTGCACTGCTGCCCAGAAAAAAATCACCAAACTGCATTAGATTTTACTTTAAACATGATCCATATTTATTTAGAGTCACAAAGAACAACTTTTATTACTGTCATCTACAACAAATACAACAAATTAGGAATGATGTTGATGGCTTAAAGGCTAAAATAATAACTTACATAATAAATAAATAAATACATCTGCAAAAAGAATTACAATTAAATAAGTACAAAATGTTGTCTTTGCTCTGATGTTTTGTGGTCTCATTGTTGCTTCATACACTTATCACCGGAGGACATTTCAGTTCTCCCTGTGGAGAAGAAAACAGAGAAATATTTACAGTTAGAAATATTTTATTATTACTGTCTGTTAGGCTGATCTATAGTTTTGTTGTTGTACGTTACTTCACAGTGGGAGTCTGACATTATCATCCATCAGTTTCACACCAACAGAGGCTAATCAGTGGCTTCCCCCTCCTACATTTTTAGAGGTTTCCTTTCATCCCATATCTCTTTATAAAACACTGACTTCACTGGATGAGCCACAGCAGTTGTGGCCAAATCTAAAAATAGCTCATTTTTCTTAGAGAAAGAAACAGTGTGTTGGAAAGTGTGGGTGTGTAGATTTATTATGAAATGGCTGCAGCTAATGACACCCGATGATTGCTCAGCACAACAGTCATAAGTGGAGTGCTTTTACTGACCCACAGTCAAGTGGGTAATAAAAGCTTTAAATTGAAAATATGTACTTTAATATAAAAAATCCTCTTATAAATTAACCAATAATGTTGTAAACATTTTGTGACAAGACGTAACAGCAGTAATCAGCTGCCTTGTTAGTTAGTTCCTAATTCCATAGTTGAACTCCACCTCCACCATGCTGGGATACAGTTGGTGACAGTCGCCAACCTCGTGTGCATAGTGACACCAGCTCTCCTGCAGGTCCTGGTTAGAGCGGCCCAAACCAGTAGCTCCCAGTGGATTTCCAGAAAAGAACGTCTGCTGTCACCAGGCACAGTTTGAGATGATGGAGCTGGAGTTCATTCAACCGCGAGATGAGAGATTTGAGGCAGCTGAAAGACGCAGCGACTAAACTAAACGGGAGGGGATTTTCCAGTGATAAATTCACTGTAGTCAACGTATCGTGCTGACTATGATGGAAGATGGACGTTTGGCAACTTAGTTTAGTCGGGTGTTTCCTTTAGTGGAACTCAATCCAGTAATCTTACTTGTTTGCAGAAGAGTCACTTTGAGCGATGTCACCTTTGACTCACCTTCTCTATTTTGTCTTTGAGCCACTCAGAATTTGGATCAATGCACCATATCTTATTTTTATGCCGCTTGTTGATGATGCTAAAAGCAGAAACACAAACAAGTGAAACATGTTGTTACATCAGTGTCTCAGTGCAACATGTATAATGTACTCGTTATTAACATGGAAAATTCAGAGTTGTGTTTAAATCTAGGCTTGCTCACAGGAAGGCGTGTTGCCTGCAGCGATAGCGTGGTTTTTGTTCAAAGCAACTTTGGATTGTCTTTACTTCCTGGGTGATGACCTTGTGGCAGCACGGCAAATCCAAACTCTGAGCTGAGGAATGGGCTGCACGAAAAGAGAACAACAATGAGCTTAATCAGCATGACATGACACGAGTGTTATTGTAAGTATGAAATGAACTCAACAAATATTAGGAATACTGCTATTATTCATGATTATTAAATGTTCCTGAAAGACATTGATCATTTTCTCTTAATTTTGACATTAAATGATTCATTTCATTCAAGAGATTTTCTTAAAAGAAAAAGAAAGTGGGCTCTAGATCTTTACGTGACCCCTAGTTTCTGTTATCCAATAAAAAATTATTACAACTAAGCAAACAGGCATCAGGTTTCTCTTAAGAGGATCAAAACGTGAGATTTAACCTCTAAAAGTACATTTACTGATTGAATTGCTGTATTGAGGTTGTTTGCACTCACAATAAAACTGTCAAAACAATATTAAACATCTCTCTGGTTGCATTAAAGTTTGAGATACAATAAAGATAGTGTTTCCTTCTATATAGTGAAAACACTGCAAACACCATTAAAAGAAGAGCTGTACCTTTCTGCACAGAGACGAGCATCACGACAGGCAGACAGAGCAGGAAAATCCAGCGGCTGATGGAGAGAGTTGGACACATCTTCACGAGCTGAAAGGCGCCAAATCTGACTCTGGATCAGTGCTCTAAGCAAGTTTGTCAGGCTGACGCTTGTGTGATCTTATATACTGTAGTTTGTCACAAAAAGAGGAAATGTGGAAATTGAGCAGGCTATTCTGAGGAAATGATGTACAGCAACAAACACTCCCACTGTGTGTTCTTCATGTCTTTATATGTTCACGTTTGTTGTTTTCTTCTCCTTTCTTCAAACTGGCCACATGCTGCCATCATCACCTCTTACTCGTCATCACGCTCATAGCTAGATTGATAAATTGTGGCTGATGTGCAATCCATGCATGTACTCATTTTAGCTCAATGACTACGTGCTGTTCAAAGTAGGCCGGACCTTGAACTTTGACCTATTTCTTCACCAAATAGGAGTTATCATCGAAGGGTTTTTCAGATCCACATTTTTAGCTTTGAACAGCAGAATCCAAAGCTTGACTGTGTGGTTGTAGCAAAGCCTCCAATGAAAGGGATTTTCTTATTGTCTATCCTTTTTTAGGTTTGTTCCTTTCAGTACACCACCCTACAGTTAAAGTTACATGTTCAGTGGACATTTTTGTAACTTTTTGACTACAGACAGAGCTCATTTAAAAGTATACATTTACAGAGTAAATCAGGCCGCCAGTTTTCGGTTCGTGAGACAACACCAACTGCATAGAGCTGCCATGAAAACTGCTGTTTAAAATGAATTTTAAAAATCTATAAAGCATGTAAGAGCACAGCGTGTCATGCCTTCTATCCAATTAAAACCTTAAAAACATAAAATCATTTACCAGAGTGCACACTACACCAGAAAAAGAGCAAGATCGGGAGAGAGGAAAGTGAAGTGTAGTTGGGATCCAATTGATCCAAAGGAGAGAGCGGAGTTCTATGTCCCTACCCTAACCTATGGCCACAAGTTGGGGCCATAGTATTGAGTATTGACTGAAGGAGTAAGATCAATGATTCATGGATTCAAGCAGCTGAAAAGGGTTTCTGGACTCAGACTCAGAGATCATTCAGGAGGAACTCACTCCATCTGCTCCACATCGAAATAAAATTAATCTTCTCTCTTGTCTAAAAATTGCTGAGGTCACAACATGACAACTGACAGAGAAACACAGGGCTTAAATACACATGGGTGTTACGCCCCAGTCTAGGGGTACAGGAACGCAACACAAGTTTGAAAGAATTGCCCCGCCCTGGTCCCCAAAACCATACACAAAGGGAAACCAATTTCTTAGTGAATCGTGATTTATTTTTCTGCACTGCAAAAATGAAGCTCCGGGGTGAACAAAGGCCAAAATAACAAACAAAACAAGCTAAGTCAGGAGGAGGTGTTATCTAAAACCCTATGTGAAATCAAACATCAAACAAAAGACAAGCGCTACACCTAACTCCCTAACTGAAATAAACAGGAGAAAACAGTGCAAGGAAAAACAATAAGGCAGCTCACCCCTTCTGTTGCAGTGCTATTTACAATGAAAACTAATGTACACACTATATACAAAACTCCAAAAAGTCGCACAAAGTCACAGGCACAAAAGTCTCAGGTTTTGGAGGCCAGGGTCAGGTCTGCTGCTGCTGTCAGTGGCTGCCCCGGGACAACTGCTGGTGAGGGATTTGAATGAAGATCACATGGCCAGGGGACCAATCAGCAGCCGTCAGCTCATCCACTCCGGGACCTGCAAAGACTTAAAGGCACAGACAACAACAGCCACCAAAACAGATTATGGACAGGGCCATAACACCCCCCTTCCCAAGACCAAACATCTCCCCTAAAGATGTTTGGCGCTTAGGGGTTCCGAAAAACACGTGACAGCGCATCTGCCAGTACATTCTCTGTCCCTTTTTTGTGATGGATCTCCAGATTGAAATCTTGTACTAAGAGGGACCATCTCATGAGCCTTTGGTTAGAATTTTGCACTCGGGTCAAAAACACGAGGGGGTTGTGGTCTGTGTAAACAATGACAGGTGCTGAAGTGGAACCGACATAGACCTCGAAATGCTGTAGAGCAAGCAATAGAGAGAGGGCT
Organism: Rhamphochromis sp. 'chilingali'; assembly: GCF_963969265.1. Classification (NCBI taxonomy): domain Eukaryota; kingdom Metazoa; phylum Chordata; class Actinopteri; order Cichliformes; family Cichlidae; genus Rhamphochromis; species Rhamphochromis sp. 'chilingali'. The sequence continues at coordinate 6,133,512 of NC_137945.1, forward strand.
TCTTTTTCAATGGTGCTGTATTTCTGTTGGTGGGAGTTGAATTTTTTCGAAAAGTAACCAATTGGGTGATCAACACCCTGCCTATCCTCCTGCAACAGTACCGCACCTGCACCGTTGGCGCTGGCATCCACCTCAAGTTTAAACGGATGTGTGAAAACAGGAGCGGCAAGTACTGGTGTGCTGCAGAGGAGAGCTTTGGCAGACTCAAAAGCATTCTGGCATGTGGGGGACCATACAAATGGTTTTGACACACTTGTGAGACTGGTGAGAGGTGCAACTACATCTGCAAAATTCTTACAGAAGCCACGATAATAGCCGGCCATACCAAGGAACCGGCGAAGCTCACGTCTAGTGCGAGGCACAGGGAAATCTAGGATAGCTTGGATTTTAGCCAGCAGGGGGCGCACCTGTCCCTGACCCACCTGCTTCCCTAGATAAGTCACAGTGGCCTTACCAAAGTCACATTTGGCAAGATTTAGGGTAAGGGATGCCTCTTGTAATCTTTCAAAAATCTCCGTGAGTGTTCCAAGGTGATCTGACCAAGTCTCTGAATAGGCTACAATGTCGTCTAAGTACACTTCACAGTTTGTGACACCACCTAAGACAATGTGCATAAGGCGTTGGAATGTGGCAGGGGCATTTCGAAGGCCAAAAGGCATGACGGTGTATTGGAGGAAGTGGTCAGGAGTGACAAAAGCAGAAATTTCAGATGCACGCGGAGTGAGGGGAACTTGCCAATAACCCTTTAATAAGTCCAGTTTGGTGACAAACTTTGCGGAGCCAACCCTGTCAACACAATCTTCCATGCGGGGAAGAGGGTAGGAGTCGGGTTTGGTCACACTGTTCACTTTTCGAAAATCACTACAAAAACGTGGAGTTTTGTCTTCCTTCGGCACAAGAAGGCATGGGGAACTCCAGGCACTCGAACTAGGGACAGCAAGACCATTTTCCAGCAAGTAGGAAACTTCTTGCTGAAAAAGTGCACGTTTGGTAGGGCTCACACGATAAGCGTGTTGTTTGATCGGAGGGTTGTCACCTACATCTATGTCATGTTCGAGGACAGTAGTGCGAGACGGAGTGTCAGCAAACAGAGATGGGTAAGTATTGATCAGAGAAGACACATCGGTCTGGGCAGCCTCATCTAAATGTTTTAGGTGGGATTTCAACTTATCCAATACTTCAGAGTTTCTGAGTCGGGAGCAACCCTCAGCACAAACGAAAGCTAAGCCATCACTTTCTGGGCTATACTGAGACGGGGATGCTGGCACAACTACCGACACGGCAGACAGCGCAGCGGGGGATGAGGAGGAGTTTACACCTGCATCACGAACAAAATAAGGCTTCATCAGATTAACATGACACACACGACGCTTTCTCCTACGGTCTGGGGTACCTATAACATAATCTGTGTCACTCAGTTTCTCTTGGACAGTATAGGGCCCACAGAACTTTGCCTGGAGAGAGGATCCAGGAACGGGTAGGAGAGTCAACACTTTGTCACCCACTTCAAATTTTCTCTGCACGGACTTTTTGTCGAATTTCCTTTTCATTTTTTCCTGAGACGCGGAAAGAGCCTCGCGTGCAATTTCGCATGCTTTATGCAGACGCTCCCTAAAACAACTTACGTAATCTAATACGTTCTGCTCGGGGGTAGCTGTGTCGGACAGATATCTCTCTTTAAGCAGCCGCAGGGGACCACGCACTGTGTGTCCAAACACCAGCTCTGCGGGACTGAAACCCGTGGACTCCTGCACACTCTCCCTCACCGCTAGAAGGAGAAGTGGCAGACCTTCGTCCCACTCTCTTCCTGACTCGAGGCAGAACTTCCTCATCATGGCTTTTAAAGTCTGGTGGAAACGCTCAAGCGCACCCTGTGATTCCCGGACGAGCCCCCATATGTTACACCCCGGCCTAGGCAACCGGCGTGCAACGTATGAAAATAAAAATAAGAAAAAAAACACACGAGAAACAAACTAAAGCTCTCCACCAAAATCCCAAAACTAAAGTATCGACAAATCTATTCACAGCTATTTACAACAGACTATTTATTTACATCAAAACACCAAACTATTTACAACACGGGGGAGATCGCGACCATGACACACTGAAACACAGGGTTTAAATACATAGAGGGAGCAATCAGGAAAATGGACAACAGGAGGGAAACACAGCTGGGGCAAATTAGACCTGACGAGACAAGGAAACGTAAACTGAACACACTAAGATAACAACAGACCTTCAAAGTAAAACAGGAAACACATGACAGTCACGCAAAAACAAAACACTGACAACACCGAAACGTAACATTTCCCCCCACCCAAAAATCAAACATGTAACCCCAAGTGAAATGTTTGATCAAAAGCGGATGAAGGCTGGTGGAGGCTGGAGCGGTCCCACGGACCCTCCAGCAGACGACGAAGGCTGGAGCGGTCCCCCGGACCCTCCAGCGAAGACGGATGAAGTCTGGAGCGGTCCCACGGACCCTCCAGCGAAGGCAGACGAAGGCTGGAGCGGTGCCTCGGACCCTCCAGCGAAGACAAACGAAGAGTGAAGCGGTGCCTCGGACCCTCCAGCGAAGGTGGACGAAAAAGGCTGGGGCGGTCCCCGGACCCCCCAGCGAAGGCGATCCCGGACGAGCCCCCACTTTATGTTACGCCCCAGTCTAGGGGTACAGGAACGCAACACAAGTTTGAAAGAATTGCCCCGCCCTGGTCCCCAAAACCATACACAAAGGGAAACCAATTTCTTAGTGAATCGTGATTTATTTTTCTGCACTGCAAAAATGAAGCTCCGGGGTGAACAAAGGCCAAAATAACAAACAAAACAAGCTAAGTCAGGAGGAGGTGTTATCTAAAACCCTATGTGAAATCAAACATCAAACAAAAGACAAGCGCTACACCTAACTCCCTAACTGAAATAAACAGGAGAAAACAGTGCAAGGAAAAACAATAAGGCAGCTCACCCCTTCTGTTGCAGTGCTATTTACAATGAAAACTAATGTACACACTATATACAAAACTCCAAAAAGTCGCACAAAGTCACAGGCACAAAAGTCTCAGGTTTTGGAGGCCAGGGTCAGGTCTGCTGCTGCTGTCAGTGGCTGCCCCGGGACAACTGCTGGTGAGGGATTTGAATGAAGATCACATGGCCAGGGGACCAATCAGCAGCCGTCAGCTCATCCACTCCGGGACCTGCAAAGACTTAAAGGCACAGACAACAACAGCCACCAAAACAGATTATGGACAGGGCCATAACAATGGGAGTAACGCGGTAATCAGACCTACAAGACAAAGGAAGCAAAGCAGAATACATTAACAAGGAACAGACTGTCAAAGTAAAACAGGAAGTATAACACAGAGATGCAGACTTGACACTGAGCCCGAGACACTACCAGTGTTGGGTAAGTTACTTTAAATTAGTAACTTAGTTACATTACTAGTTACTTCTATCAAAAGTAACTCAGTAACTTACTTAAAGTTACTGAGTTACTTTAAAAGTAACTAGTTACTAGGGAAAGTAACTTTGGTTTTACTCCGAATTCTCTTGTTAATGTCTTGATTCCGTAACTGGAAACCCAGCAAGATTGCCAGTCTTCGAGCTTGCTTACTCGCCACAAGTGCACTGTGCCACCTACCAATTGGAAGGAAAAAATAATGTGCATAATTCCACGAGAGAAATCCCACGCCTGGACCGTCGTTGGCCGCCGCCATGATTCTAGCCTACGTCACAGCGTATTGTGCGCTTTTTACATCCAACACGAAAACTGCAGTCGTGCTGCCTTCGCTTGTACTCGGAAACTCGGAAATTCTGCCTTCCGAATAGGAAGATGTAGGTAACACCAGACTGCAGATGAGCTGCATACAGGGCTGGACTGGGACAAAAAAATCGACCGACATTTTGACTAGAGACCGGCCCGCTGCTAGGGCAAGCTATAGGTAAATGCAGGAAACACAAGTTAAAAAGCCAGAACAATACTACAGCAGTGCATGCTGCAATGGCCCTCTTGAAGTACATCTCCTCTGCTGGCAACTGTAGTGGGAGGGGCAAAGGTGCAAGGAGAGGAGCATAAGTTACCATGGTGATGTACGCTGATAAACAGTGAAGCACTTTGGTTGCACAGAGAACGCAGGGTTAACTAAATAAGCCTGAATCATCCTGCTTTGTACAGGCCTCTGATGTCTGTGTTTGGGTACCTCCAGGGGCGATTCTAGGATCAGAGCTTTGGGGGGGCTGAGCACCCAGAGAGCTGCCTGGCCAGCTGAGATACACTTTACTCGTCACAATGAGACTTCTTCCCTGTCTCTTTCGGTCCCTGCATCCTCCCTGTCCTCATCGTCTGTTGTCTTCGTCTCCTTTATCAGTCATCATAATTTTACCATCTTTGTGGAAGTCTGCAAATTTCTTTATTAAATCATAAGATTCTTAAATTCATCAAGTCTCTCTGTGCCTGGGTCCTCGTCACAAAACATGACATCACTGTTTTGTACATTTTAACAATTTAATCCCCACATTTGTGAAAGAAAAGAAAAACACTTTTTTGAAAAGTCTGTAACAAAACCATCAAATCAGATAAAGGTTATTTAAATGCTGCTACAGAAGAATGGATTGGAATAGAAAAAATACATTTCCTAACCTTAATTACTGGGGGGGAATAATAAGTGATGCTCATAGTGAGTAAAAAAGTAAACTGAGTGCATTTTTTGGACAGAGATTCACTTTTAATGCGTATGTATAATATAATACAGATACATAAAAAACACTCCCAAAACAGAATAAATTATTACAAATCAATTATTACAAAATATTTATAAAAAAAAAAGAATATAAAAATGGAGGCAACTTTGCCTGTGGTAGAATGTATACAATGCATGAAAAAATCTTTATTGCAGATGCTAATTTTGTGTTGTAAGATTTATGAGTTTCATGCTTTCATAGTGGTCCTTAGGAGAGCTTGACATTTTATCAGGTGGTACACACTGTAAAAAGTTTGAGAAACACTGATAAGTGTCTGTGTGCTTTTGGAAAACATTTAAAGCTGCAGTACAGAATCTTTGAAACAAGCTTAAAACATATTTAGAATATAAACAGAGCATCTGCTTCTCTTTACAGCTCCTCACTTCACCAGGGCTGTTTGGCTCTTTCTGATAGTGTGCAAATGTGATGCACGTACTGCGGCAGTCATGCAGACAACTGGACGGTCCAAAAGTTGGCCTACCTATTACTGGCTGAGGTTTTAGTAGAGTTGTGGCTGAAACACATAAAAATATATCATTAATTTTAATCTCCCCGATCAATTATAATGTTATGTTGGAATGTTGTTAAAGAGGGTCAAAAATGTTTCAACCCAGCTTGTTTTGCAGATTCTGTACAGCAGCTTTAATATAGGGAGAACACAACTTCCAGATTGTGAGTAAAATCAGGTTTTTTCTCTTTGTCAGTTTAACAGTTTCTGTTGTGCCTGTCACTGTTCCCTGTCTGTTTTCTTACCTGGTTCTTCCTGACCTTGTACTTTCTCCTCACGTTCCCCTCTTTCCTCTCTCCCTCTTTGGACTGACAATCATACACAAATAGATTGTATTCAATTAGATGAAAAATTTAATTAATATATAAAAAATACTATTATGATCACTAACAAAAAGTTCTCTCTCAGTGTACTTTCAACCAAAAGGCAAATAACCAAACCACATGAACATCTAATAAAAGATAAACATTGAAACACTGATCCAACATTATTCTTGATTGATGGATCATTTGATTTTTACACTTTTACCTGAATGTGGCTCCTTTTTTTGAAAAAACTTCCTTATATCCATTATGAACCTGGCTGTCTCTCTGTACACAATGCACACACACACACACACACACACACACACACACACACACACACACACACACACACACACAACAGGAGTCATAAGGTTAATGGGCATCCAGTAAGTTAGCTAGTTAGTATCCATTTCAAACAGGACAGTGGTAACCACAGCAGGCTGCGGACAATTATAAGTTTTAGATTTTAAATACGCTGTATACATTTCAATGGGAGCAACAGGACGGTCATATGTTGCTGATTTTACTACGGAGCAGGACGGATTGTAGGGTAGCAAACATTGTCGGAAACACGTTTTCAACACTGCAGGTTACCTGGGTGTAATGTTTTTCAGCTAAAAAGAAACATGGACTGACTCCTACCTAACTATATAAAGAGTAACTGAAGGTTAAATGCAGCCAACATGTTTTAAGCCAGGCACTTACACCTCCGCTCTGCTGCGTCTCAGCCACCATCGCTCTGGCAGAAAGGCGCTAGAGCCAGAGTAGGGGAGAGGTGAGCTGGAACAAACCACTTTGCGGGGGGGAGGGTTATCTATACTTTTGTTGTTAAAATGTTCCATCTCAACCAAGTACTGTATGCTTTTTATATTTTTAGTAGTGTGTCACACAAACAGCAAATATTGTCAAAAAAGTAAGAAATCTTTGGGGGTGCTTTGATTCATTTTGCGGTTGCTGAAGCACACCCAAAATGGTCTAAAATGGCCCCTGGGTACCTCCCCACATTAACTATGACAGTTAGTGTTGTGTTGTCACTTTAAATCCTGACAGCAAATAATAAATAATCTCACACAGACTAATGAAACAAATCAGACTTTTAAATACTTTCATTAAAATTTAACATCAATCTCATCTTGAAGACAGAATAAGGTCATTTGAAATATTCATATTTACAAACATCTTAACTAAACAGTTCCAAAAAATCTGATTGTTAAGCTCTACAAATAATTTACAGAAATAATAAAACGTTTCTCAGCAGATGTTTCTGTAAAGGTTTGAACTGGAAAATGCTTCTGTGGCTGCTTTGCTTCAACTTTGTTTGTTCCCACATCAGCTTCTTTTAGAAATCACTGGAGGACACTGCAGAGTTTTCTGTGGTGTGGAAAGAGAGAAGGTGACATGAAAAGAAGACACGAAGGAGCAACATTAGAAAAGTCCAGAGTCTTTGTATAACCTTTTAATTCATTTATAATCTGAATACTTCAGTTGGAAATGTTGTTTTTTCTAGACTTTGTGCCCACAGTTTGATTTATATTTTGTTTCTGACCTCGTTTATTTTCTTTTTCAGCCACTTCGTGTCTGGTTTGAGAAAAAATGTCTTTCCTCCCCTTGTTTTAACCCTGGAATAAGAAAAGAAAGGAATAAGTATAGAGAGAGGAAGAGAGAAAGACAAATCAAAGGCTCACTCCTCGTATGTAGATGCAAAAATGCTAATATTTGGATACAGCCCTACATTTTATTTACATTCAAAGGAAGTTCTGCTTACAGGTAGCCAGGTGTGCAGCCCTGTTGGTCTTGTTTAAAGCAGCTGATGATGTTTTTTGTCCAGTTAGGTGCGACATGGCTGTTTTTCCTAGTTTTAGAGTGCTCAGCAGCATGATAGCAGGAACTCTCCACGTGGCCAGCCCCTGCAACACACCATCACACATTATACTCATTATTATTCAGAGCTTTTCAGACTTTACACAGGATAAAATGAACTGTGTTCTCAGGTGATTTATAAAGCTTCATAAATGTTGTACTAATTATTATGTATAATATAAAACAAGTGGTTTTAATTAACCATGAAAATCTTCAAGTTGTGCTTTAAATTTGTCCAGAGTTTCTCCAAGTAGCTAAAACAAATTCCCGAATGTAGTCAGCTGCAATGTGTCAACAAACGCCGGCTCTGTTACAATCTACAGTAGTTTCAGTTCCTAATGACAGTTGTTGAGTTGCATTAAGGTCAGATAGATTCATAACCACTTTGATGAACAGACTTTTAGCTGATGATACTGAACTGTCACAACAGAGCAAACTCCAGAAATACACAAAAACTCTACCTTCTGATACGATGATGAGCATCACCACACTCAGGGAGAGCAGAAGAATCGGGCGGCTGGTGGAGAGACTCGGGCACATGTTCAGACGCTGAAAGCACCAAATATGAGTCTGGATCTAAAGTTTGTTTGTTACCAGTTGATGAACTGGTTAGAGTGTGAGAGTGAGTCATCTTATATACTGAAGCTTGTCACTGAATTAGGGGCTGTTTGGTGATGTATTGACACACAATGGAAACATGACAACCACACACTGCTGTGGTTGGTAGCTTTCTTCCTCCAGTGCTGAGGGTTGTTGTTTAGTTTGTTCCAAGCTAACATTTTCTGTAATGGGTTGAAGCCTGATAATATGCACCATAAACCCAAATATGAATAGTCATCCAACAAGCACTGACATGTTATAGCAGTAGCAGCAATATTAGCAGTTGTAGCCGAATTAAGCTGCTGTGAAGCAAGCTCTGGTCTGCATGATTCATCATTATTGCAATAATAAGCAGCACTAAAAGTAAGAATTAAAAGATTTATTTATTTACTGAAATTAGTGTAGAGGAAAGTTCTGCACCCTAAAGGGAATTTTACACCCTTTCGTCAACCGTATGTCAAAGAAGTCCAAGTCCAGCTGCTGGATGATGTATTTAAATGTTTCGTAATATTTTTAAACACACATGATTCTTAAGTTGTCACCTCACATCTATGAAACGTTGCCTGTAGCTTACTTGTTTTCTCCTCTGTGCAGAAGTCCTGTTTTGTTTCCCTGAGAGGCAGTAATCTGAAATAGGATCTGTGGAGGAGCTATCTGACCCGCTCCTGTTGGCGTTTGAGCTCAGATCTTCACAAACTGATAAATTAAGATAAATAGTTCACTGTAAGTAAAATCACTTAAAGTGACCTTCCTGAGCCCTGTGTTTGAGTTCAGCCTGCACATTGATTATGAAAATTAGCATCTATGCAATAAATTTAATCAGCTGTTTTTCCAGCACAACACATTCATTTTTCTCTCATATTTTTAATCCCTCATGTAAATATTGACACAACCATGTTATACATTCAAGCATTTTAATTCACCTGGTTAATATAATATAATATAATATAATATAATATAATATAATATAATATAATATATATATAGAGAGAGAGAGAGATGTTCCCTTGGTCTGTGGAAGGGCTTTCCACAGACCGAGCACAGGGACTCTCTGTGACGTGATCAGTTTCGTTCATGTTAACCTGCGGGTGTTGATTTTATTAGTGGTTTGCACCTCCTACATGTAACTTTATGGGGGTTTCCTTTCAACAACCATCTGCAATTAATGGGTGACCCAGTTTTGTGGTCAAATCTGAAAGTACTTTCCTCTATGACTTTTGTTTTTAACAGCTTTTAATGAGTGGTCACCACAAAAACCACCTCTATTCTTTGTCATTTTCAACAAATATACACCATAATTTAGCTTAAGATTACTGTTTTTTAGTCATCTTTAATATGCCACTGATCACATACAAAATACATGATTATCTATTTCCAAACTTTATTAATAAGTCGTTTGAACTCAGGGGAAAATGTATGTTTAAAAAGCAGGTGGAAAGAGAGGAAGATAGAGGAAGCCATGACCATGATGTCATCCACTGGTTTTGACTTTCATTATCAAGTGTCATCATTACAGCCATCGCGGTGTTTCGATGGGTGAAGTCGTTAACCAGTAAGCATATCATGGTGTCACAGTTTTGGTCATTTTGATCAGGCATTTTCAGTTTCTTGTATTAAGGTGTTTTTACCGATTCTTTAGTTTTCCTGTTATTATATTCCTAAGTTTCAGTGTTATTCTGGTTAAGAGTTTTGTTCTTAGGTTTACTTTAGTGTCTAGTCTGCGCCTGTCATATTTCCTGTTTTACTTTGAAGGTCCGTGTCTCATGTTAGTGTGTCGAGTGTTACTCTCCCCTGTGTTGTCATTATGTTTCATTGGAGTCAGCTGTGTCCTCATGTGTGTATTTAAGTCCTCAGTCTCCTCGTGTTCAGCGTTGCTACGTCTGTGTTCCCTCCCACATTACACGTTATGTGTCTTTCAGGATTTTGTGCTGGTCATGTTTGTAGTTCATGTACCAGCCCAAAGTTTAGTTCATAGTCGTCACGGTTATTTTCCCATAGTCGGTTCTCATAGTCACTTCTATTATTTCCCAGTTTAAGTTTTAGTTTAGCACTCGTCACCATTCTTGTAGTGTCTTTTATTTTTGCACTCTTGTAATTGCTCCAAATAAAGGCATGTCTTCAGCCTTTCACCTGTGTCTGCTCCTGGGTCCACACACACCTTCGCTCGGTCTGCACTGCAGAACGTCACACGTGGATAATGGTCCTTTCTGACTCTGAGCATTTACACAGTTTACAAAAATGGATTTTTGTTCTATCAGTATAAATAGAATAATTCTAGAGTGTGCTGCCTCACTAATAAGTCTCAGGTCCACTGTCCTGGACTACAGTTGGTGGCAGTCTGCAGCTGCATGAGCACAGTGGTTAGAGTGGCCCTAGGTCAAGATGATGGAGTTTGAGTCCGTTCAAGCAGAGAGATTTGAGGCAGCTGAAGGACGACACTAGCAAGATTAATTAGCAGGGAGGTAATTACAGTAATTACATTTTCTATTTCGTCTTTCAGTGATTCAAAATTCTGAATCATGCCTGTTTGCTATCTTAAAAGCAGAGACTCAATACATTTTATCATATAAATACTAAAATATTAGGACATGGTATTTATCTTATCCTGAGATATTAAGTTTCCCCCTTGTTGTTATCAAATAAAAGCTAAGAGTCATTCACCACCTCTATGGTTTCAGATGATGTGGTAATAAGTCATCTGTGAAGACATAATTGCACAGGGAGTCGCCATTACACATGGAAAATCTTTCACTTCCCTTTAAATCGCAGCTTGCTCACAGGAAGGCGTGCTGCCTGCACTCATAATGTGTTTTTTTTGTTGAATGTAGCGTCTGATTGTCTTTATTTCCTGGGTGATGACCTTATGACAGCAGGTCAAACCCAAACTATGAGTGAAGGAACAGGCTGCACAGCTGGTCACAAAGAGAGAAAAGAGGTCAGCGATGAGATTACTCATCATGATTAGCTCCTCTGTTAGTCAGCAACATTATATAAATGGAAGGAACTCAGAGAACATTAGTCACACTTCCAATAACCATTACTAGTAAATATTTGAGATTTCTGCTGTTTTCCTATTATGTTGTTTTAATGCAGAAGTTTGTTTCAAACCTGCCATAAATATGCTGTAGTTATAAAACCAGATGTATAAACTACACGACTCAAGATCATTTAAAATGGGATGTGAACAAAAATTATATTATCACGAATGTATTGAAGAAAATGTAAAGACGTACAAATATGCTTTAAAGAAAATCTAAAACCTCTGTTCTGGTATCTGCACCCATCTGCGCCCTATTGGCGGGGACTCATGGCTAATAGGGAGGAGATGTGGGAGTCGCACAGGTCAAAGGGACTTGTTGGTTATGCAAACAGCAGGAAACATCTGCCAAAGGAGGTGAAAGAGTAGAAACCTACAAAAATGGGACAGTTAGGATGCCATTCTCAGTAGTAATCCTGGTGTGTGCCTCCATCTTTGACTATTTTCAAGTCTTTGTGAAAGCACTTTGCTTTTTGAGTTTCTCTTTCTTTATAAAACATCCTTGAATATTAACTTTTTAAAAGTATATTTTCAAGAAAATCAGGCCTTCAGCTACAATTTGTTAGACGACAATAAACCGCACACAGTCGAAGGACTGCGATGATTCCTCAAAAGTAGCTGTCTGTCAACTAAGAAATCTATAAGGCATGTAAGAGGACAGAATCACAGCTTCTAAAAACCAGTTTAAGCTTCAAAATGCACAAAATCACTATTCAGAGAGAGCAAACCAGACAGAACGGATTTGAAGTGAAGTCAGTCTGGTGTGGTGAACAGAGAGTTTCTAAACACTTTGGCTCAGCTGGATATATAAACAATAAGAGAAGGAGGACTCTTTAAAAATCGATAGCTTCAGTTATTTAAGCTGATCTCACTCCTTCTGTTCCTGTGACTCAAACAAATAGGTTTGACCTGCCATTCATACTTTCTTACACTGACACCACTTTAAAACAAGGTTTCCATGATGTCTGTTAACGTCCTTGTAAGATGGACTTCCACACACACAATGTTTGTGCTCTTGGATATCAGTTTTTATAATTACACGCACATATAACGACCCACAGTCTGTTCGGCGCCGGTCTCAGCTCTCCATTCTCATGCCACTCTCTCGCTTCACTATAAAGGTGAAAGAGATTGTCATCAGTTCAAACGCCACCAGCTGTGGCCCCACCAGCCTCTCCAGCACCGCCCCCTTGAGCTCACTGTACTACTTCGCCCTTGCAGCTGAGCCAGGGACCACACCTCCGCAATAGACCTGTTAAATCTTGTCTCATGCCTCGTCTTCACCTCTTCTGCTGTCATCTGTAGTGGGAGGGACTAAGATGTGAGGAATAGAGTTAATTATGTGCAATCTAACGAATGACAAAGTCGCATGTTTCTTGGCAGACTTGGGAACGCCTCAGTGCTTCCCTAAAGGAGCTGGAGGAGGAGAGGACCGTATGAGTGTCTGTGCTCAGTCTGCTGCTCCTGCAACATTAATGAAAGTATGAATAAAATATGAATTTGTGAATAACTTTTCAAGTGATTTCTGAATGTTCACTTTTACTTCTACCATATCGGTTAAATGCTGCCTCCTGGTGTCCTGTGATCATGACGTCATCATGAAATAATCACAACAATAAGTATTTTGTTGTCAGTTATAACACCTACAGCAAATAATAATTAATCAAACAGACCATTAAACAAAATCTGATTTCAGAAGCTTTTATTGATTTATCTTTGTTCTCAGCTTGAAGACAGAATAACATTCATATTTAATGACATTTGTAGTATATTTGCTAATTCTCACCAATCACTAACTGCTGTATCTTTACTCATTTCTCTAAATTATCATGAATTCTGCCAATCCTTTGTTTGTTTCTCTATTTTACATTCTTTAAATGTCTTACTGTTCAGTGTCATCATTTTACTCTTTATTCCTTACTGTGAAGCAATTTGGTGTACCCCCTGGTTTTAAATATGTTAAAGTAAGTAAAATGATATTGTATTGTATATATATGTGAACACAAGACTGTTAAAGCGCTATGAATAATTTGCAAAAAATAATTTACATTTCTTAACAAATATTTCTGTCAAAGTGTGAACTAATAAATGAGCAGAAATGTTTCCAGCAGCTGCTTTACTTTAACTTTGTTTCATCGTTTTCATAATTTTTACTTAGATTAAATCTATGAAAATCAGCGTGTGAATTAAGAAACCTACGAGACATGTAAGAGGACAGACAGTCACTGCTTCTAAACACTGTGGTGCAGCTGGAATATACAAACTATAGTGGGAGGACTCATTAAAGATTAATAGCTTCAGTTATTTAAGCTGATCGATTTTCTACGTTTATTTGAAAACATTGGAGGACACAGCAGAGTTCCCTGTGGTGGTGAAAGAGAGAAGAAGAATTGGTGAAAGAAGATGAAGAAAAAAGAAAAGAAGAAGAAAAGAGAAGAAAAAGAGAATTAATTAACAAGCAAAAATACTAGGGTCTTGTTTCCTACAGCTTTTGCTTCATCGTTTCCATCATCATCATTTAGAAATCATTGGAGGACACAGCAGAGTTCCCTGTGGAGGTGAAAGAGAGAAGGTGAAGCACCATTAGACAGATACACACAGTGTCGTTTTATTACCTATATTATAATCTTCACACTTTTGATAGAAGTTCACTGCTGGTTTTTCTAAACTTTGTGTTGACATTTTTTTTTATAAATATTTTGTTTCTCACCTCATTTATTTTCCTTTTAAGCCACTCGGTGTTTGGTCTGAGGAAAAATGTTCTTCCTGCACGTGTTTTGACCCTGGAAGAAAAAACAGAAGAATAAAGAAAGAAGTTTAGAGCGAAGAAGACAAATCAAAGGATTGGACATTTTCACTTTATTGTTAACTGAACATGTGCAGGGTCCATTTTGCATTATGCTGTGAGAGAACAGCTCAGGTTTCCTCCAAGCTCATAAGCACAAACTCACAGATTCCCCAACGTCACCACATTAGAAACAATCACAGAGCAAACAGTAGTGCTGTATGTTAGAGAGGGGAACATTTATCTGCTACATCAAGGTTTCAGTGCAAATCTCATTTTCATTGTTGTGTTTGTGGATTTTTAATCAAGAATTAATTTCTACATGTTATTTGGTTTCAATGTATTTAGAAGAAGTTCTACTTACACATAGCCATGAAGGCAGCCTGGTCTGTCGTCTTCAAAGCAGCTGATGATGTTTTTTGCCCATTTAGGTGTAGACATGTTTATTACACCACTGTTAGAATATGTTTTATTGCAGGTTTTCCCACGTGGTCAGCCCCTGCAGCACATCATCACACACATTATCATTATTCTTTGAGCCTTTGAGATATCATGGACAATTAAATAAACAACTCTCAGATGTTGTATAAATAATTTACTGATCCAGTTATTATGTGTAATATGAAAAATTACATAACTGACAAAAATACAGCTGGATTTAATCAGTCATATAAAATGTAGAGTTGCATTTTAAATTTATCCAGAAACAGCTGCTCTGTTACAGTCTGTGATAGTTTTAGTCTCTTTTCACACAGTTAGTTCACAGTTAGCAAGTTGCATTAAGGTCAGATAGATTTATAACCGTGTTGAGAAACAGACTTTTAGCTGGTGTTACTGAGCTTTGACAACAGAGCAAACTCCAGAAATAAAAACTACCTGATACGGAGTTGAGCATCACCACACTCAGGGAGATCAGAAGAATCAGGCGGCTGGTGGAGAGACTCGAACACATGTTGAGACGCTGAAAGGCACCAAATCTGAGTCTGGATCTGAGCTGTGAACAGGTTTGTTACCAGCTGATGAACTTGTCAAAGTGTCTGAACTGTTGTTTGTCACAGAAAGAAGAACTGCATTATTTAAGCAGACTATTCTGAGGTCATCATTTACTGAGAGACCAACAAACACCCATCGACAAGCACATCCACAAGGTTATTTAGTGTGTCCTTTCATAGTCATTAAGCCCTTTATGTTATTCATACGCAATCTAATCTCAAATCATGCAGGAATAAATTCAGAATAAAGGTGACGAGAGGTCAATATCAGAAAATATATACAGAACTTTTTTATTAAACCATTTGTAATAAAATTATAGTTAAAATGAGCCTCATATGAAAAGAAAGAGTAATGGTACCAACAGGAATCCTTTAAGCTTTTTTAGTCACAAACACACAATAGAATAAACACAGTCACACACAGGCAGGTATTACATGCACTAAACATCTGGAAACAGGAGAAACTCAGAGCATCCTGTCATCATTTCATGAACACAGGGGTAAACCTCAATGAGGTATTAAGCCTCCACTCAGGGATTGTACTTTGCCCGGCTGTCGTATTGCACCATGCCAAACAAAATAACTGAAAACACGACTGTAAACCCGAGACCATTGACCTGACTCAAATAAGTAGAATGGAAAGAAGTAAGAAGGGAGAAAAGTGGAAAAACAATATCACACACAGAGGCCATCCTACAGTTTGGGCTGCATACCTGTACCAGTATATATTTACAGTTCACAGTTTTTACAGGACATTTCACACCTTAAGCTGAATGATTCACCTGCCACACAGCGTGGTTCATTTCTTGTTAGTCAGTACTGACAAAAACTAAATGCAAAAAATGCAACACACAGTTCATTTCAAATCTTCTTTCAGTTTCATGATCCAAAACATCAAAACATTTGCTTTGTTCCTCGTCTTTCTTTTACTGTGAGCGTGCTCCTGAATGCCAACCAGCCTTATCTAAATGTTATACTTCAGCACTCCTTCCATAAGTACACACAGTATGAGCCACACTCGTGCTATATTCTCACAGGATGATACAAGTTCTAATTTTCAGTTTCATATTGCTTACCAACAACGTCTAAACATCCACACACCACATCTGCTGACTGCGACGCCTCTGTGATAGAACCGCGGAGAAAGAGTGAGCGCCCGCTGCTTTACACTCCCTTCAATCCCCTGGGTCCTAAAGCCTTTCTGGTAAAATCTCAAAACAATGATTCTGTTCATCTGCACGTAGTGTTTTCAGTGGGAGAAACATTTTTTCACTCATCCAAGTGAATTTTTCAGTCTCAGCTGATGAAGGTTTCCTGACATAATAAACAGCACATTTACATAATGACTGAAACCAGCACCACTGATTAACAATGGGACATGAGGTCAGTTCGAGTCCTGCATTGCTGTGTAGCTGTTTTGCATAAAGTCGTTTTTAATCCTCAGACACACAACCATTGACAGAGTGTACGAGGCACAAAAGCACAAGTTACTATCGTTACTTTGGAGATTATATAGATGTTTCCCTTTTCTTGACAAAATGTCATCATACAACATGTTGCCCAGTCTCAAACAAATGCCTCCTCCACTCCTGTTATGAGCAACTGTGACAATCACATTCAACTCCTCCCAAGATATTGATGCATCATTAGTCTGAAGCACTTACATGATTTCCTCCAGAGATAAATCTGTATTATAATCATCATCTGCTTGGGGCGACCATGGTTCAGGTGGTTGGGAAGCTCATCTGTAAACGGGAGGTTACAGATGAGGCTCGATCCCCCTGCTCTCTCTGTCCTGGTCGTTGTGTCCTTGGGCAAGACACTTCACCTACCGCATACTGGTGTTGGCCAGAGGGGCCGATGGCGCGATATGGCAGCCTCGCTTCTGTCAGTCTGCCCCAGGGCAGCTGTGGCTACAACTGTAGCTTGCCTCCACCAGTGTGTGTGAATGTGAGAGTGAATGAATAGTGGAATTGTAAAGCGCTTTGGGTGCCTAGAAAACCGCTATAAAAATGCAATCCATTATCTAAGGCTTCATCAATTAAATTACCCAAACTCCCTCTAACCCTGGCTGGAACATGGTCTAGACTATCTACAGCAATCATTCTAAAATCAACACGCTGCTGCAGTTCTCTGGAATTAAAATCAGGTTTATCCTTAGTCCTAACCCCACCACCCCTCTGCACAGTGTCAACTTCAATCACATTATCAGCATTGTCAACTGATTCAAAATGATCACTAGAAGATGCTAGAAGATCATCAAACATCAAAATGACCTGCGGCTCTTGAACATCAGTATCACCCTTTGCTTCAAAATGATCACTACACTGTACAACCTCATTAGTTACCAGAACTTATGCCTCAAAAAACCAAGAAAGCTTGTAATGCTGTTAAAATCAGCCCAACTTTTATGTAAGAAAGTCTACCAGCCAACATACTGGACACTGTTCTGCTGAACAACAAACAGTTATGTTGCCATCATTGTTAGAATCTTACAGTGAAACAAAGGCTCAGATTTAATTATCCTGAAACTAAGTTAAGGCTTTCCACAACTTTGTTTTGCAAGTTACATTATTTATAAAATCAAAATAAAATGTATTTACGGTTCAGCCACAAGTGCAGTCTCTAGATCACACAACACATTTGTTTTGTATTCAAACACAGAAGCTTGGCATGTTGTAATATTTCAGGGATTGCTTGTTTCCAGTCATGGCATTACTGCTCAAATGACTGTCATGGATTTAGGTGATCCAAATGTAAGTGCAGAAGAAAGTCTTTAACAGAACATAACTGTCAGAGTGATAATTTAGGATTGTCACTTGTATTTGGAAACATATCATCAAAAAAATGCACAGAAATCAATTATTTTTCAAGAAATATTAAATAGATTCAACATCTTTCTTCAACAAAATTGCAGACTGCACAGATGGTACCCTCTCAAAGGAAAAAGTACTATAGCTTACTAGAGTATATATATTAGACTTAATAGTCACTATATACAGTAATTGACTTCTATTCCTTTTACATCAAATTAAAACTTTGGGTGTCAGATAATTATTTATTAAAAGCTAGACATTTTAAATGAGAATAAGAAAGAAAAGTATGTCTTTGTGCCCCCTTTTCCCTGTTAATGCCCTATCGGCCCCCCTGGCTAAACTTTGCTAGATCCGCCCCTGCACAGTTACCAGCCGTCAGCTAGAAAAAGATCCTGGAGTAGAAAGTAATATTAACTAAATTCTAACAACAGCTTATCAAGCTTAAACGTGCTGCTGTTGTTCAGCCGCTGGTTTCCTCTTTCTGGTGCAAAGTGGGCCAAAAACAAACAAGAGAGACGGACTCGCAACAGAAAAGCCGATCAGCTGATCATTAAGCCGTTTCATGATTGAAGTAGCAGCAAGAAGAGGCAGTCGCTTGTTAAGCTTAACGCAGGAATGCTTTACAAACTTTCAGAGATGGACTTACACACTTGCTTTACTTCTCTCGGGGATAACTTTGTCGGAGATGAAATGCCGGGTTGCTAGCGAAGCTCCAAATGCTATCCAGACCACCGACAGGTCCCGCATGCCACCGCCGCTCTATCACGTGATGCATACTGCTCCGACGTGCTAACGTTCTGAGGTGAGTTACGGCGTGTTGCAAGTTTTGCGAGGTGCTTTCGTGATATTTAATGGATCGGATTACATTTTTTATTGTTCTCCGATATCCGATCCAGTAATTTAGGTCAGTATCGGACCAATACCGATACGTAATATCGGATCGGTCCATCTCTAGATGAGACTATGCATATTCATGTAATTGCAATAAAAGGAGCACTAACGGGAGTTTCTGCAGACACTCTGACGTGGTTCGAGTGGAAGGAACAGCGCTTGACCTCAGTTGGCCTCCCTCGCGCGTGATCACACGAAGAGCTGTGTTTTGTTTTGCTGCTGCAGTTGATTGTCTAATTGTTCCAGCAGGGTTTGTACTTAGATAAACCCAACAATAACTTCCCTTAAGTGCAGTGACAGTGGATGTGGGTTGGAGATGCAATGAGCTTGAACCTGCAGGTGACCATCTTCACTGACCAACCATCTGTGACAGAGGACTCATCTCCTGCTGCTGTCCTGCAAGCAAACAATCGTGTTTTTTAGAGCACCAACTTATTTGCTGTCTTAAAACCTTTTGTTCTGCATTTGCGATAGAACAGACTCCAATTTAGACAATCTCAGGCTCCCTCCCCACCGGAGTGGTGACCTTGAATGTCCCGCTTGTCAGTCTGGATAGCCCTGAGCACCACCTGACATACAATAATGTTGTGGAATCTTTTTTTTTTTAAAGGGGCTGTGCAATCATGGCCAATAACTTTTCATTCTGATGATCTCCAGAATAATTTAGGGACAAAACAAATTTCAATGTTCAAACACCTGCAGACTTCACTATATACAGTGTAGACAGTGTGGTCTCTCTAAACTAAGTTTGTGGGATATGATCTTTCAAGAAGTATTTTTAGAGATAATCAGGCCTTTAGCTACAGTTTGTTAGACAACACTAAACCGCACACAGTTTAAGGACTGCAATGATTCCTCAAAAGTAGTTTTCATTATGAAAATCAGTGTGTGAATTAAGAAATCTAAAAGGTGTTTGTGACCCGCAGGAGGTACCTATTTCAATAGTACAGAGCTGCAGGCACACAGTCAGTTAAAAAGGGTTTCATGTTAATACAAAATAAAATTAACCATGTAACAGTAGTACCTAAAACAATTAAAAGCTTTACTTTATTAAATACGGTTAAAACTATAAAACTGTATCACAGTATGCGAGAGACAGGATAAGCGACAGTGAACTTGATAAAAACAAATCAACATGTGACACACATTAAAAAGGAGGCAACTCACAATTAAACCCCGACTTGGCAAAAAACTTTAAAAAGGTAAATCATCAGTGTCATCTCCCCTAAAGCTCAAGAGCGGCAATGTGTGTGGCATTGATTGATTATTTGTGTTTTATGGTGTTTTAGTCTTAACTTTTTATTATATTTTGTTAGGTTTTAAAGGTTGCCTGTGTGTGTTTGTTCCTTTTTCTCTGTTTATCATTTACTGAGTTGTTTTGTGTTTTATGTTGCTTGATTTATAGGTTTCTTTTATTTTGCTTTAGTGAAGGCACGGCCACTTGCTGTGGGGGCTAGGGACGTGTGGTGGAATTCCCTCTGATGCATATGAGTGTACACACTGGGAAACAAGTATAACACACAATTTAAGTTACAGAAAGACTGCACGGTAGAGTAATTGGTGGCACCCTTGGGCACTCCGATCTGTAGGTTGCCTCCCCAGGTGGCCGGTCTCCACCATTTTGATTAACTATTTTATTGAGCTGCTATTTTTAACTAGGGCAGCACGTGGCAGCGAACCTTGTTCTTTTAAGTAATGTTTGTGTCTTAATGAAATGTCTTAATCTAAGGTTTGGTATTGCTAATCCTGCTATTTAAGTCGGTTTCTTATCTGCGGCTCTATATTGGTGGTAGTTTCTCTAATAAGTTGTCTTCTATGAAATTGACTTGCCAAACCTCTGCTTGTTAATGACGAGCCTGTGTGCCTTTTGTTACTGTTACAACGTTTAGACTGGCTGTTGTAATCTCTCCTGGGGTGTACTCCCTCCCCAGGTGGCACCCTTAACACTATTTAGTTACCTTTACCAGTTTTCCTCCTTCACACCACCACACATACAATAATAATAATAATAATAATAATGGATTGGATTTATATAACGCTTTTCAATGCACCCAAAGCGCTTTACAATTCCATTATTCATTCACTCACATTCACACACTGGTGGAGGCAGCTACAGTTGTAGCCACAGCTGCCCTGGGGCAGACTGACAGAAGCCAGGCTGCCATATCGCGCCATCGGCCCCTCTGGCCAACACCAGTAGGGGAAATGTCTTGCCCAGGGACACAACGACCAGGACAGAGAGCCCGGGGATCGAACTGGCGACTTTCCGGTTCCAGGCTTTCCAACCTCCTGCGCCACGGTCGCATACAAGAGCCCATCAAGAACTATACAAACAAAAACAACTGGGCTGACTGCAATTTCATACGAATACATTTCAGGGCTGTAGCCAAATATTTGACTACACTGATACACATTACATTTTTTTAAATGATTTTGGTTTTTGCTTTGCTATTTTCTTTCAATCAGTTTTTCAACAACGTTTTCATGTTTTTAAGTTTAATTGAGGTGTATTTCCATTAACCATTTTTGTGGTCACCAGAAACATGCACCATATATATGTCTTTGGGAGGAAGCAGGAGTACCAGGATCATGCAAACTCCACACAGAAAGACAGTCCTGGATTTGAGGCCAGGACCTTCTTGCTATAAAGCAACAGTACTAACCACCACGCCACTGCAAGACCCTTACTGGCATCAAGCACTGTAGAGAAGTAGTTATTAAAAGCTGTGCACATGTCTGAAATGTTACCTCGCTTTCCAACATAGTGAAGTTCTTCTTTTACTGTTAAAAACAAGTTGTGATAGAATTAAAAATATGAAATTTCTTGGTCTGTAAGAAAAACCAACCAAGAAGTAGTGCAGGCAGATAGATAACAGTGTTTGCTTGGAATAAATGAACCAAGTGCTTCAGTTTATCTAACTACAACTTCTCCTCTCTCTCCACTTTTGCTTTCCTCTCTCACTCTCTACACCACAGGGAGAACTACAGTGTCCTAAAGGCATCTCCTACAAACACAGATATGAATTCCTGGATGAAGATGAAACTGTGACCACAGAGAAGCATCAATAAAATAAAAAATGCTGATTTTCAGGCTCATGTTAAAAGTTCTTACTGAGAATAAATGATCAATTTAGAAAGGTGACTCTCTTTTTCCTTTGTATTGATGATTCACTGTATTTCTATGCTTACTGTCTGCAGCAGTGACAGAAACACCGGAGTTATAAATAACTGATCAGCTAGTTCACTGACCTCAGAGACCATGTCAGCTCTGACATCAGAGGTGTGCGACTGACAGTGGTTTTACTAATACACATGTTATAAATAGAGTCATTGCAGACCTGAGATTGTAAAGCTTTGCATGTTTCACCTCTGAAACATCTCATGACACAGCTTGAATACACACAGGACCAAATGTGTCTGAATTTCCACAAGAAATGACTTTGCACAGCCAACAATGAGCGCCATGGCAACGGTAGTGGTGATGAAAAACATATGAACGAGTGAAGAAACAAATTTAATTTCTAATGCGAGTTATGGACATCACATGTTGGTGTATTTTGTCGACAGCATAACACAGATTAAAACCACAACCTGACTGGTCAGCAAGAAAATGTAGCTTCTGTTGTGATGTCACTGTAAAATCACATATTTTATTCTAATATTTTAGACTCGTTTTGGCAAGACGGGATGTTACCTCAGCTTTAGAGCCACAGACACCTCTGGTATCATAACGCCTCCATCATTCAACATCAAACTGGATAAATCTGACAACAGCTTCCCATCTGACCTCTTCAAAGTTTTTGGTTATTGACTTATTTACTTATTTTATATACAATTTAATGAAGGCATGTAAAATGAATCCTTCATACAGTTTCATTTTGACTCTGTTGGATTTCTATGTTCAGCCTTCAGATTATGATGAATAAACTAAATGTGGGACAAACACAGTGTTTGTGTGGGACAACAGCACATTACCAAAGCAGGGAGGCTGTCAAATATCTTATATTTTAATGCAATGTTTTAAATTCTCTTGCTAAGTCAATACAACAGGAAGAAAAGGAGGCTAAACTTTGTTGTTATGATCTCACACAATAGGCTGTATTTTATTCAGCTGTTCTGCCTGGTAACAGTCTTTGGGTTTCATATTTTCCCTCAGTTTCTCAGAGTATATTGCTGCATCATTTTCTTTGTGTTCATTTCCATCATATTTACCAAAATCTGCACAGCGTGTAACTTTCGTGACTTTCCCTGTGAGTCTCCGTGGGTATAGAATTAGACAGGCTAAACTTCATTTAAGTATAAGAAATGTTTCCATTCAGTTGCACTGACTAAAGCCAGACCTTATGAAAGTGCATGTCCTGCAGAGTCGGTCAAAATGTGGGACAGGGGGACATAAAATGTTGTGCAGCTGCGCTTAAAGAGGGACATCAGGTCACCCGATACAGATACAGGTTTCATGGCCCAGTGTCCTCATAAATGCACATAATGTACATGATCCAAAGCAACACTTTTCCTCAGTTTCCTCTTACGTGAAAGTTTTCTTTCATTATCAGCTTTTCGTTAATATTATTTGTAAGGATTAATAAAAATAATGGTTTTGCCTCAGCTCTGTTATGAACTGATTTCTACCTGTTATATTTTACATGTTAACAATTTGAAAGAAATGTGACACTGAGTCAGAACAGAAATTTCTCTGCACTGCTGCCCAGAAAAAAATCACCAAACTGCATTAGATTTTACTTTAAACATGATCCATATTTATTTAGAGTCACAAAGAACAACTTTTATTACTGTCATCTACAACAAATTAGGAATGATGTTGATGGCTTAAAGGCTAAAATAATAACTTACATAATAAATAAATAAATACATCTGCAAAAAGAATTACAATTAAATAAGTACAAAATGTTGTCTTTGCTCTGATGTTTTGTGGTCTCATTGTTGCTTCATACACTTATCACCGGAGGACATTTCAGTTCTCCCTGTGGAGAAGAAAACAGAGAAATATTTACAGTTAGAAATATTTTATTATTACTGTCTGTTAGGCTGATCTATAGTTTTGTTTTTGTACGTTACTTCACAGTGGGAGTCTGACATTATCATCCATCAGTTTCACACCAACAGAGGCTAATCAGTGGCTTCCACCTCCTACATTTTTAGAGGTTTCCTTTCATCCCATATCTCTTTATAAAACACTGACTTCACTGGATGAGCCACAGCAGTTGTGGCCAAATCTAAAAATAGCTCATTTTTCTTAGAGAAAGAAACAGTGTGTTGGAAAGTGTGGGTGTGCAGATTTATTATGAAATGGCTGCAGCTAATGACACCCGATGATTGCTCAGCACAACAGTCATAAGCGGAGTGCTTTTACTGACCCACAGTCAAGTGGGTAATAAAAGCTTTAACTTGAAAATATGTACTTTAATATAAAAAATCCTCTTATAAATTAACCAATAATGTTGTACACATTTTGTGACAAGACGTAACAGCAGTAATCAGCTGCCTTGTTAGTTAGTTCCTAATTCCATAGTTGAACTCCACCTCCACCATGCTGGGATACAGTTGGTGACAGTCGCCAACCTCGTGTGCATAGTGACACCAGCTCTCCTGCAGGTCCTGGTTAGAGCGGCCCAAACCAGTAGCTCCCAGTGGATTTCCAGAAAAGAACGTCTGCTGTCACCAGGCACAGTTTGAGATGATGGAGCTGGAGTTCATTCAACCGCGAGATGAGAGATTTGAGGCAGCTGAAAGACGCAGCGACTAAACTAGACGGGAGGGGATTTTCCAGTGATAAATTCACTGTAGTCAACGTATCGTGCTGACTATGATGGAAGATGGACGTTTGGCAACTTAGTTTAGTCGGGTGTTTCCTTTAGTGGAACTCAATCCAGTAATCTTACTTGTTTGCAGAAGAGTCACTTTGAGCGATGTCACCTTTGACTCACCTTCTCTATTTTGTCTTTGAGCCACTCAGAATTTGGATCAATGCACCATATCTTATTTTTATGCCGCTTGTTGATGATGCTAAAAGCAGAAACACAAACAAGTGAAACATGTTGTTACATCAGTGTCTCAGTGCAACATGTATAATGTACTCGTTATTAACATGGAAAATTCAGAGTTGTGTTTAAATCTAGGCTTGCTCACAGGAAGGCGTGTTGCCTGCAGCGATAGCGTGGTTTTTGTTCAAAGCAACTTTGGATTGTCTTTACTTCCTGGATGATGACCTTGTGGCAGCACGGCAAATCCAAACTCTGAGCTGAGGAATGGGCTGCACGAAAAGAGAACAACAATGAGCTTAATCAGCATGACATGACACGAGTGTTATTGTAAGTATGAAATGAACTCAACAAATATTAGGAATACTGCTATTATTCATGATTATTAAATGTTCCTGAAAGACATTGATCATTTTCTCTTAATTTTGACATTAAATGATTCATTTCATTCAAGAGATTTTCTTAAAAGAAAAAGAAAGTGGGCTCTAGATCTTTACGTGACCCCTAGTTTCTGTTATCCAATAAAAAATTATTACAACTAAGCAAACAGGCATCAGGTTTCTCTTAAGAGGATCAAAACGTGAGATTTAACCTCTAAAAATACATTTACTGATTGAATTGCTGTATTGAGGTTGTTTGCACTCACAATAAAACTGTCAAAACAATATTAAACATCTCTCTGGTTGCATTAAAGTTTGAGATACAATAAAGATAGTGTTTCCTTCTATATAGTGAAAACACTGCAAACACCATTAAAAGAAGAGCTGTACCTTTCTGCACAGAGACGAGCATCACGACAGGCAGACAGAGCAGGAAAATCCAGCGGCTGATGGAGAGAGTCGGACACATCTTCACGAGCTGAAAGGCACCAAATCTGACTCTGGATCAGTGCTCTAAGCAAGTTTGTTAGGCTGACGCTTGTGTGATCTTATATACTGTAGTTTGTCACAAAAAGAGGAAATGTGGAAATTGAGCAGGCTATTCTGAGGAAATGATGTACAGCAACAAACACTCCCACTGTGTGTTCTTCATGTCTTTATATGTTCACGTTTGTTGTTTTCTTCTCCTTTCTTCAAACTGGCCACATGCTGCCATCATCACCTCTTACTCGTCATCACGCTCATAGCTAGATTGATAAATTGTGGCTGATGTGCAATCCATGCATGTACTCATTTTAGCTCAATGACTACGTGCTGTTCAAAGTAGGCCGGACCTTGAACTTTGACCTATTTCTTCACCAAATAGGAGTTATCATCGAAGGGTTTTTCAGATCCACATTTTTAGCTTTGAACAGCAGAATCCAAAGCTTGACTGTGTGGTTGTAGCAAAGCCTCCAATGAAAGGGATTTTCTTATTGTCTATCCTTTTTTAGGTTTGTTCCTTTCAGTACACCACCCTACAGTTAAAGTTACATGTTCAGTGGACATTTTTGTAACTTTTTGACTACAGACAGAGCTCATTTAAAAGTATACATTTACAGAGTAAATCAGGCCGCCAGTTTTCGGTTCGTGAGACAACACCAACTGCATAGAGCTGCCATGAAAACTGCTGTTTAAAATGAATTTTAAAAATCTATAAAGCATGTAAGAGCACAGCGTGTCATGCCTTCTATCCAATTAAAACCTTAAAAACATAAAATCATTTACCAGAGTGCACACTACACCAGAAAAAGAGCAAGATCGGGAGAGAGGAAAGTGAAGTGTAGTTGGGATCCAATTGATCCAAAGGAGAGAGCGGAGTTCTATGTCCCTACCCTAACCTATGGCCACAAGTTGGGGCCATAGTATTGAGTATTGACTGAAGGAGTAAGATCAATGATTCATGGATTCAAGCAGCTGAAAAGGGTTTCTGGACTCAGACTCAGAGATCATTCAGGAGGAACTCACTCCATCTGCTCCACATCGAAATAAAATTAATCTTCTCTCTTGTCTAAAAATTGCTGAGGTCACAACATGACAACTGACAGAGAAACACAGGGCTTAAATACACATGGGTGTTACGCCCCAGTCTAGGGGTACAGGAACGCAACACAAGTTTGAAAGAATTGCCCCGCCCTGGTCCCCAAAACCATACACAAAGGGAAACCAATTTCTTAGTGAATCGTGATTTATTTTTCTGCACTGCAAAAATGAAGCTCCGGGGTGAACAAAGGCCAAAATAACAAACAAAACAAGCTAAGTCAGGAGGAGGTGTTATCTAAAACCCTATGTGAAATCAAACATCAAACAAAAGACAAGCGCTACACCTAACTCCCTAACTGAAATAAACAGGAGAAAACAGTGCAAGGAAAAACAATAAGGCAGCTCACCCCTTCTGTTGCAGTGCTATTTACAATGAAAACTAATGTACACACTATATACAAAACTCCAAAAAGTCGCACAAAGTCACAGGCACAAAAGTCTCAGGTTTTGGAGGCCAGGGTCAGGTCTGCTGCTGCTGTCAGTGGCTGCCCCGGGACAACTGCTGGTGAGGGATTTGAATGAAGATCACATGGCCAGAGGACCAATCAGCAGCCGTCAGCTCATCCACTCCGGGACCTGCAAAGACTTAAAGGCACAGACAACAACAGCCACCAAAACAGATTATGGACAGGGCCATAACACCCCCCTTCCCAAGACCAAACATCTCCCCTAAAGATGTTTGGCGCTTAGGGGTTCCGAAAAACACGTGACAGCGCATCTGCCAGTACATTCTCTGTCCCTTTTTTGTGATGGATCTCCAGATTGAAATCTTGTACTAAGAGGGACCATCTCATGAGCCTTTGGTTAGAATTTTGCATTCGGGTCAAAAACACGAGGGGGTTGTGGTCTGTGTAAACAATGACAGGTGCTGAACTGGAACCGACATAGACCTCGAAATGCTGTAGAGCAAGCAATAGAGAGAGGGCTTCTTTTTCAATGGTGCTGTATTTCTGTTGGTGGGAGTTGAATTTTTTCGAAAAGTAACCAATTGGGTGATCAACACCCTGCCTATCCTCCTGCAACAGTACCGCACCTGCACCGTTGGCGCTGGCATCCACCTCAAGTTTAAACGGATGTGTGAAAACAGGAGCGGCAAGTACTGGTGTGCTGCAGAGGAGAGCTTTGGCAGACTCAAAAGCATTCTGGCATGTGGGGGACCATACAAATGGTTTTGACACACTTGTGAGACTGGTGAGAGGTGCAACTACATCTGCAAAATTCTTACAGAAGCCACGATAATAGCCGGCCATACCAAGGAACCGGCGAAGCTCACGTCTAGTGCGAGGCACAGGGAAATCTAGGATAGCTTGGATTTTAGCCAGCAGGGGGCGCACCTGTCCCTGACCCACCTGCTTCCCTAGATAAGTCACAGTGGCCTTACCAAAGTCACATTTGGCAAGATTTAGGGTAAGGGATGCCTCTTGTAATCTTTCAAAAATCTCCGTGAGTGTTCCAAGGTGATCTGACCAAGTCTCTGAATAGGCTACAATGTCGTCTAAGTACACTTCACAGTTTGTGACACCACCTAAGACAATGTGCATAAGGCGTTGGAATGTGGCAGGGGCATTTCGAAGGCCAAAAGGCATGACGGTGTATTGGAGGAAGTGGTCAGGAGTGACAAAAGCAGAAATTTCAGATGCACGCGGAGTGAGGGGAACTTGCCAATAACCCTTTAATAAGTCCAGTTTGGTGACAAACTTTGCGGAGCCAACCCTGTCAACACAATCTTCCATGCGGGGAAGAGGGTAGGAGTCGGGTTTGGTCACACTGTTCACTTTTCGAAAATCACTACAAAAACGTGGAGTTTTGTCTTCCTTCGGCACAAGAAGGCATGGGGAACTCCAGGCACTCGAACTAGGGACAGCAAGACCATTTTCCAGCAAGTAGGAAACTTCTTGCTGAAAAAGTGCACGTTTGGTAGGGCTCACACGATAAGCGTGTTGTTTGATCGGAGGGTTGTCACCTACATCTATGTCATGTTCGAGGACAGTAGTGCGAGACGGAGTGTCAGCAAACAGAGATGGGTAAGTATTGATCAGAGAACACACATCGGTCTGGGCAGCCTCATCTAAATGTTTTAGGTGGGATTTCAACTTATCCAATACTTCAGAGTTTCTGAGTCGGGAGCAACCCTCAGCACAAACGAAAGCTAAGCCATCACTTTCTGGGCTATACTGAGACGGGGATGCTGGCACAACTACCGACACGGCAGACAGCGCAGCGGGGGATGAGGAGGAGTTTACACCTGCATCACGAACAAAATAAGGCTTCATCAGATTAACATGACACACACGACGCTTTCTCCTACGGTCTGGGGTACCTATAACATAATCTGTGTCACTCAGTTTCTCTTGGACAGTATAGGGCCCACAGAACTTTGCCTGGAGAGAGGATCCAGGAATGGGTAGGAGAGTCAACACTTTGTCACCCACTTCAAATTTTCTCTGCACGGACTTTTTGTCGAATTTCCTTTTCATTTTTTCCTGAGACGCGGAAAGAGCCTCGCGTGCAATTTCGCATGCTTTATGCAGACGCTCCCTAAAACAACTTACGTAATCTAATACGTTCTGCTCGGGGGTAGCTGTGTCGGACAGATATCTCTCTTTAAGCAGCCGCAGGGGACCACGCACTGTGTGTCCAAACACCAGCTCTGCGGGACTGAAACCCGTGGACTCCTGCACACTCTCCCTCACCGCTAGAAGGAGAAGTGGCAGACCTTCATCCCACTCTCTTCCTGACTCGAGGCAGAACTTCCTCATCATGGCTTTTAAAGTCTGGTGGAAACGCTCAAGCGCACCCTGTGATTCCCGGACGAGCCCCCATATGTTACACCCCGGCCTAGGCAACCGGCCTAGGCAACCGGCGTGCAACGTATGAAAATAAAAATAAGAAAAAAAACACACGAGAAACAAACTAAAGCTCTCCACCAAAATCCCAAAACTAAAGTATCGACAAATCTATTCACAGCTATTTACAACAGACTATTTATTTACATCAAAACACCAAACTATTTACAACACGGGGGAGATCGCGACCATGACACACTGAAACACAGGGTTTAAATACATAGAGGGAGCAATCAGGAAAATGGACAACAGGAGGGAAACACAGCTGGGGCAAATTAGACCTGACGAGACAAGGAAACGTAAACTGAACACACTAAGATAACAACAGACCTTCAAAGTAAAACAGGAAACACATGACAGTCACGCAAAAACAAAACACTGACAACACCGAAACGTAACATTTCCCCCCACCCAAAAATCAAACATGTAACCCCAAGTGAAATGTTTGATCAAAAGCGGATGAAGGCTGGTGGAGGCTGGAGCGGTCCCACGGACCCTCCAGCAGACGACGAAGGCTGGAGCGGTCCCCCGGACCCTCCAGCGAAGACGGATGAAGTCTGGAGCGGTCCCACGGACCCTCCAGCGAAGGCAGACGAAGGCTGGAGCGGTGCGTCGGACCCTCCAGCGAAGACAAACGAAGAGTGAAGCGGTGCCTCGGACCCTCCAGCGAAGGCGGACGAAAAAGGCTGGGGCGGTCCCCGGACCCCCCAGCGAAGGCGATCCCGGACGAGCCCCCACTTTATGTTACGCCCCAGTCTAGGGGTACAGGAACGCAACACAAGTTTGAAAGAATTGCCCCGCCCTGGTCCCCAAAACCATACACAAAGGGAAACCAATTTCTTAGTGAATCGTGATTTATTTTTCTGCACTGCAAAAATGAAGCTCCGGGGTGAACAAAGGCCAAAATAACAAACAAAACAAGCTAAGTCAGGAGGAGGTGTTATCTAAAACCCTATGTGAAATCAAACATCAAACAAAAGACAAGCGCTACACCTAACTCCCTAACTGAAATAAACAGGAGAAAACAGTGCAAGGAAAAACAATAAGGCAGCTCACCCCTTCTGTTGCAGTGCTATTTACAATGAAAACTAATGTACACACTATATACAAAACTCCAAAAAGTCGCACAAAGTCACAGGCACAAAAGTCTCAGGTTTTGGAGGCCAGGGTCAGGTCTGCTGCTGCTGTCAGTGGCTGCCCCGGGACAACTGCTGGTGAGGGATTTGAATGAAGATCACATGGCCAGAGGACCAATCAGCAGCCGTCAGCTCATCCACTCCGGGACCTGCAAAGACTTAAAGGCACAGACAACAACAGCCACCAAAACAGATTATGGACAGGGCCATAACACCCCCCTTCCCAAGACCAAACATCTCCCCTAAAGATGTTTGGCGCTTAGGGGTTCCGAAAAACACGTGACAGCGCATCTGCCAGTACATTCTCTGTCCCTTTTTTGTGATGGATCTCCAGATTGAAATCTTGTACTAAGAGGGACCATCTCATGAGCCTTTGGTTAGAATTTTGCATTCGGGTCAAAAACACGAGGGGGTTGTGGTCTGTGTAAACAATGACAGGTGCTGAACTGGAACCGACATAGACCTCGAAATGCTGTAGAGCAAGCAATAGAGAGAGGGCTTCTTTTTCAATGGTGCTGTATTTCTGTTGGTGGGAGTTGAATTTTTTCGAAAAGTAACCAATTGGGTGATCAACACCCTGCCTATCCTCCTGCAACAGTACCGCACCTGCACCGTTGGCGCTGGCATCCACCTCAAGTTTAAACGGATGTGTGAAAACAGGAGCGGCAAGTACTGGTGTGCTGCAGAGGAGAGCTTTGGCAGACTCAAAAGCATTCTGGCATGTGGGGGACCATACAAATGGTTTTGACACACTTGTGAGACTGGTGAGAGGTGCAACTACATCTGCAAAATTCTTACAGAAGCCACGATAATAGCCGGCCATACCAAGGAACCGGCGAAGCTCACGTCTAGTGCGAGGCACAGGGAAATCTAGGATAGCTTGGATTTTAGCCAGCAGGGGGCGCACCTGTCCCTGACCCACCTGCTTCCCTAGATAAGTCACAGTGGCCTTACCAAAGTCACATTTGGCAAGATTTAGGGTAAGGGATGCCTCTTGTAATCTTTCAAAAATCTCCGTGAGTGTTCCAAGGTGATCTGACCAAGTCTCTGAATAGGCTACAATGTCGTCTAAGTACACTTCACAGTTTGTGACACCACCTAAGACAATGTGCATAAGGCGTTGGAATGTGGCAGGGGCATTTCGAAGGCCAAAAGGCATGACGGTGTATTGGAGGAAGTGGTCAGGAGTGACAAAAGCAGAAATTTCAGATGCACGCGGAGTGAGGGGAACTTGCCAATAACCCTTTAATAAGTCCAGTTTGGTGACAAACTTTGCGGAGCCAACCCTGTCAACACAATCTTCCATGCGGGGAAGAGGGTAGGAGTCGGGTTTGGTCACACTGTTCACTTTTCGAAAATCACTACAAAAACGTGGAGTTTTGTCTTCCTTCGGCACAAGAAGGCATGGGGAACTCCAGGCACTCGAACTAGGGACAGCAAGACCATTTTCCAGCAAGTAGGAAACTTCTTGCTGAAAAAGTGCACGTTTGGTAGGGCTCACACGATAAGCGTGTTGTTTGATCGGAGGGTTGTCACCTACATCTATGTCATGTTCGAGGACAGTAGTGCGAGACGGAGTGTCAGCAAACAGAGATGGGTAAGTATTGATCAGAGAACACACATCGGTCTGGGCAGCCTCATCTAAATGTTTTAGGTGGGATTTCAACTTATCCAATACTTCAGAGTTTCTGAGTCGGGAGCAACCCTCAGCACAAACGAAAGCTAAGCCATCACTTTCTGGGCTATACTGAGACGGGGATGCTGGCACAACTACCGACACGGCAGACAGCGCAGCGGGGGATGAGGAGGAGTTTACACCTGCATCACGAACAAAATAAGGCTTCATCAGATTAACATGACACACACGACGCTTTCTCCTACGGTCTGGGGTACCTATAACATAATCTGTGTCACTCAGTTTCTCTTGGACAGTATAGGGCCCACAGAACTTTGCCTGGAGAGAGGATCCAGGAATGGGTAGGAGAGTCAACACTTTGTCACCCACTTCAAATTTTCTCTGCACGGACTTTTTGTCGAATTTCCTTTTCATTTTTTCCTGAGACGCGGAAAGAGCCTCGCGTGCAATTTCGCATGCTTTATGCAGACGCTCCCTAAAACAACTTACGTAATCTAATACGTTCTGCTCGGGGGTAGCTGTGTCGGACAGATATCTCTCTTTAAGCAGCCGCAGGGGACCACGCACTGTGTGTCCAAACACCAGCTCTGCGGGACTGAAACCCGTGGACTCCTGCACACTCTCCCTCACCGCTAGAAGGAGAAGTGGCAGACCTTCATCCCACTCTCTTCCTGACTCGAGGCAGAACTTCCTCATCATGGCTTTTAAAGTCTGGTGGAAACGCTCAAGCGCACCCTGTGATTCCCGGACGAGCCCCCATATGTTACACCCCGGCCTAGGCAACCGGCCTAGGCAACCGGCGTGCAACGTATGAAAATAAAAATAAGAAAAAAAACACACGAGAAACAAACTAAAGCTCTCCACCAAAATCCCAAAACTAAAGTATCGACAAATCTATTCACAGCTATTTACAACAGACTATTTATTTACATCAAAACACCAAACTATTTACAACACGGGGGAGATCGCGACCATGACACACTGAAACACAGGGTTTAAATACATAGAGGGAGCAATCAGGAAAATGGACAACAGGAGGGAAACACAGCTGGGGCAAATTAGACCTGACGAGACAAGGAAACGTAAACTGAACACACTAAGATAACAACAGACCTTCAAAGTAAAACAGGAAACACATGACAGTCACGCAAAAACAAAACACTGACAACACCGAAACGTAACATTTCCCCCCACCCAAAAATCAAACATGTAACCCCAAGTGAAATGTTTGATCAAAAGCGGATGAAGGCTGGTGGAGGCTGGAGCGGTCCCACGGACCCTCCAGCAGACGACGAAGGCTGGAGCGGTCCCCCGGACCCTCCAGCGAAGACGGATGAAGTCTGGAGCGGTCCCACGGACCCTCCAGCGAAGGCAGACGAAGGCTGGAGCGGTGCGTCGGACCCTCCAGCGAAGACAAACGAAGAGTGAAGCGGTGCCTCGGACCCTCCAGCGAAGGCGGACGAAAAAGGCTGGGGCGGTCCCCGGACCCCCCAGCGAAGGCGATCCCGGACGAGCCCCCACTTTATGTTACGCCCCAGTCTAGGGGTACAGGAACGCAACACAAGTTTGAAAGAATTGCCCCGCCCTGGTCCCCAAAACCATACACAAAGGGAAACCAATTTCTTAGTGAATCGTGATTTATTTTTCTGCACTGCAAAAATGAAGCTCCGGGGTGAACAAAGGCCAAAATAACAAACAAAACAAGCTAAGTCAGGAGGAGGTGTTATCTAAAACCCTATGTGAAATCAAACATCAAACAAAAGACAAGCGCTACACCTAACTCCCTAACTGAAATAAACAGGAGAAAACAGTGCAAGGAAAAACAATAAGGCAGCTCACCCCTTCTGTTGCAGTGCTATTTACAATGAAAACTAATGTACACACTATATACAAAACTCCAAAAAGTCGCACAAAGTCACAGGCACAAAAGTCTCAGGTTTTGGAGGCCAGGGTCAGGTCTGCTGCTGCTGTCAGTGGCTGCCCCGGGACAACTGCTGGTGAGGGATTTGAATGAAGATCACATGGCCAGGGGACCAATCAGCAGCCGTCAGCTCATCCACTCCGGGACCTGCAAAGACTTAAAGGCACAGACAACAACAGCCACCAAAACAGATTATGGACAGGGCCATAACAATGGGAGTAACGCGGTAATCAGACCTACAAGACAAAGGAAGCAAAGCAGAATACATTAACAAGGAACAGACTGTCAAAGTAAAACAGGAAGTATAACACAGAGATGCAGACTTGACACTGAGCCCGAGACACTACCAGTGTTGGGTAAGTTACTTTAAATTAGTAACTTAGTTACATTACTAGTTACTTCTATCAAAAGTAACTCAGTAACTTACTTAAAGTTACTGAGTTACTTTAAAAGTAACTAGTTACTAGGGAAAGTAACTTTGGTTTTACTCCGAATTCTCTTGTTAATGTCTTGATTCCGTAACTGGAAACCCAGCAAGATTGCCAGTCTTCGAGCTTGCTTACTCGCCACAAGTGCACTGTGCCACCTACCAATTGGAAGGAAAAAATAATGTGCATAATTCCACGAGAGAAATCCCACGCCTGGACCGTCGTTGGCCGCCGCCATGATTCTAGCCTACGTCACAGCGCATTGTGCGCTTTTTACATCCAACACGAAAACTGCAGTCGTGCTGCCTTCGCTTGTACTCGGAAACTCGGAAATTCTGCCTTCCGAATAGGAAGATGTAGGTAACACCAGACTGCAGATGAGCTGCATACAGGGCTGGACTGGGACAAAAAAATCGACCGACATTTTGACTAGAGACCGGCCCGCTGCTAGGGCAAGCTATAGGTAAATGCAGGAAACACAAGTTAAAAAGCCAGAACAATACTACAGCAGTGCATGCTGCAATGGCCCTCTTGAAGTACATCTCCTCTGCTGGCAACTGTAGTGGGAGGGGCAAAGGTGCAAGGAGAGGAGCATAAGTTACCATGGTGATGTACGCTGATAAACAGTGAAGCACTTTGGTTGCACAGAGAACGCAGGGTTAACTAAATAAGCCTGAATCATCCTGCTTTGTACAGGCCTCTGATGTCTGTGTTTGGGTACCTCCAGGGGCGATTCTAGGATCAGAGCTTTGGGGGGGCTGAGCACCCAGAGAGCTGCCCGGCCAGCTGAGATACACTTTACTCGTCACAATGAGACTTCTTCCCTGTCTCTTTCGGTCCCTGCATCCTCCCTGTCCTCATCGTCTGTTGTCTTCGTCTCCTTTATCAGTCATCATAATTTTACCATCTTTGTGGAAGTCTGCAAATTTCTTTATTAAATCATAAGATTCTTAAATTCATCAAGTCTCTCTGTGCCTGGGTCCTCGTCACAAAACATGACATCACTGTTTTGTACATTTTAACAATTTAATCCCCACATTTGTGAAAGAAAAGAAAAACACTTTTTTGAAAAGTCTGTAACAAAACCATCAAATCAGATAAAGGTTATTTAAATGCTGCTACAGAAGAATGGATTGGAATAGAAAAAATACATTTCCTAACCTTAATTACTGGGGGGGAATAATAAGTGATGCTCATAGTGAGTAAAAAAGTAAACTGAGTGCATTTTTTGGACAGAGATTCACTTTTAATGCGTATGTATAATATAATACAGATACATAAAAAACACTCCCAAAACAGAATAAATTATTACAAATCAATTATTACAAAATATTTATAAAAAAAAAAGAATATAAAAATGGAGGCAACTTTGCCTGTGGTAGAATGTATACAATGCATGAAAAAATCTTTATTGCAGATGCTAATTTTGTGTTGTAAGATTTATGAGTTTCATGCTTTCATAGTGGTCCTTAGGAGAGCTTGACATTTTATCAGGTGGTACACACTGTAAAAAGTTTGAGAAACACTGATAAGTGTCTGTGTGCTTTTGGAAAACATTTAAAGCTGCAGTACAGAATCTTTGAAACAAGCTTAAAACATATTTAGAATATAAACAGAGCATCTGCTTCTCTTTACAGCTTCTCACTTCACCAGGGCTGTTTGGCTCTTTCTGATAGTGTGCAAATGTGATGCACGTACTGCGGCAGTCATGCAGACAACTGGACGGTCCAAAAGTTGGCCTACCTATTACTGGCTGAGGTTTTAGTAGAGTTGTGGCTGAACCACATAAAAATATATCATTAATTTTAATCTCCCCGATCAATTATAATGTTATGTTGGAATGTTGTTAAAGAGGGTCAAAAATGTTTCAACCCAGTTTGTTTTGCAGATTCTGTACAGCAGCTTTAATATAGGGAGAACACAACTTCCAGATTGTGTGAGTAAAATCAGGTTTTTTCTCTTTGTCAGTTTAACAGTTTGTGTTGTGCCTGTCACTGTTCCCTGTCTGTTTTCTTACCTGGTTCTTCCTGACCTTGTACTTTCTCCTCACGTTCCCCTCTTTCCTCTCTCCCTCTTTGGACTGACAATCATACACAAATAGATTGTATTCAATTAGATGAAAAATTTAATTAATATATAAAAAATACTATTATGATCACTAACAAAAAGTTCTCTCTCAGTGTACTTTCAACCAAAAGGCAAATAACCAAACCACATGAACATCTAATAAAAGATAAACATTGAAACACTGATCCAACATTATTCTTGTTTGACGGATCATTTGATTTTACACTTTTACCTGAATGTGGCTCCTTTTTTTGAAAAAACTT
Organism: Rhamphochromis sp. 'chilingali'; assembly: GCF_963969265.1. Classification (NCBI taxonomy): domain Eukaryota; kingdom Metazoa; phylum Chordata; class Actinopteri; order Cichliformes; family Cichlidae; genus Rhamphochromis; species Rhamphochromis sp. 'chilingali'. The sequence goes on from NC_137945.1 coordinate 6,170,297, forward strand.
CCTTATATCCATTATGAACCTGGCTGTCTCTCTGTACACAATGCACACACACACACACACACACACACACACACACACACACACACACACACACACACACACACAACAGGAGTCATAAGGTTAATGGGCATCCAGTAAGTTAGCTAGTTAGTATCCATTTCAAACAGGACAGTGGTAACCACAGCAGGCTGCGGACAATTATAAGTTTTAGATTTTAAATACGCTGTATACATTTCAATGGGAGCAACAGGACGGTCATATGTTGCTGATTTTACTACGGAGCAGGACGGATTGTAGGGTAGCAAACATTGTCGGAAACACGTTTTCAACACTGCAGGTTACCTGGGTGTAATGTTTTTCAGCTAAAAAGAAACATGGACTGACTCCTACCTAACTATATAAAGAGTAACTGAAGGTTAAATGCAGCCAACATGTTTTAAGCCAGGCACTTACACCTCCGCTCTGCTGCGTCTCAGCCACCATCACTCTGGCAGAAAGGCGCTAGAGCCAGAGTAGGGGAGAGTTGAGCTGGAACAAACCACTTTGCAGGGGTGGGAGGGTTATCTATACTTTTGTTGTTAAAATGTTCCATCTCAACCAAGTACTGTATGCTTTTTATATTTTTAGTAGTGTGTCACACAAACAGCAAATATTGTCAAAAAAGTAAGAAATCTTTGGGGGTGCTTTGATTCATTTTGCGGTTGCTGAAGCACACCCAAAATGGTCTAAAATTGCCCCTGGGTACCTCCCCACATTAACTATGACAGTTAGTGTTGTGTTGTCACTTTAAATCCTGACAGCAAATAATAAATAATCTCACACAGACTAATGAAACAAATCAGAATTTTAAATACTTTTATTAGAATTTAACATCAATCTCATCTTGAAGACAGAATAAGGTCATTTGAAACATTCATATTTACAAACATCTTAACTAAACAGTTCCATAAAATCTGATTTTTAAGCTCTACAAATAATTTACAGAAATAATAAAACGTTTCTCAGCAGATGTTTCTGTAAAGGTTTGAACTGGAAAATGCTTCTGTGGCTGCTTTGCTTCAACTTTCTTTGTTCCCACATCAGCTTCTTTTAGAAATCACTGGAGGACACTGCAGAGTTTTCTGTGGTGTGGAAAGAGAGAAGGTGACATGAAAAGAAGACACGAAGGAGCAACATTAGAAAAGTCCAGAGTCTTTGTATAACCTTTTAATTCATTTATAATCTGAATACTTCAGTTGGAAATGTTGTTTTTTCTAGACTTTGTGCCCACAGTTTGATTTATATTTTGTTTCTGACCTCGTTTATTTTCTTTTTCAGCCACTTCGTGTCTGGTTTGAGAAAAAATGTCTTTCCTCCTCTTGTTTTAACCCTGGAATAAGAAAAGAAAGGAATAAGTATAGAGAGAGGAAGAGAGAAAGACAAATCAAAGGCTCACTCCTCGTATGTAGATGCAAAAATGCTAATATTTGGATACAGCCCTACATTTTATTTACATTCAAAGGAAGTTCTGCTTACAGGTAGCCAGGTGTGCAGCCCTGTTGGTCTTGTTTAAAGCAGCTGATGATGTTTTTTGTCCAGTTAGGTGCGACATGGCTGTTTTTCCTAGTTTTAGAGTGCTCAGCAGCATGATAGCAGGAACTCTCCACGTGGCCAGCCCCTGCAACACACCATCACACATTATACTCATTATTATTCAGAGCTTTTCAGACTTTACACAGGATAAAATGAACTGTGTTCTCAGATGATTTATAAAGCTTCATAAATGTTGTACTAATTATTATGTATAATATAAAACAAGTGGTTTTAATTAACCATGAAAATCTTCAAGTTGTGCTTTAAATTTGTCCAGAGTTTCTCCAAGTAGCTAAAACAAATTCCCGAATGTAGTCAGCTGCAATGTGTCAACAAACACCGGCTCTGTTACAATCTACAGTAGTTTCAGTTCCTAATGACAGTTGTTGAGTTGCATTAAGGACAGATAGATTCATAACCACTTTGATGAACAGACTTTTAGCTGATGATACTGAACTGTCACAACAGAGCAAACTCCAGAAATACACAAAAACTCTACCTTCTGATACGATGATGAGCATCACCACACTCAGGGAGAGCAGAAGAATCGGGCGGCTGGTGGAGAGACTCGAGCACATGTTCAGACGCTGAAAGCACCAAATATGAGTCTGGATCTGAGGTTTGTTTGTTACCAGTTGATGAACTGGTCAGAGTGTGAGAGTGAGTCATCTTATATACTGAAGCTTGTCAGTGAATTAGGGGCTGTTTGGTGATGTATTGACACACAATGGAAACATGACAACCACACACTGCTGTGGTTGGTAGCTTTCTTCCTCCAGTGCTGAGGGTTGTTGTTTAGTTTGTTCCAAGCTAACATTTTCTGTAATGGGTTGAAGCCTGATAATATGCACCATAAACCCAAATATGAATAGTCATCCAACAAGCACTGACATTTTATAGCAGTAGCAGCAATATTAGCAGTTGTAGCCGAATTAAGCTGCTGTGAAGCAAGCTCTGGTCTGCATGATTCATCATTATTGCAATAATAAGCAGCACTAAAAGTAAGAATTAAAAGATTTATTTATTTACTGAAATTAGTGTAGAGGAAAGTTCTGCACCCTAAAGGGAATTTTACACCCTTTCATCAACCGTATGTCAAATAAGTCCAAGTCCAGCTGCTGGATGATGTATTTAAATGTTTCGTAATATTTTTAAACACACATGATTCTTAAGTTGTCACCTCACATCTATGAAACATTGCCTGTAGCTTACTTGTTTTCTCCTCTGTGCAGAAGTCCTGTTTTGTTTCCCTGAGAGGCAGTAATCTGAAATAGGATCTGTGGAGGAGCGATCTGACCCGCTCCTGTTGGCGTTTGAGCTCAGATCTTCACGAACTAATAAATTAAGATAGATAGTTCACTGTAAGTAAAATCACTTAAAGTGACCTTCCTGAGCCCTGTGTTTGAGTTCAGCCTGCACATTGATTATGAAAATTAGCATATATGCAATAAATTTAATCAGCTGTTTTTCCAGCACAACACATTCATTTTTCTCTCATATTTTTAATCCCTCATGTAAATATTGACACTTAACCATGTTATACGTTCAAGCATTTTAATTCACCTGGTTAATATAATATAATATAATATAATATAATATAATATATATATATATATATATATATATATATATATATATATATATATATATATATATATAGAGAGAGAGAGAGAGAGAGAGAGAGATGTTCCCTTGGTCTGTGGAAGGGCTTTCCACAGACCGAGCACAGGGACTCTCTGTGACGTGATCAGTTTCGTTCATGTTAACCTGCGGGTGTTGATTTTATTAGTGGTTTGCACCTCCTACATGTAACTTTATGGGGGTTTCCTTTCAACAACCATCTGCAATTAATGGGTGACCCAGTTTTGTGGTCAAATCTGAAAGTACTTTCCTCTATGACTTTTGTTTTTAACAGCTTTTAATGAGTGGTCACCACAAAAACCACCTCTATTCTTTGTCATTTTCAACAAATATACACCATAATTTAGCTTAAGATTACTGTTTTTTAGTCATCTTTAATATGCCACTGATCACATACAAAATACATGATGATCCATTTCCAAACTTTATTAATAAGTCGTTTGAACTCAGGGGAAAATGTATGTTTAAAAAGCAGGTGGAAGGGTCATAAAGAGAGGAAGATAGAGGAAGCCATGACCATGATGTCATCCACTGGTTTTGACTTTCATTATCAAGTGTCATCATTACAGCCATCGCGGTGTTTCGATGGGTGAAGTCGTTAACCAGTAAGCATATCATGGTGTCACAGTTTTGGTCATTTTGATCAGGCATTTTCAGTTTCTTGTATTAAGGTTTTTTTACCGATTCTTTAGTTTTCCTGTTATTATATTCCTAAGTTTCAGTGTTATTCTGGTTAAGAGTTTTGTTCTTAGGTTTACTTTAGTGTCTAGTCTGCGCCTGTCATATTTCCTGTTTTACTTTGAAGGTCCGTGTCTCATGTTAGTGTGTCGAGTGTTACTCTCCCCTGTGTTGTCATTATGTTTCATTGGAGTCAGCTGTGTCCTCATGTGTGTACTGAAGTCCTCAGTCTCCTCGTGTTCAGCGTTGCTACGTCTGTGTTCCCTCCCACATTACACGTTATGTGTCTTTCAGGATTTTGTGCTGGTCATGTTTGTAGTTCATGTACCAGCCCAAAGTTTAGTTCATAGTCGTCACGGTTATTTTCCCATAGTCGGTTCTCATAGTCACTTCTATTATTTCCCAGTTTAAGTTTTAGTTTAGCACTCGTCACCATTCTTGTAGTGTCTTTTATTTTTGCACTCTTGTAATTGCTCCAAATAAAGGCATGTCTTCAGCCTTTCACCTGTGTCTGCTCCTGGGTCCACACACACCTTCGCTCGGTCTGCACTGCAGAACGTCACACGTGGATAATGGTCCTTTCTGACTCTGAGCATTTACACAGTTTACAAAAATGGATTTTTGTTCTATCAGTATAAATAGAATAATTCTAGAGTGTGCTGCCTCACTAATAAGTCTCAGGTCCACTGTCCTGGACTACAGTTGGTGGCAGTCTGCAGCTGCATGAGCACAGTGGTTAGAGTGGCCCTAGGTCAAGATGATGGAGTTTGAGTCCGTTCAAGCAGAGAGATTTGAGGCAGCTGAAGGACGACACTACAGCAAGATTAATTAGCAGGGAGGTAATTACAGTAATTACATTTTCTATTTCGTCTTTCAGTGATTCAAAATCCTGAATCATGCCTGTTTGCTATCTTAAAAGCAGAGACACAATACATTTTATCATATAAATACTAAAATATTAGGACATGGTATTTATCTTATCCTGAGATATTACGTTTCCCCCCTTGCTGTTATCAAATAAAAGCTAAGAGTCATTCACCACCTCTATGGTTTCAGATGATGTGGTAATAAGTCATCTGTGAAGACATAATTCCACAGGGAGTCACCATTACACATGGAAAATCTTTGACTTCCCTTTAAATCGCAGCTTGCTCACAGGAAGGCGTGCTGCCTGCACTCATAATGTGTTTTTTTTGTTGAATGTAGCGTCTGATTGTCTTTATTTCCTGGGTGATGACCTTATGACAGCAGGTCAAACCCAAACTATGAGTGATGGAATAGGCTGCACAGCTGGTCACAAAGAGAGAAAAGAGGTCAGCGATGAGATTACTCATCATGATTAGCTCCTCTGTTAGTCAGCAACATTATATAAATGGAAGGAACTCAGAGAACATTAGTCACACTTCCAATAACCATTACTAGTAAATATTTGAGATTTCTGCTGTTTTCCTATTATGTTGTTTTAATGCAGAAGTTTGTTTCAAACCTGCCATAAATATGCTGTAGTTATAAAACCACATGTACAAAATACACAGAACACGACTCAAGATCATTTAAAATGGGATGTGAACAAAAATTATATTATCACGAATGTATTGAAGAAAATGTAAAGACGTACAAATATGCTTTAAAGAAAATCTAAAACCTCAGTTCTGGTATCTGCACCCATCTGCGCCCTATTGGCGGGGACTCATGGCTAATAGGGAGGAGATGTGGGAGTCACACAGGTCAAAGGGACTTGTTGGTTATGCAAACAGCAGGAAACATCTGCCAAAGGAGGTGAAAGAGTAGAAACCTACAAAAATGGGACAGTTAGGATGCCATTCTCAGTAGTAATCCTGGTGTGTGCCTCCATCTTTGACTATTTTCAAGTCTTTGTGAAAGCACTTTGCTTTTTGAGTTTCTCTTTCTTTATAAAACATCCTTGAATATTAACTTTTTAAAAGTATATTTTCAAGAAAATCAGGCCTTCAGCTACAATTTGTTAGACGACAATAAACCGCACACAGTCGAAGGACTGCGATGATTCCTCAAAAGTAGCTGTCTGTCAACTAAGAAATCTATAAGGCATGTAAGAGGACAGAATCACAGCTTCTAAAAACCAGTTTAAGCTTCAAAATGCACAAAATCACTATTCAGAGAGAGCAAACCAGACAGAACGGATTTGAAGTGAAGTCAGTCTGGTGTGGCGAACAGAGAGTTTCTAAACACTTTGGCTCAGCTGGATATATAAACAATAAGAGAAGGAGGACTCTTTAAAAATCGATAGCTTCAGTTATTTAAGCTGATCTCACTCCTTCTGTTCCTGTGACTCAAACAAATAGGTTTGACCTGCCATTCATACTTTCTTACACTGACACCACTTTAAAACAAGGTTTCCATGATGTCTGTTAACGTCCTTGTAAGATGGACTTCCACACACACAATGTTTGTGCTCTTGGATATCAGTTTTTATAATTACACGCACATATAACGACCCACAGTCTGTTCGGCGCCGGTCTCAGCTCTCCATTCTCATGCCACTCTCTCGCTTCACTATAAAGGTGAAAGAGATTGTCATCAGTTCAAACGCCACCAGCTGTGGCCCCACCAGCCTCTCCAGCACCGCCCCCTTGAGCTCACTGTACTACTTCGCCCTTGCAGCTGAGCCAGGGACCACACCTCCGCAATAGACCTGTTAAATCTTGTCTCATGCCTCGTCTTCACCTCTTCTGCTGTCATCTGTAGTGGGAGGGACTAAGATGTGAGGAATAGAGTTAATTATGTGCAATCTAACGAATGACAAAGTCGCATGTTTCTTGGCAGACTTGGGAACGCCTCAGTGTTTCCCTAAAGGAGCTGGAGGAGGAGAGGACCGTATGAGTGTCTGTGCTCAGTCTGATGCTCCTGCAACATTAATGAAAGTATGAATAAAATATGAATTTGTGAATAACTTTTCAAGTGATTTCTGAATGTTCACTTTTACTTCTACCATATCGGTTAAATGCTGCCTCCTGGTGTCCTGTGATCATGACGTCATCATGAAATAATCACAACAATAAGTATTTTGTTGTCAGTTATAACACCTACAGCAAATAATAATTAATCAAACAGACCATTAAACAAAATCTGATTTCAGAAGCTTTTATTGATTTATCTTTGTTCTCAGCTTGAAGACAGAATAACATTCATATTTAATGACATTTGTAGTATATTTGCTAATTCTCACCAATCACTAACTGCTGTATCTTTACTCATTTCTCTAAATTATCATGAATTCTGCCAATCCTTTGTTTGTTTCTCTATTTTACATTCTTTAAATGACTTACTGTTCAGTGTCATCATTTTACTCTTTATTCCTTACTGTGAAGCAATTTGGTGTACCCCCTGCTTTTAAACATGTTATATAGTAAAATTGCTTTGTATCGTGTGTGTGTATATATATATATATATATATATATATATATATATATATATATATGTGTGTGTGTGTGTGTGTGTGTGTGTGTGTGTGTGTGTGTGTGAACACAAGACTGTTAAAGCGCTATGAATAATTTGCAAAAAATAATTTACATTTCTTCTAGGCAGCACGGTGGCACGGTGGTTAGCACTGTTGCCGCAAAGCAAGAAGTTCAATTCCAACATCAGGCCGGGGTCTTTCTGTGTGGAGTTTGCATGTTCTCCCCGTGTTTGTGTGGGTTCCCTCCGGGTACTCCGGATACCTCCCACCGTCCAAAGACATGCAGCTTGTGGGGATAGGTTAATTGGATAATCCAAATTGTCACTAGGTGTGAATGTGCGAGTGAGTGTGAATGGTTGTCTGTCCCTGTGTGTTGGCCCTGTGACAGACTGGCGACCTGTCCAGGGTGTACCCTGCCTCTCGCCCTATGACAGCTGGGGTAGGCTCCAGCGCCCCTGAAAAGGAGAAGCGGAAGCGAATGGATGGAATTTACATTTCTTAACAAATATTTCTGTCAAAGTGTGAACTAATAAATGAGCAAAAATGTTTCCAGCAGCTGCTTTACTTTAACTTTGTTTCATCGTTTTCATCATCTTACTTTAATCTATGAAAATCACTGTGTGAATTAAGAAACCTACAAGACATGTAAGAGGACAGACAGTCACTGCTTCTAAACACTGTGGTGCAGCTGGAATATACAAACTATAGTGGGAGGACTCTTTAAAGATTAATAGCTTCAGTTATTTAAGCTGATCGATTTTCTACATGTTTATTTGAAAACATTGGAGGACACAGCAGAGTTCCCTGTGGTGGTGAAAGAGAGAAGAAGAATTGGTGAAAGAAGATGAAGAAAAAAGAAAAGAAGAAGAAAAGAGAAGAAAAAGAGAATTAATGAATGAGCAAAAAATACTAGGGTCTTGTTTCCTACAGCTTTTGCTTCATCGTTTCCATCATCATCATTTAGAAATATGGAGGACACAGCAGAGTTCCCTGTGGAGGTGAAAGAGAGAAGGTGACATGAAAAGAAAAAGAAGAAGCACCATTAGACAGATATACACAGTGTCGTTTTATTACCTATATTATAATCTTCACACTTTTGATAGAAGTTCACTGCTGGTTTTTCTAAACTTTGTGTTGACATTTTTTTTTATAAATATTTTGTTTCTCACCTCATTTATTTTCCTTTTAAGCCACTCGGTGTTTGGTCTGAGGAACAATGCTCTATTTCCACTTGTTTTGACCCTGGAAGAAAAAAACAGAAGAATAAAGAAAGAAGTTTGGAGACAGGAAGACAAATCAAAGGATTGGACATTTTCACTTTATTGTTAACTGAACATGTGCAGGGTCCATTTTGCATTATGCTGTGAGAGAACAGCTCAGGTTTCCTCCAAGCTCATAAGCACAAACTCACAGATTCCCCAACGTCACCACATTAGAAACAATCACAGAGCAAACAGTAGTGCTGTATGTTAGAGAGGGGAACATTTATCTGCTACATCAAGGTTTCAGTGCAAATCTCATTTTCATTGTTGTGTTTGTGGATTTTTAATCAAGAATTAATTTCTACATTTTATTTGGTTTAAGTGAATTTAGAAGAAGTTCTACTTACTCATAGCCATGAAGGCAGCCATGTCTGTTGTCTTCAAAGCAGCTGATGATGTTTTTGGCCCATTTAGGTGCAAACTCTGTGGTTCTTGCATTTTGGTTAGAATGATTTTCATAGCAGTCATTTACCACGTGGTCAGCCCCTGCAGCACATCATCACACACATTGTCATTATTCTTTGAGCCTTTCAGATATCATGGAGAATTACATAAACAACTCTCGGATGTTGTACGAATAATTTACTGATCCAGTTATTATGTGTAATATGAAAAATTACATAACTGACAAAAATACAGCTGGATTTAATCAGTCATATAAAATGTAGAGTTGCATTTTAAATTTATCCAGAAACAGCTGCTCTGTTACAGTCTGTGATAGTTTTAGTCTCTTTTCACACAGTTAGTTCACAGTTAGCAAGTTGCATTAAGGACAGATAGATTTATAACCGTGTTGAGAAACAGACTTTTAGCTGTTGTTACTGAGCTTTGACAACAGAGCAAACTCCAGAAATAAAAACTACCTGATACGGAGATGAGCATCACCACACTCAGGGAGATCAGAAGAATCAGGCGGCTGGTGGAGAGACTCGAACACATGTTGAGACGCTGAAAGGCACCAAATCTGAGTCTGGATCTGAGCTGTGAGCAGGTTTGTTACCAGCTGATGAACTTGTCAAAGTGTCTGAACTGTTGTTTGTCACAGAAAGAAGAACTGCATTATTTAAGCAGACTATTCTGAGGTCATCATTTACTGAGAGACCAACAAACACCCATCGACAAGCACATCCACAAGGTTATTTAGTGTGTCCTTTCATAGTCATTAAGCCCTTTATGTTATTCATACACAATCTAATCTCAAATCATGCAGGAATGAATTCAGAATAAAGGTGACGAGAGGTCAATATCAGAAAATATATACAGAACTTTATTTATTAAACCATTTGTAATAAAATTATAGTTAAAATGAGCCTCATATGAAAAGAAAGAGTAATGGTACCAACAGGAATCCTTTAAGTTTTTTTAGTCACAAACACACAATAGAATAAACACAGTCACACACAGGCAGGTATTACATGCACTAAACATCTGGAAACAGGAGAAACTCGGAGCATCCTGTCATCATTTCATGAACACAGGGGTAAACCTCAATGAGGTATTAAGCCTCCACTCAGGGATTGTACTTTGCCCGGCTGTCGTATTGCACCATGCCAAACAAAATAACTGAAAACACGACTGTAAACCCGAGACCATTGACCTGACTCAAATAAGTAGAATGGAAAGAAGTAAGAAGGGAGAAAAGTGGAAAAACAATGACAATATCACACACAGAGGCCATCCTACAGTTTGGGCTGCATACCTGTACCAGTATATATTTACAGTTCACAGTTTTTACAGGACATTTCACACCATAAGCCAGAGGCGGACCCAGACATTTGAAACACCCGGGGCTTAGCCCTAAAGGGTAGTATGCATGTGGGATTTTTTGGGGGGGTTTAGAAATGACTGAAAGATTAATAGGCTCTGTTTTGAGTTTTGTTCAAAAAAGAATGACTTCATATAGGGAAAAATATATATCACATGTGCAGGACACCTTAAACTAGTTTTTTAATTAAGCAGCAAGGCAGAACAAGGTCAGGGCTGCATCAAGACACGAGGACTAAACCCCAATTCAACCAGACCCAGAACTGATCCAGAATTAAAACAGGACTACAACAGTTCAAAATCAGGACTACTGACGACTTAACCAAGACAGAACCAGAATCAGAACTAGATGATAGTAGCACTAAAAATCATCATAGACCTGCACTACACTTGTTTTTTTAATTCTACCAAAGTACAATATTTAGATTGAGAAAAGTTTATATAATTATTTAGCCTTGTTGTGCAAACAAGCTGCATAACTTAATAAATATAGAATTTGAAAAATAGCAAACCTAAAAAGAAACACTAGGTACGAGATACATGAGGACCTATGATACGGTGATACTTTTGGTAAACAACCATTTGACTAAGATGTGTGTCTCACCTGCTCTTGTTCATCTCTGTTCTGTCCTCATTCTCCATCTCCCTCTCTGTTCCTCTCTCTCCCTCTCTGTTCCTCTCTCTCCCTCTTTGTGCTGACAATCATCAAATATACAGATATTTACAAAATCTTCAGATCAAAACACAAACACGTTTTTAATAGTAACATCAAATCAGACTAAATGTTTATTTTTTTAGATTGATAAATATAAAAAACATATTTGTTAACTTTAAGAGTAAAGAGAGAAACTATCTGTATTTCTTAACTGCAAATGGCACCAAAGTGTATTCAAATTGAGCCACACTTATGGAGCTCCACAATTCTTTTCCTGGTGTTTTGGTTGACATCTCTTGATTTTCCCATGTCAAAGAAACAGGCTCTGTGTTTTGCCTTATATGCATCCACAGCCTTGCCACCTGTTTACTCACATGGACTCTACTAACCAATCAGAAGCTTCTTCAGCTCAGAATGGAATCGTCTGCAGTTTTCTTATTAATTAACAAACTTAGTGTACATGTACTCCTAATTTTGATCAAAGTGATAAAAAAATAGACAGCTCTGTCTCTCTTTATTCTGACATTTAACTAATTTAAAAGATATTTCAATATTTATCTAAAACAAAAGTTTACTCTAAATTGATGTTGTACAGTAAAAATGTTTTCTCCATAAAGTGTATGTAAATATCTGGTTACAAATGTGAATATCCTGCTGTGTACTGAAATCCCTCTTGTTTTGCATAGAAATATACTGAACAACATACAAAGCATAATATATAAAATAACATTTACCTGAGTTTTTTCTTTGAAAGAAGCCTCTAATGTCCATCCTTATATTTCAGTACATAACTGAAACCGATTTAGTCGGGGAGGGTAAGAACTGAAAATATGAAATAAACACACGTAAGCTAAGACTCTCTAAAAAAAAATAGCATTTGTTCAGATTTTCATTTTGCCGTTTGTTGATTCACTTGAAGAGCAAGTAACGTAATATTGGTCAAGTGATCAGTTTCATATCAATCTTTCGTGATGCACCGTCATATTTACATTATTTGTACGGTATGAATGATTCGCTTTGGTACCTGGTCAAACTTAAGCTCTCCTTAGTATGGCTGGCTCCGTTTCTCCAACAGCGCACTCACAGGCAGCAGCTGCCCCGCCCCCTCTTGCTCAGTCGCTTAGTGCCTGAGCTCGGATCATACCAATATCAGGGGGGATTCACGCACAGTCGTAAATTCCCACAGTGTGCACTATGTGCTTCGAATATTGCTTGCACTTTTTGTTTTATACAGTTGTCAGCCAGGCATCTAACTATGAAAAAATTACACTCCAAAAGACCCCGGGCTTCTGACAAAACAACCCGGGCTTAAGCCCAGTAAGCCACCCCCCACGCTCCGCCCCTGCCATAAACTGAATGATTCACCTGCCACACAGCGTGGTTCATTTCTTGTTAGTCAGTACTGACAAAAACTAAATGCAAAAAATGCAACACACAGTTCATTTCAAATCTTCTTTCAGTTTCATGATCCAAAACATCAAAACATTTGCTTTGTTCCTCGTCTTTCTTTTACTGTGAGCGTGCTCCTGAATGCCAACCAGCCTTATCTAAATGTTATACTTCAGCACTCCTTCCATAAGTACACACAGTATGAGCCACACTCGTGCTATATTCTCACAGGATGATACAAGTTCTAATTTTCAGTTTCATATTGCTTACCAACAACGTCTAAACATCCACACACCACATCTGCTGACTGCGACGCCTCTGTGATAGAACCGCGGAGAAAGAGTGAGCGCCCGCTGCTTTACACTCCCTTCAATCCCCTGGGTCCTAAAGCCTTTCTGGTAAAATCTCAAAACAATGATTCTGTTCATCTGCACGTAGTGTTTTCAGTGGGAGAAACATTTTTTCACTCATCCAAGTGAATTTTTCAGTCTCAGCTGATGAAGGTTTCCTGACATAATAAACAGCACATTTACATAATGACTGAAACCAGCACCACTGATTAACAATGGGACATGAGGTCAGTTCGAGTCCTGCATTGCTGTGTAGCTGTTTTGCATAAAGTCGTTTTTAATCCTCAGACACACAACCATTGACAGAGTGTACGAGGCACAAAAGCACAAGTTACTATCGTTACTTTGGAGATTATATAGATGTTTCCCTTTTCTTGACAAAATGTCATCATACAACATGTTGCCCAGTCTCAAACAAATGCCTCCTCCACTCCTGTTATGAGCAACTGTGACAATCACATTCAACTCCTCCCAAGATATTGATGCATCATTAGTCTGAAGCACTTACATGATTTCCTCCAGAGATAAATCTGTATTATAATCATCATCTGCTTGGGGCGACCATGGTTCAGGTGGTTGGGAAGCTCATCTGTAAACGGGAGGTTACAGATGAGGCTCGATCCCCCTGCTCTCTCTGTCCTGGTCGTTGTGTCCTTGGGCAAGACACTTCACCTACCGCATACTGGTGTTGGCCAGAGGGGCCGATGGCGCGATATGGCAGCCTCGCTATGGCAGTCTGCCCCAGGGCAGCTGTGGCTACAACTGTAGCTTGCCTCCACCAGTGTGTGTGAATGTGAGAGTGAATGAATAGTGGAATTGTAAAGCGCTTTGGGTGCCTAGAAAACCGCTATAAAAATGCAATCCATTATCTAAGGCTTCATCAATTAAATTACCCAAACTCCCTCTAACCCTGGCTGGAACATGGTCTAGACTATCTACAGCAATCGTTCTAAAATCAACACGCTGCTGCAGTTCTCTGGAATTAAAATCAGGTTTATCCTTAGTCCTAACCCCACCACCCCTCTGCACAGTGTCAACTTCAATCACATTATCAGCATTGTCAACTGATTCAAAATGATCACTAGAAGATGCTAGAAGATCATCAAACATCAAAATGACCTGCGGCTCTTGAACATCAGTATCACCCTTTGCTTCAAAATGATCACTACACTGTACAACCTCATTAGTTACCAGAACTTATGCCTCAAAAAACCAAGAAAGCTTGTAATGCTGTTAAAATCAGCCCAACTTTTATGTAAGAAAGTCTACCAGCCAACATACTGGACACTGTTCTGCTGAACAACAAACAGTTATGTTGCCATCATTGTTAGAATCTTACAGTGAAACAAAGGCTCAGATTTAATTATCCTGAAACTAAGTTAAGGCTTTCCACAACTTTGTTTTGCAAGTTACATTATTTATAAAATCAAAATAAAATGTATTTACGGTTCAGCCACAAGTGCAGTCTCTAGATCACACAACACATTTGTTTTGTATTCAAACACAGAAGCTTGGCATGTTGTAATATTTCAGGGATTGCTTGTTTCCAGTCATGGCATTACTGCTCAAATGACTGTCATGGATTTAGGTGATCCAAATGTAAGTGCAGAAGAAAGTCTTTAACAGAACATAACTGTCAGAGTGATAATTTAGGATTGTCACTTGTATTTGGAAACATATCATCAAAAAAATGCACAGAAATCAATTATTTTTCAAGAAATATTAAATAGATTCAACATCTTTCTTCAACAAAATTGCAGACTGCACAGATGGTACCCTCTCAAAGGAAAAAGTACTATAGCTTACTAGGGTATATATATTAGACTTAATAGTCACTATATACAGTAATTGACTTCTATTCCTTTTACATCAAATTAAAACTTTGGGTGTCAGATAATTATTTATTAAAAGCTAGACATTTTAAATGAGAATAAGAAAGAAAAGTATGTCTTTGTGCCCCCTTTTCCCTGTTAATGCCCTATCGGCCCCCCTGGCTAAACTTTGCTAGATCCGCCCCTGCACAGTTACCAGCCGTCAGCTAGAAAAAGATCCTGGTGTAGAAAGTAATATTAACTAAATTCTAACAACAGCTTATCAAGCTTAAACGTGCTGCTGTTGTTCAGCCGCTGGTTTCCTCTTTCTGGTGCAAAGTGGGCCAAAAACAAACCAGAGAGACAGACTCGCAACAGAAAAGCTGATCAGCTGATCATTAAGCCGTTTCATGATTGAAGTAGCAGCAAGAAGAGGCAGTCGCTTGTTAAGCTTAACGCAGGAATGCTTTACAAACATTCAGAGATGGACTTACACACTTGCTTTACTTCTCTCGGGGATAACTTTGTCGGAGATGAAATGCCGGGTTGCTAGCGAAGCTCCAAATGCTATCCAGACCACCGACAGGTCCGCATGCCACAGCCGCTCTATCACGTGATGCATACTGCTCCGACATGCTGACGTTCTGAGGTGAGTTACGGCGTGTTGCAAGTTTTGCGAGGTGCTTTCGTGATATTTAATGGATCGGATTACATTTTTTATTGTTCTCCGATATCCGATCCAGTAATTTAGGTCAGTATCGGACCAATACCGATACGTAATATCGGATCGGTCCATCTCTAGATGAGACTATGCATATTCATGTAATTGCAATAAAAGGAGCACTAACGGGAGTTTCTGCAGACACTCTGACGTGGTTCGAGTGGAAGGAACAGCGCTTGACCTCAGTTGGCCTCCCTCGCGTGTGATCACACGAAGAGCTGTGTTTTGTTTTGCTGCTGCAGTTGATTGTCTAATTGTTCCAGCAGGGTTTGTACTTAGATAAACCCAACAATAACTTCCCTTAAGTGCAGTGACAGTGGATGTGGGTTGGAGATGCAATGAGCTTGAACCTGCAGGTGACCATCTTCACTGACCAACCATCTGTGACAGAGGACTCATCTCCTGCTGCTGTCCTGCAAGCAAACAATCGTGTTTTTTAGAGCACCAACTTATTTGCTGTCTTAAAACCTTTTGTTCTGCATTTGCGATAGAACAGACTCCAATTTAGACAATCTCAGGCTCCCTCCCCACCGGAGTGGTGACCTTGAATGTCCCGCTTGTCAGTCTGGATAGCCCTGAGCACCACCTGACATACAATAATGTTGTGGAATCTTTTTTTTTTTTAAGGGGCTGTGCAATCATGGCCAATAACTTTTCATTCTGATGATCTCCAGAATAATTTAGGGACAAAACAAATTTCAATGTTCAAACACCTGCAGACTTCACTATATACAGTGTAGACAGTGTGGTCTCTCTAAACTAAGTTTGTGGGATATGATCTTTCAAGAAGTATTTTTAGAGATAATCAGGCCTTTAGCTACAGTTTGTTAGACAACACTAAACCGCACACAGTTTAAGGACTGCAATGATTCCTCAAAAGTAGTTTTCATTATGAAAATCAGTGTGTGAATTAAGAAATCTAAAAGGTGTTTGTGACCCGCAGGAGGTACCTATTTCAATAGTACAGAGCTGCAGGCACACAGTCAGTTAAAAAGGGTTTCATGTTAATACAAAATAAAATTAACCATGTAACAGTAGTACCTAAAACAATTAAAAGCTTTACTTTATTAAATACGGTTAAAACTATAAAACTGTATCACAGTATGCGAGAGACAGGATAAGCAACAGTGAACTTGATAAAAACAAATCAACATGTGACACACATTAAAAAGGAGGCAACTCACAATTAAACCCCGACTTGGCAAAAAACTTTAAAAAGGTAAATCATCAGTGTCATCTCCCCTAAAGCTCAAGAGCGGCAATGTGTGTGGCATTGATTGATTATTTGTGTTTTATGGTGTTTTAGTCTTAACTTTTTATTATATTTTGTTAGGTTTTAAAGGTTGCCTGTGTGTGTTTGTTCCTTTTTCTCTGTTTATCATTTACTGAGTTGTTTTGTGTTTTATGTTGCTTGATTTATAGGTTTCTTTTATTTTGCTTTAGTGAAGGCACGGCCGCTTGCTGTGGGGGCTAGGGACGTGTGGTGGAATTCCCTCTGATGCATATGAGTGTACACACTGGGAAACAAGTATAACACACAATTTAAGTTACAGAAAGACTGCACGGTAGAGTAATTGGTGGCACCCTTGGGCACTCCGATCTGTAGGTTGCCTCCCCAGGTGGCCGGTCTCCACCATTTTGATTAACTATTTTATTGAGCTGCTATTTTTAACTAGGGCAGCACGTGGCAGCGAACCTTGTTCTTTTAAGTAATGTTTGTGTCTTAATGAAATGTCTTAATCTAAGGTTTGGTATTGCTAATCCTGCTATTTAAGTCGGTTTCTTATCTGCGGCTCTATATTGGTGGTAGTTTCTCTAATAAGTTGTCTTCTATGAAATTGACTTGCCAAACCTCTGCTTGTTAATGACGAGCCTGTGTGCCTTTTGTTACTGTTACAACGTTTAGACTGGCTGTTGTAATCTCTCCTGGGGTGTACTCCCTCCCCAGGTGGCACCCTTAACACTATTTAGTTACCTTTACCAGTTTTCCTCCTTCACACCACCACACATACAATAATAATAATAATAATAATAATGGATTGGATTTATATAACGCTTTTCAATGCACCCAAAGCGCTTTACAATTCCATTATTCATTCACTCACATTCACACACTGGTGGAGGCAGCTACAGTTGTAGCCACAGCTGCCCTGGGGCAGACTGACAGAAGCCAGGCTGCCATATCGCGCCATCGGCCCCTCTGGCCAACACCAGTAGGGGAAATGTCTTGCCCAGGGACACAACGACCAGGACAGAGAGCCCGGGGATCGAACTGGCGACTTTCCGGTTCCAGGCTTTCCAACCTCCTGCGCCACGGTCGCATACAAGAGCCCATCAAGAACTATACAAACAAAAACAACTGGGCTGACTGCAATTTCATACGAATACATTTCAGGGCTGTAGCCAAATATTTGACTACACTGATACACATTACATTTTTTAAAATGATTTTGGTTTTTGCTTTGCTATTTTCTTTCAATCAGTTTTTCAACAACGTTTTCATGTTTTTAAGTTTAATTGAGGTGTATTTCCATTAACCATTTTTGTGGTCACCAGAAACATGCACCATATATATGTCTTTGGGAGGAAGCAGGAGTACCAGGATCATGCAAACTCCACACAGAAAGACAGTCCTGGATTTGAGGCCAGGACCTTCTTGCTATAAAGCAACAGTACTAACCACCACGCCACTGCAAGACCCTTACTGGCATCAAGCACTGTAGAGAAGTAGTTATTAAAAGCTGTGCACATGTCTGAAATGTTACCTCGCTTTCCAACATAGTGAAGTTCTTCTTTTACTGTTAAAAACAAGTTGTGATAGAATTAAAAATGTGAAATTTCTTGGTCTGTAAGAAAAACCGACCAAGAAGTAGTGCAGGCAGATAGATAACAGTGTTTGCTTGGAATAAATGAACCAAGTGCTTCAGTTTATCTAACTACAACTTCTCCTCTCTCTCCACTTTTGCTTTCCTCTCTCACTCTCTACACCACAGGGAGAACTACAGTGTCCTAAAGGCATCTCCTACAAACACAGATATGAATTCCTGGATGAAGATGAAACTGCGACCACAGAGAAGCATCAATAAAATACAAAATGCTGATTTTCAGGCTCATCTCAAAAGTTGTTACTGAGAATAAATGATCAATTTAGAAAGGTGACTCTCTTTTTCCTTTGTATTGATGATTCACTGTATTTCTATGCTTACTGTCTGCAGCAGTGACAGAAACACCGGAGTTATAAATAACTGATCAGCTAGTTCACTGACCTCAGAGACCATGTCAGCTCTGACATCAGAGGTGTGCGACTGACAGTGGTTTTACTAATACACATGTTATAAATAGAGTCATTGCAGACCTGAGCTTGTAAAGCTTTGCATGTTTCACCTCTGAAACATCTCATGACACAGCTTGAATACACACAAGACCAAATGCGTCTGAATTTCCACAAGAAATGACTTTGCACAGCCAACAATGAGCGCCATGGCAACAGTAGTGGTGATGAAAAACATAAACGAGTGGAGAAACAAATTTAATTTCTAATGCGAGTTATGGACATCACATGTTGGTGTATTTTGTCGGCAGCATAACACAGATTAAAACCATAACCTGACTGGTCAGCAAGAAAATGTAGCTTCTGTTGTGATGTCACTGTAAAATCACATATTTTATTCTAATATTTTAGACTCGTTTTGGCAAGACGGGATGTTACCTCAGCTTTAGAGCCACAGACACCTCTGGTATCATAACGCCTCCATCATTCAACATCAAACTGGATAAATCTGACAACAGCTTCCCATCTGACCTCTTCAAAGTTTTTGGTTATTGACTTATTTACTTATTTTATATACAATTTAATGAAGGCATGTAAAATGAATCCTTCATACAGTTTCATTTTGACTCTGTTGGATTTCTATGTTCAGCCTTCAGATTATGATGAATAAACTAAATGTGGGACAAACACAGTGTTTGTGTGGGACAACAGCACATTACCAAAGCAGGGAGGCTGTCAAATATCTTATATTTTAATGCAATGTTTTAAATTCTCTTGCTAAGTCAATACAACAGGAAGAAAAGGAGGCTAAACTTTGTTGTTATGATCTCACACAATAGGCTGTATTTTATTCAGCTGTTCTGCCTGGTAACAGTCTTTGGGTTTCAGCAATGATGTGTCCATAGATCAACATGCCTTTTTTAGCCATTTCTGAATATTTTAGCAATTTTTAGCCAAGTATGACTTACAAATAATGTCACATCACATCATATTTTCCCTCAGTTTCTCAGAGTATATTGCTGCATCATTTTCTTTGTGTTCATTTCCATCATATTTACCAAAATCTGCACAGCGTGTAACTTTCGTGACTTTCCCTGTGAGTCTCCGTGGGTATAGAATTAGACAGGCTAAACTTAATTTAAGTATAAGAAATGTTTCCATTCAGCTGCACTGACTAAAGCCAGACCTTATGAAAGTGCATGTCCTGCAGAGTCGGTCAAAATGTGGGACAGGGGGACATAAAATGTTGTGCAGCTGCGCTTAAAGAGGGACATCAGGTCACCCTATACAGATACAGGTTTCATGTCCCAGTGTCCTCATAAATGCACATAATGTACATGATCCAAAGCAACACTTTTCCTCAGTTTCCTCTTACGTGAAAGTTTTCTTTCATTATCAGCTTTTCGTTAATATTATTTGTAAGGATTAATAAAAATAATGGTTTTGCCTCAGCTCTGTTATGAACTGATTTCTACCTGTTATATTTTACATGTTAACAATTTGAAAGAAATGTGACACTGAGTCAGAACAGAAATTTCTCTGCACTGCTGCCCAGAAAAGAATCACCAAACTGCATTAGATTTTACTTTAAACATGATCCATATTTATTTAGAGTCACAAAGAACAACTTTTATTACTGTCATCTACAACAAATTAGGAATGATGTTGATGGCTTAAAGGCTAAAATAATAACTTACATAATAAATAAATAAATACATCTGCAAAAAGAATTACAATTAAATAAGTACAAAATGTTGTCTTTGCTCTGATGTTTTGTGGTCTCATTGTTGCTTCATACACTTATCACCGGAGGACATTTCAGTTCTCCCTGTGGAGAAGAAAACAGAGAAATATTTACAGTTAGAAATATTTTATTATTACTGTCTGTTAGGCTGATCTATAGTTTTGTCTTTCTACGTTACTTCACAGTGGGAGTCTGACATTATCATCCATCAGTTTCACACCAGCAGAGGCTAATCAGTGGCTTCCCCCTCCTACATTTTTAGAGGAGGTTTCCTTTCATCCCATATCTCTTTATAAAACACTGACTTCACTGGATGAGCCACAGCAGTTGTGGCCAAATCTAAAAATAGCTAATTTTTCTTAGAGAAAGAAACAGTGTGTTGGAAAGTGTGGGTGTGCAGATTTATTATGAAATGGCTGCAGCTAATGACACCCGATGATTGCTCAGCACAACAGTCATAAGTGGAGTGCTTTTACTGACCCACAGTCAAGTGGGTAATAAAAGCTTTAAATTGAAAATATGTACTTTAATATAAAAAATCCTCTTATAAATTAACCAATAATGTTGTACACATTTTGTGACAAGACGTAACAGCAGTAATCAGCTGCCTTGTTAGTTAGTTCCTATTCCATAGTTGAACTCCACCTCCACCATGCTGGGATACAGTTGGTGACAGTCGCCAACCTCGTGTGCATAGTGACACCAGCTCTCCTGCAGGTCCTGGTTAGAGCGGCCCAAACCAGTAGCTCCCAGTGGATTTCCAGAAAAGAACGTCTGCTGTCACCAGGCACAGTTTGAGATGATGGAGCTGGAGTTCATTCAACCGCGAGATGAGAGATTTGAGGCAGCTGAAAGACGCAGCGACTAAACTAGACGGGAGGGGATTTTCCAGTGATAAATTCACTGTAGTCAACGTATCGTGCTGACTATGATGGAAGATGGACGTTTGGCAACTTAGTTTAGTCGGGTGTTTCCTTTAGTGGAACTCAATCCAGTAATCTTACTTGTTTGCAGAAGAGTCACTTTGAGCGATGTCACCTTTGACTCACCTTCTCTATTTTGTCTTTGAGCCACTCAGAATTTGGATCAATGCACCATATCTTATTTTTATGCCGCTTGTTGATGATGCTAAAAGCAGAAACACAAACAAGTGAAACATGTTGTTACATCAGTGTCTCAGTGCAACATGTATAATGTACTCGTTATTAACATGGAAAATTCAGAGTTGTGTTTAAATCTAGGCTTGCTCACAGGAAGGCGTGTTGCCTGCAGCGATAGCGTGGTTTTTGTTCAAAGCAACTTTGGATTGTCTTTACTTCCTGGATGATGACCTTGTGGCAGCACGGCAAATCCAAACTCTGAGCTGAGGAATGGGCTGCATGAAAAGAGAACAACAATGAGCTTAATCAGCATGACATGACACGAGTGTTATTGTAAGTATGAAATGAACTCAACAAATATTAGGAATACTGCTATTATTCATGATTATTAAATGTTCCTGAAAGACATTGATCATTTTCTCTTAATTTTGACATTAAATGATTCATTTCATTCAAGAGATTTTCTTAAAAGAAAAAGAAAGTGGGCTCTAGATCTTTACGTGACCCCTAGTTTCTGTTATCCAATAAAAAATTATTACAACTAAGCAAACAGGCATCAGGTTTCTCTTAAGAGGATCAAAACGTGAGATTTAACCTCTAAAAATACATTTACTGATTGAATTGCTGTATTGAGGTTGTTTGCACTCACAATAAAACTGTCAAAACAATATTAAACATCTCTCTGGTTGCATTAAAGTTTGAGATACAATAAAGATAGTGTTTCCTTCTATATAGTGAAAACACTGCAAACACCATTAAAAGAAGAGCTGTACCTTTCTGCACAGAGACGAGCATCACGACAGGCAGACAGAGCAGGAAAATCCAGCGGCTGATGGAGAGAGTCGGACACATCTTCACGAGCTGAAAGGCGCCAAATCTGACTCTGGATCAGTGCTCTAAGCAAGTTTGTTAGGCTGACGCTTGTGTGATCTTATATACTGTAGTTTGTCACAAAAAGAGGAAATGTGGAAATTGAGCAGGCTATTCTGAGGAAATGATGTACAGCAACAAACACTCCCACTGTGTGTTCTTCATGTCTTTATATGTTCACGTTTGTTGTTTTCTTCTCCTTTCTTCAAACTGGCCACATGCTGCCATCATCACCTCTTACTCGTCATCACGCTCATAGCTAGATTGATAAATTGTGGCTGATGTGCAATCCATGCATGTACTCATGCCGGACCTTGAACTTTGACCTATTTCTTCACCAAATAGGAGTTATCATCGAAGGGTTTTTCAGATCCACATTTTTAGCTTTGAACAGCAGAATCCAAAGCTTGACTGTGTGGTTGTAGCAAAGCCTCCAATGAAAGGGATTTTCTTATTGTCTATCCTTTTTTAGGTTGGTTCCTTTCAGTACACCACCCTACAGTTAAAGTTACATGTTCAGTGGACATTTTTGTAACTTTTTGACTACAGACAGAGCTCATTTAAAAGTATACATTTACAGAGTAAATCAGGCCGTCAGTTTTCTGTCCGTAAGACAACACCAACTGCATAGAGCTGCCATGAAAACTGCTGTTTAAAATGAATTTAAACAATCTATAAAGCATGTAAGAGCACAGTGTGTCATGCCTTCTATCCAATTAAAACCTTAAAAACATAAAATCATTTACCAGAGTGCACACTACACCAGAAAAAGAGCAAGATCGGGAGAGAGGAAAGTGAAGTGTAGTTGGGATCCAATTGATCCAAAGGAGAGAGCGGAGTTCTATGTTCCTACCCTAACCTATGGCCACAAGTTGGGGCCATAGTATTGAGTATTGACTGAAGGAGTAAAGATCAATGATTCATGGATTTCATGGATCTGGGTTTTCCTGTATTCCGACAGAGGACCCATGTATCATCCCCGAACTGCTGTTTTGTGAGCTCTTGTTCTGTGCATTTGCCCGGTGAGCCCAATGGTTATTTACAAGCCGATGGTTTTGTTGTTTTTGTAACGGCATAAACAATGAAAGGTGGTGGATTGGCCAGATTGTGGCCGATGTGTAAAAATTACTGAATTGTTTGGTGGTGTCTGTGGCGAAGCTTCCACAGAGGCCAGCGGGTGAATGAGGGAAAGGTGAGGCAGGAGGAGGAGAGACTCGAGGCAGGTGTCAGGTGAACTAAACTTTAGGTAAGAAGTTATGACCTGCAGTCTATCTGGGTCAGATATAAAACAAGTTTAGGTGTAGCACGAAAAAAACCTTTTCTTTCTGATTCTCATTTAAAATATCACGCTTTTATTAATTATCTAAATCGTATAAACAAAGTTTTTATCTGATGTAAAATGTATAGAAATCATATATTCCAACAAGACAGTGCACATCACTGTCACAACAACGTTTGTTTTCATTCAAAGGCTTTATGGCTTTTCCTATAATACCTGGTAGGCCGGTCTCTACTCAAAACGCCATGGTCAATTTTTTTTACCGACAGATCCATACAGACCCAGTACTGGTATTTTTTCTTATGCAGATGAGGCGTTATTTCTGTACCATTGTTTAATTCCAGAGGTTTTTAAGTTATTTTTTCTTGCACGTGTTGACATGTAAAAGCCAATGTGACATATTTTATTTCACAACTCATTAACTGCACAGAGAAGGCATCGTTTAAATATGTTAAATATGTTTCTTTAAGCAAGTTCATCAGACAAGCTTTAACATGAAATACAATAAAGCTAAACTAGAAACACAAACATAAAAGTAAAAAATAAAACAAAACCAGGAAACAGAACCTGAATAATACCAGAAGGACAGCAGAAACACACAGTCCAGTGAGGGTTCAACACAACAACTGAGTTGAGAGTGACGCGGGAATGCGACACAGCAGGAGAGCAAAGCTGGGAGTGATCAGACCTAGACAAAGGAAGCAAAGCAGAATACTTTAACAAATGACAGACTGTCAAAGTAAAACAAGAAGTATAACACAGAGGTGCAGACGTGACACTGATATTGTTTATCAAAAACTTTGTAGCGTCCCCACAAACCACATCTGTGTCACTTCTGTAGGGAGAAACAGTGAGCACCCACTACCACCTCTGCTTTATACCCTCCCTAAAATCCCCTGGGTCCTAAAGCCTTTCCATTTACACTATGTTCAGGTTTGTTGCATCAAATTTAAACTCAGCCCTGTGTCACACGCTGCCAACATTACCTCTTACATGTCATCACATTCATAGCCAGATTGATAAACTGTGGGTTGACTTTTCAGTTTGATAACCACCAGCGTGTGACCGCTTACTCTGATTGCTTATATTAAAGTAAGAAAAACAAAATATGGAAAATAAATCCTCTAAAATATTCTTACCAAATTGGCTCTTTCTTCTGAAGACATTCACCTGGGACAAATCAAGATTTGAAAAAATAAAGATTAACTCACATCATCTGTTTGACCGGAACCACTAAGGTCTACTTGGGTTACGTGTACAGCTAGCAGAGGTGGGTCTGAGAGCAGTCTTCCTGACTTCATGTGAGAGGTCAGTGTGTCACAGCTTCTAAAAATCAGTTTCAGCCTTAAAGTGTATAACATCACAAATCAGACTGCAAGAGAAGAGAGAGCAAGCAAGAAGGAAGTGCTGAGTTAGACTGTGTGTTCTACTCTGTTTGTGGGTAACAGAGCTGAGTCTGACAGCAAAGCGATTAATTTACTGGCTGATTTATGTTCCTACCCTCACGTTTGGCCACATGTTGTGGGTAGTGATTGAGTGTGAGATCTGTTATTCGGGGGTTTCCAAGAGATTCAGAACTGACAAACTAAAATGGTTAAATGTCAATAAGTCTTATTGTAACTAATGAAACTGAGAAAGGGAACGTAAAGGATTGTCCCTCAGGAGACAGATTCAGTGTTTCCTGATGCAAGGACTCACAGACAGATGGTTCATTTATTCAACTGCATACTTTTCCCAGTTCTCCAAGATAAGCTCATCCAAAGCTCCTTTATAAAGTCCAAATCCTCTTGGAATGTGTTGCAAATGTAAAACTCTCTAAAACTCAAATGTATTAATCATACACAGACACACTTGATAGAGAGGGATGGCAGAGATCAACACCTGGAGGACAAGGAGGACTAGAAAGAGTAGATCATAGTTTAAAGCTGAAGAAATGAGCTTTGTCTAATAGGTGTCTGGACTCATCCTCAGATCATTCAGGTGTTCACAGCAAAACTGATAGTGCCCACATCTAACAGAAAGAACTGAGGTTGTTTGAGCAGCTGACTAAGACACCTCCTTGGTAAGGTGTTTCTGGCCATGAATAGGAAAACTCAGAATATAGCAAATCATAAACACAGAACACTACAGCAACATGAAATCACAGACCAAGAAAGGGTATTAGCAACAGTGCTCCATGTTGAAAGATGTCACAGTTCCTAACACCTTTAATAGACTGAGAAAGTGGGAAAGTGAGGCCCTCTTGAAGTATAACTGGTTTCATTCAGTGGGTATGATTCAGAAAAGGTCACTTTTAACTGGCATCACGTTAAGACAAGTTTCCAAATTTAGGATGTCCCAGTCTGTTACATCTCCTCTCCCCTCTCATGACTCTTCAGCTGTGGCCCAAAACGTCGGCTGCATCCTCTGGAGACATCATGGTCATGGCTTCCTCTGTCATTTAATACTCTTTATGACCCTTCCACCTGCTTTTTAAACATACATTTTCCCCTGAGTTCAAATGATTTATTAATACAGTTTTGAAATGGATAATCATGTATTTTGTATGTGATCAGTGGCGTATTAAAGATTACTAAAAAAAAACAAAACAGTAATCTTAAGCTAAATTATGGTGTATATTTGTTGAAAATGACAAAGAATAGAGGTGGTTTTTGTGGTGACCACTCATTAAAAGCTGTTAAAAACAAAAGTCATAGAGGAAAGTACTTTCAGATTTGACCACAAAACTGGGTCACCCATTAATTGCAGATGGTTGTTGAAAGGAAACCCCCATAAAGTTACATGTAGGAGGTGCAAACCACTAATAAAATCAACACCCGCAGGTTAACATGAACGAAACTGATCACGTCACAGAGAGTCCCTGTGCTCGGTCTGTGGAAAGCCCTTCCACAGACCAAGGGAACATCTCTCTTTCTCTCTCCATATATATATATATATATATATATATATATATATATATATATATATATATATATATATATATATATATATATATATATATATATATATATATATATAGTTTGAGTCCGTTCAAGCAGGAGATGAGAGATTTGAAACAACTGAAGAACGACACTAGCAAGATTAATTAGCACTTCCCCTGCCGGTGGCGGACTCCCTCAGGTATCGGTGCGTTGGTGGTTCTTTGTATCTGGGGGTGGGCGTCCGGGTACACACCGGCTCACTCCTTGGCGGCCGCTTATTGGGGCTCGCTCGGGCCACTTCGGAGGTGGGGTGCCCCCGGCCTCTCGGCCTGGGGCTCGGTCACTCAGGCACAGCTGGCTGCCGGCGGAGCTCAAGGGCGCGTCACTGCAACTCCCCCTGGCTTCTGCTCCGCGGCTGCTGAGTGAGCCCTCATCTGGGACTCTCCTTAGCTCTTACTGGGACAGTGGCGCAGCTGCCCCTCTGTGGGTCTTCCTTGGTCTCTTGTGTTCTGGGGGCCTCTGGATGTCTGGAGTTTTGATCTCCTCCATACCTGCTTGATACCATAGAGGACAGGGCTGTGGCTCCCCACACTCTATAGCAGATCATTACATGGAGAAACCTTTGGAATACAAGCATGCTGATCCGCACAGGTATGCACACAGGTGTACACACGGGTATTCACAGACGCGGACTACAGCTTTCTTGGCTGCTGCCTCAAAGCACACTGTGCGCTGTCTATCTTGCGTGCTGCACAATATCGTTTATTATTTAGTAACTATTGATATCTACTGGTAGCTAGTTTATTGTGATGGTGCTTTTTTTTTTTTTTTTTCTATTATTATGTTGCTCTTTGTTGTTTGCTGTCTCCCCTGGTTTTTTTTTTTTGTTTTTCTCTCTCTCCATACAGGTGACCCAGGAGTTTTTTTTTTGTTTTGTTTTTTTGTTTGTTTGTTTTTTTTCTCTCTCTCTTCCCCCCCTTCTCACCGTCTCTTCTCCCCTTTGGTTTTCTTTCTTTCTCTCCCCCTCTTTCTTTCATTCTTTCCCCCTGTCCTAAAAAAAAAAAAAAAAAAAAAAAAAAAAAAAAAAGGATGACAAAGGATGAACTGAAGCTCCGCCATCACGTGATGACATGCTGCTGTTTCTGATGTCACTTCCAAAAAAAAAAAACAAAAAAAAAAAAAGATTAATTAGCAGGGAGGTAATTACAGTAATTACATTTTTATATTTTGTCTCTCAGTGATTCAAAATCACTGAATCATACCTGTTTGTTATCCTAAAAGCAGAGACACAATACATGGCCTAGAATATTAGACTCTTTGGCTCTGCTAGATATACAAACAATAATAGAAGGAGGACTCTTTAAAGATCAATAGCTTCAGTTATTTAAGCTGATCTCACTATTTCTGTTCCTGTGACTCAAACAAATAGGTTTGACATCACATTATTCTTTCTTACACTGACACCACTTTCACAAAAGTTCCAAAGATGACTGTTAAGATCCTGTTAAATCTATAGTTATACCTCCTCTGCTGCCATCTGCAGTGGGAGGGACTAAGATGTGAGGAGTGGAGTTAATTATCTGCAATCTAAGGAAGGACAAAGACGTATGTTTCTTGGCTGACTTGGGAACGCCTCAGTGTTTCCCTAAAGGAGCTGGAGGAGGTGGCTGAGGAGAGGGAGGTATGGGTGTCTTAATCAGTATGAATAAAATATGTATTTGTGAATAACTTTTCAAGTGATTTCTGAATGTTCACTTTTACTTCTGCCATATCGGTTAAATGCTGCCTCCTGGTGTCCTGTGATCATGACGTCATCATGAAATAATCACAACAATAAGTATTTTGTTGTCAGTTATAACACCTACAGCAAATAATAATTAATCACACAGACCATTAAACAATCTGATTGCAAAAACTTTTTTATTCATTTATCTTTGTTCTCAGATTGAAGACAGAATAAGAAAACTTCAAACATTCATACTTAATAAAATTTGTAACAATTATAAACAAAACTGTTTTTTAAAGCGCTATCAGTAATTACTGAGAAAAGTCAACATTTCTTAATAAATATTTCTGTTAAAGTGTGAATTAACAAGCAAAAAATACTAGGGTCTTGTTTCCTACAGCTTTTGTTTCATCGTTTCCATCATCTTCATTTAGAAATCACTGGAGGACACAGCAGAGTTCTCTGTGGTGGTAAAAGAATGAAGGTGACATGAAAAGAAGAAGCACCATTAGACAGATATACACAGTGTCGTTTTATTACCTATATTATAATCTTCACATATTTGCTAGAAAGTCACTGCTGGTTTTTCTAAACTTTGTGTCCACATTTTTATTAATATTTCGTTTCTCACCTCATTTATTTTCCTTTTAAGCCACTCGGTGTTTGGTCTGAGGAAAAATGTTCTATTTCCACGTGTTTTGACCCTGGACGAAAAAACAGAAGAATAAAGAAAGAAGTTTAGAGCGAAGAAGACGAATCAAAGGATTGGACATTTTCACTTTATTGTTAACTGAACATGTGCAGGGTCCATTTTGCATTATGCTGTGAGAGAACAGCTCAGGTTTCCTCCAAGCTCATAAGCACAAACTCACAGATTCCCCAACGTCACCACATTAGAAACAATCACAGAGCAAACAGTAGTGCTGTATGTTAGAGAGGGGAACATTTATCTGCTACATCAAGGTTTCAGTGCAAATCTCATTTTCATTGTTGTGTTTGTGGATTTTTAATCAAGAATTAATTTCTACATTTTATTTGGTTTAAGTGTATTTAGAAGAAGTTCTACTTACTCATAGCCATGAAGGCAGTCTGGTCTGTTGTCTTCAAAGCAGCTGATGATGTTTTTTGCCCATTTAGGTGTAGACATGTTTATTACAAGTCTGTTAGAATGTGTTTTATAGCAGGTTTTCCCCACGTGGTCAGCCCCTGCAGCACATCATCACACACATTGTCATTATTCTTCAGAGCCTTTCAGATATCATGGAGAATGAAATAAGCTGAACTCTCAGATGTTGTATAAATAATTTACTGATCTGTTAGCTGGTGTTACTGAACTTTGACAACAGAGAAATAAAAACTGTACCTGATACAGAGATGAGCATCATCACACTCAGGGAGATCAGAAGAATCAGGCGGCTGGTGGAGAGACTCGAACACATGTTGAGACGCTGAAAGGCACCAAATCTGAGTCTGGATCTGAGCTGTGAACAGGTTTGTTACCAGCTGATGAACTTGTCAAAGTGTGACAGCAGCTCATCTTATATACTGTAGCTTGTCACTGAATTAGGGGCTGTTTGGTGATGTATTTACACAAAAATAAACACTGATGGAAACACACCAACCATAAACTGCTGTGGTGAGCAGCTTCCTTCCTCATGTTTGTTTCAACAAACTTTGTTGAAATTTGTTGTACAGCTTAATGTGTCTGTAATTTGTTTAAACATGCTAATATGTATAGTAGTAGTATTAACATTACTAACAGCAGTAGTAGTGGTAGTAGAATCGTAGATCTTCAGACGACAGCCAGTACAAACAGATTATTTATTAAATACAATGTTGGACATGAAACACAAGTATACGAGTTTAACCGTAAACATAAGCTGCTGTAATATCAATCCATTTAACACTGAAGGGAAACATTTTACTAATTATTATTTTTATTTTTGATATTTTTTCACAGTTTTCCAATAACACAGTTTTGTGTATTATGGGAAGCGATATTTCCAGAGCTGAGGGCAGCAGTGTTCAAATGGATTGTTGCACATCTCTAATAAAAACATGGAGAATTAAATGCATCTGTTTGAATGAATGTTTTTGTTTCACTCTTTTGTTGACTTGTTGGAAACTTGCACTACTTTGTTTAATAGTGACAGGAAAGGTAAAGTTAGTTAGTTTATTACATACAGAGAAGTATTTGAATATGATTTATTGATAAATGCTCCCTCGGTGTGTGGAAAGGATTTCCATTGGCTGAGCACGGGGACTCTCTGTGACGTGATCTTCCACCAGTTTCGTTCCTGTTGACCTGTGGGTGTCGGTTTTATTAGTGGTTTGCACCGCCCACATCTAAATTCTCAGAATAAAACAGTGACATTACTGGGTGATCAGCTTCTGTGGCCACATTTAAGAGGACTTTCCCTGTGACTTTGTCTTTAATAGCGTTTAATGAGTGGGCTTCACAGAAACTGCTTTTAGTAACTGTCAACAGGTACAGACCTTAAATTACACGCTTAAGATTACCATTTAGTAATCTTCACTACCACACTGATCATCCTGTGATGATTTATTTCCAAACTTTATTGAGTGTTTGAACTGTCGTTCTCACCCATATGGAAAAGATATATATAAATCTTATAAAGTTTGTATCTGTCTTGTGTGGAACTTGTATGAAAAGCATACAAGAGTGAAAACAGATTTAAGATCCCTTGAAAAATTATATAAATGAAACTTTGTATGTTTTGGATACTTACTAAAACAATATATGAAAGTAATGAGAAAGTGGCCACTTTCATGAGTAAATCATATAAGCCTTATATGATTCACTATATGAAGTCTTTTATACATTTTTTCTATTTCTTTTCCATATGGGCAGTGAGATCAATCCAACGAGTACTATGAGGCTAAAAACTGGTATTAACAAACCTCGCACAGAAACAAAGAAGAATGAGAACTTAGAGATGAAGCTCCATCTCTCTCTCACACACATACTCAGGCTCAGCTGTGTTCCAAACACAGCGGCCGAACTAAAGTGTGAGCAGGCCTAAAAATAAAAAATAAAATAAACACTCACGAGGCATTTAAACACAACAATTACCTTTCTGTCTGAGACTTAAAACAAAAGGTGACATGGAAAAATCTTTGAAACACCTGCTGTTATAGTGGTCCTATATATTGATACTGTTGAAGTTTTAAATCTATAAAAGAAAAATTACACTGCACATGTCTACAAACAACAATGCCCTGGACTGTCAGTGGTCATGTCCACAGACTAGCTGGACCACATACGCTGTACGCTGCCTTTATCAACACCAGAGCTCTAGGCAGGTAGATGGGCCGTTCCCAGACTGCCAGCAGACTGCAAATGTGCTCTCCACACTGAGCCATAAATTATGGCTGTACAACTCATGCTACAAAGGATATTAAGCAAAAACATGTTTCAGGCATTGCAGTTGTCAAAATTGAGACAATACAATTAGAGAAGTCAGAAAGACCGATTCATGCATCTGAACAACCAGTTGACGCACTGGAATTAATGGAGGATTTCTTCTCCCGACTCGATCTGCCTACCATACCAACAAAACAACAGACCACCCCCAATGCTCCCATTTCTAGAGAGGAAGTACTAAACGCTATAAAAACAGAAATGCCCCAAGACCTGATGGTGCTTTCAGGGCCCCGAAAAGCGCTGTATAAATGCAATCCATTATTATTCATTGCAATCCATTATTTAATAGTAAATTTTATAAAGAATTCAGTGAGCTGTTAATAGATCCATTAGTCAATATGTTTAATTATTCATTCTTGAATAATAGTTTACCTCAGACTCTAAGGGAAGCTAATAGTGTGCAGAGTCTTGTTCCTCTTATAGACCGATAGCTCTTCTAAATGTGGACCAGAAGATACTTTCTAAAATAGCTACTCGACTCAAAATTCTCTTGCCTATAATTATTAAAGAAGATCAAACAGGCTTTATAAAAGGCCGTAATTCCCGTAATAATGTCAGGCACCTTCTCAGCAAAGGAACATGAGTGGTTTGGTTGTTTCTCTGGAAGCTGAAAAAGCTTTTGACCGGATAGAATGGACATACTTATTTTACACTTCAAATAAATTCAGTCTTGTTAATGATTTCATTAAGTGGGTAAATATTCTGTATGATACTCCTCTGGTGTCCATTTTGACTAATGGACTGAAATCAGATAGTTTCCCATTGTTTAGAGGAACGAGGCAAG
Source organism: Rhamphochromis sp. 'chilingali' (assembly GCF_963969265.1). Lineage (NCBI taxonomy): Eukaryota > Metazoa > Chordata > Actinopteri > Cichliformes > Cichlidae > Rhamphochromis > Rhamphochromis sp. 'chilingali'. The sequence continues at coordinate 6,202,719 of NC_137945.1, forward strand.
GCTGCCCCCTGTCACCTATTTTTTTTGCTATTGCCATCGAATCGTTAGCCAAGGCTATAGGGAGGGCACCTGATGTACAGTGTTACGGCCCTGGGCTGGCTTTGTACTTTTCAAGTTCAAGTTCAAGTTCAACTTTATTGTCACTTCAACCATATACAGTTTAAAAATACACAGTGAGGCGAAACAACGTTCCTCCAGGAACCAAGGTGCTACAAGACAAGTTAGTGCAAAAAAATAATAATATATAATATATCTAGTAATAATATTGTGCAAAAGAGCATTTACAGGTTGGTGTGTGCGATGGTTTGGTGGTGTAGGTCCGTGTGTTTGCGCTTTGTGTTGGTTAGTCAGTCCAGTCTCAATGTTTTGAGGTATTTGAGTTAAGCTGAGTGATAATGTTAGTGTATGTGTGTGTGTGCGTGTTTATCAGTCAGTCCCTTTTTGCTGAGGAGACGGATGGCTTGTGGAAAAAAGCTGTTGCACAGTCTGGATGTGCGTGCCCGAATGTGCTGTGTCTTTAAGACTCCACAGGTCCTTCCCGATTGGAGAGCTGGCGGCGGCTGATTGGTCCCTGATCATGTGGCTCTTTTCAAAATCCCTCACCAGCAGTTGTTGTAGGGCCAGCCACTGACAGCAGCAGCAGACCTGACCCTGGCCTCATGCTTGTGATTCTCGTGAATTACTGAGCTTGTATATAGTGTGTAAATTAGTCTTCAATTGTAACTAGCACATTGTAAATAGACACTGAAACAGAAGGGGTGAGCTGCCTTATTATTTTTCTTGTACTGTTTTCTAGTGATAGTGAGATGAAGCCTCTTGATGAACTGAAGCTTTCCATCCATCTGGTCGACTCATGGTTTGAAACATTGTGATTTCATTTGCTCTATTCCGCCATCAAGTGGACGATTCAAGTGAAACAGGCTCTTTGATTATAATGATGTGATGTGTAAACCGCTAAACTGAATAAATAAATTGTTTTCATGGTTATTTATCACGAATATCGTCTCAGTATGTCTGATACAAAAGACAAAGTGGAAACTATCAACACAGAGTTTTGGTATGATTGTGTAACTGTGTAATCATGCTTATGTACATCAGGATAATGACACAAAGTAGTGTGTGGCGCTTCACTTTTTAATAAACTAAAAGAAAGAAATCAGATTATAGGATCTGTAGTGTTGTTTATTTATATTATGGTACTTGTGATATTTATTACTGTGTGCATACTATATTAGGAGAGATGAGATAAAAAAAAAATCTCTTCCTTGCTGGTTCCATCGAAGAAGAAATGCTCAAGTAACTATTATGTAGCACGTAGGTAATCCAATTCCACAACAAAGCGTGATGAGGGAATCAGCTGTGTTTTGCTGCCCATTTTATTTCGAATCTGGCGCGAACCGGCGAGCCAGTTTCTGAATCAGTCACGTGGTACGGACTGCCCGCGAGGCCTCGAACGTCATTGCATACGTAATCAAAGCGAGCCTCAAAAACTCCCCCGAGATTACCCGACACACGCTTCGAAGCTTCGAGACACAAGATACATCACTACTGTTTTCTCCTGTTTATTTCAGTTAGGGAGTTACAGACAACAGACAAAGAACAGACAAAATTTGTCTTTTGTTTGGTTTTTGTTTCACATAGGGTTTTAGATGGCACCTCTTCTCCTGACTTAGCTTGTTTTGTTTGTTATTTTGGCCTTTGTTTACCCCGGAGCTTAGTTTTCAGTGTAGATAAATAAACCACCATTTACTTAAGAAATTGTTTTTTCTGCGTATGGTTTTGGGGACCAGGGCGGGGTCACTTCCTTTTTTAACTCTTATGCTACGTTCCTGTACCCCTAGACTGGGGCGTAACAACGGGGCTTGCAAATTGATTATGAGCATAAGATCAGTTTATATGCAGATAATGTTTTAATATTTATTTCTGATCCAGAGACATCAATACCGGCTTTACTTAACATTATTGATACATTTAGTCAATTTTCTGGTTATAAAGTAAATTTGACTAAGTAGAAGGCTATGCCAATTGGCAGCCTTAATTCAGTGCCAACTGGACTGTTTTCTTTCCCCTTCAAGTGGTCGCCCACAGGTTTTGTATACTTAGGGATATTTATAATAAGAGATGGAATTCCTTACCCTTTTCCTGGCTAGGATGTATAGCTTTGGTTAAGATGAATATTTTGCCTCGACTGTTATGTCCTGTTCAAATGATTCCAGTTATATTTTCAAATACGGTGACGAAGGATCTGAACGGCTGGCTAAGGTCTTTTATATGGAGCAAACGCAGACCAAACGTATGATGGCTACACTACAACTCCCAGGTTCAGTATGGGGTCTAGATTTACCAAATATTAGAACATATCAATTGAGTACTCACATGTGCTATATTCATGACTGGGTCACAAATAACTCACACTCTATCTGGTTGGGGATTGAAACTTCTCTTTTAAAGTATTGTCAGGGTTCCTGGGTGTTCACCCAGTCAGTGTTTTCAGTTGTTTCATGTTCAGTTTATTCACCTGTTCACATTTCCTGTTTTCATGTTTGGTTCCTGTGTGTTATTAGTTCTATTATGATCAGCTGTGTTCTCACTGGTCCCTAATCGTTATCATTAGCCAGTGTATTTAAACCCTCAGTTTCCACCTGTTCCTTGTCGTGTCATTGTTGATGTTATGTTGTCGTTCCCGCCTGTGTTCAGTTCAGCCAGCCATTCAGTCTTTCAGTCTGTTGGTCCTTTTGTTCCTGCTCTGTCTATCCACTCATTCCAATAAATCATCATCACCCTGCACAGTGAGTCCTGCGTTTGGGTCATCTCTTCCTCGCCTCCACACAACCGCTGACAAGTATCCATTAAGGGTCTTACTGTTCTTTAAGAACTTTGAAGATATTAGTTCAAGCTAGGAAAAAATCAAATCACACTTAATACACTTTAGGCCTGGTATGTCGACGGGAAGGTTGAAGTTAACATCTGTGTTCACCCCTATTGTGAATAACGTTGACTTTAAACCAGGGATGTTCGATGTAGGTTTTAAGCAATGAATTTGAAACTGCGTCGTACTGGGACCACAGGCATTGTACTGTATTGTATACTTGATTAAATGATTGATTGATTGATTGATTGATTGATTGATTGATTGATTGATTGATTGATTGATTGATTGATTGATTGATTGATTGATTGATTGCGTGGATCTGAGCTGGTGTTTTGTTTTGTGCTTAGTTCTCAGTCTGTTTGTTTTTGTTGTTGCTTTGTTTTTGGATTGTTTGGTGGGGGGTTTTTGGTTGTTTTTTATTGTTCTGTACTTTATTTATTAACACTTTATTATGTTATGTAATAAAGTGTACCCATGGGAGAGAGTGTGCGTGAAACCTACAATCGGATAAAGGGACTCTATAAGCGATGGATGCGTCCTGACAGTCGGAGCAAAGAAGAGATCGGTGAAACCATTATTTTGGAACAGTTTCTTCGCGTGCTGCAGTCAGATGTCCGCACATGGGTGAAAGAGAACAACCCAAAGACAGGAGAGGAAGCTGCAGATCTGGCTGAATGTTACCTAGCTGCTCATCGTGAACCTTCTAAGTCAAAGATGACTGTGGGGAGACCAAGGTTTGGGGAGGTAAAACCTCCAGGGGTGACTAGTGTTGAAAGCTTGGACACTAGGGGTGGTAAGAAGCCTATACATTGCAGTCAAAGGTACAACCTCATTTGCTATTACTGTCAGCAGCCTGGTCATAAAGCTTCTTTATGTCCCCTAAGAAAACCAAAGTCAGTAGAGTTGTGTGTAGTTCCCTCCACAGGTCTTGAGGGGGAACTTACTGGTGATGGTTTAGTGCCACATAAACATGTGGTAGATGTTTCAATAAATGGCCGAACAGTAAAGGCTCTTGCTGACACTGGTAGCTCACAAACCTTGGTTAAATCTTCTATGTTGAGCAATGTATTACCTGACTTTAACAAACCTGTAAATATTACTTGTGTTCATGGGTGTCAAAAAGATTATCCAACAGCAGATGTCACTATTGAACTTGAGGGCCAAGTATTTATGTTAACTGTAGGAGTGTTGGATCAGTTAGCATATGATGTCATTTTGGGAGAAGACTTACCAATCTTAGACAGTTTGGTTCATAATAACTCTGAAGCCTATTCCTGTGCTGTTGTCACTCGTTCAATGAAAAGGGGTTTAGAACCACTGCCTGATGTAGATGAAGACTTATTTGAAGGAGGGAGTAAACTCAGGAAAACAAAACGACAACGTAGGCAGGAGAAAAATAAAAACAGTGGTAGGGCAAACTTTCCAGAACCAACCTTACCAATGTCTCCACCTATTGATCTTCAGTGGGAGTTTCCCAATAATTTTAGAGAAAGACAGGAAAATGATTCATCTTTAAAACCTCTCTTTAAGAAAGCATGCAACGTGGATGATGGAAAAGAAAATGATGTAGGGCTTAAAAGTGTAACTGGAGAACCTTTCATAATAAAGGATAAACTTCTGTATCTAGCGGACATGGAGAAACCCAGACTTGTTGTACCAAAAGAGTACCGATCAGTAATCCTGCATTTGGGCCACACTGTACCATGGTCAGGACATTTAGGATAGGCAAAGACTTACAATCGTGTTGCTCAACGTTTTTACTGGCCAGGATTGTACAAAGATGTGGTTGACTACTGCAAAACATGTCATGAATGTCAGAAAGTGGCTCCTACCAAAATTTCAGACAGAGCCCTGTTGCAAACATTACCAATAATGGATGTACCTTATGAGAGAATAGCTATGGATATCATAGGTCCTTTACCTAAGAGCAGTAGTGGTCATAAATATGCATTAGTCATTTGTGATTATGCCACAAGATATCCAGATGTTTATCCACTGCGTTCTCTGCAGGTCAAACACATTGTTCGATGCTTAGTAGACCTTTTTTCCAGAGTTGGCGTTCCAAAGGAGATCCTGACAGATCAGGGTACCAGTTTTATGTCACATTTGATAAAGTCTCTTTATGACCAACTTGGTGTAAAAGGTATTCGAACTACTCCCTACCATCCAGAAACGGACGGTCTGGTGGAACGATTTAATGGTACATTAAAGCAAATGTTGAGAAAGTTTATTGATGATACTGGCAAAGGTTGGGATAAATGGTTGCCTTTTCTGTTGTTTGCATACAGAGAAGTACCACAGGCTTCAACTGGTTTCTCCCCTTTTGAGCTGCTCTATGGAAGGCAGGTTAGAGGCCCCCTGGATATGCTGAAAGAGAACTGGGTGGCTGGAGTGGCACCGGGGTCTACTGAAGTGGCTTCGACGATGAACATCATTTCCTACATACTGCAGATGAGAGACAAACTGGAAACATACAGAGAACAGGTTAGAGACCATATGCAGAAGGCGCAGCAAAAGCAAAAGGTATGGTATGACAAGCATGCCTGTGAGAGAGAACTAAAGACTGGTCAAAAAGTTTTGGTACTTTTGCCTACTGGACCAAGTAAGTTGCTGGCTAAGTGGCAAGGACCTTATACTGTGGCCAGAAAAACCGGCCCAGTGACATATGAGGTCATTTGTCCAGAGAAACACAAATCAAAGCAACTGCTACATGTAAACTTGTTAAAAGAGTATCATGAAAGAAATGCCCCAGAAGCAGGTGTGAAGCAAATCCTGATGGTACAAGATGTTCGGCCTGAAGACAGTGGCATTCTGGAGGTTGGAGAAGCTGAGATGAGCCCATTCAGAGGCATGCCCAAATCTGAAGACCCTCCTGAACATCTGACTGAAGATCAGTGGCAACAGTTGAATGAGGTGAGGCAATCCTTTCCATCTTTGTTCTTAGACACACCGGGGCGAACAAATGTCATAACACATAACATCATCTTGAAAGACACAAAACCTCTTCGTCTTAAGCCTTACAGGATACCAGAACGGATGGTGGAACCATTGAGGAAGGAGGTTCAGATGATGCTGGAACTGGGAGTGATTGAGCCCTCAAGGAGTGAGTGGTCAAACCCCATTGTACTTGTTCCAAAGAAAGACTCCCCTCAACTACGATTTTGTTCAGACATGAGAAAGCTAAATAGTATTTCCTGTTTTGATTTGTATCCGATGCCACGGATTGATGAGCTACTGGAAAGACTAGGAAAGGCTAGATACATTACAACCTTAGATTTGTGTAAGGGTTACTGGCAAGTGCCCTTAGAGCCGTCCTGTAAAGAATACACAGCCTTCCAAATTCCAGGAATGGGCTTATTTCAGTACACCGTGTTGCCCTTTGGTCTTCATGGGGCACCTGCAACTTTTCAAAGGTTGATGGACATTGTCCTTAATGGTTGTTCAAAGTTTGCAGCTGCCTACCTGGATGATGTGGTGATTTACAGTGAGTCTTGGGAGGAACACCTGCAGCATCTAAAGGTTGTGTTGGCAAAGATCCAGGAGGCTGGTTTGACTCTGAATGTGAGCAAGTGTGCCTGGGCACAAGAAGAGGTGAGGTATCTAGGATACATTGTTGGCCATGGACAAATAAAGCCACAAGTTGAAAAGGTAAAGGCTATACGAACAATTCCCAGACCTAAAACCAAAAAGCAAGTGAGGTCGTTTCTGGGCTTGGTTGGCTGGTATCGGAGGTTTATTCCCCATTTCTCAACCTTGGCAGCCCCTCTTACAGATCTCACGAGAAAACATGCTTCTAAAGTGATGTGGAATGACGACTGTGAACATGCCTTCCAATGTTTAAAGAGACAGATTTCTGAAGCCCCTGTTTTGCAAAGCCCGGATTTTTCCAAACCATTTGTTGTACAGGTAGATGCCTCTAATGTTGGACTTGGAGCAGTGCTGGCTCAAGGAGAAGCTGGTGAAGAAAAACCTGTGCTTTTCTTAAGTAAGAAGCTGTTTGACAGGGAAAAAAACTATTCTACAGTAGAGAAAGAAGGACTGGCAATTAAGTGGGCAATTGATTCGTTGAAATATTATCTCCTTGGAAGAGAATTTATTCTTCAGATGGATCACCGATCCCTGGTGTGGATGCACTCCAAGCAACATCAGAATGCGAGGATACTGCGCTGGTGCCTAGCCCTCCAGCCATACCAGTTCACCGTCCAGCATTGTCCGGGTAAGAACAATCTTATTGCTGACTATCTTTCCCGTTTGCCGGAGATGTGTCGACCAGAAGGGGGGGGGGGGGGGGGGGGGGGGGGTAGTGAGTAATGTTGGGAAGCATTTGAGTAACAAAGTGTTGCAGGTTACCTTTGTGGTGGCCATCTTGTTTTCCCAGTAAAGAGGAAGCCTGCCTCAATTGCAGCTCTTCTATAGGCCAGTCTGTATTAAGGTGTGTCTTTAATAATAATAATAATAATAATAATAATAATGGATACTTTATTGATCCCCATGGGGAAATTACTTGTTTTTCTCTGCATTTGACCCATTCACTCTGTGAAGCAGTGGGCAGCCCACTAAGCAGGCGCCCAGGGAGCAGTGTGTAGGGACGGTACCTTGCTCAGGGGTACCTCAGGGTAGCCGTTAAGTGGATTCGAACCGCCGACCTTCCGATCATGGGGCGACCACTTTACCTACTGAGCTATCCCTGCCCTTTAGAGTATTTAAAGGGAGCAGGAAATGGATTGGGAGCCATTTTGAAAAGTTACTGTCTGCATGTGTATGATGTTGGCAAGAGATAATAAAACAATTACTTTAAGATAGAGTGAAGTCTGATGTTTCCCTCACCACCCCTCACTGCGCAACAAATTGTGTACTATTTGTGAAAATGAAAAAAATAGTTAAAAGATATTGTTTAAAAAACTGATCAAAGTCCACTGAATCTGCTAACCTAATTAAAACATTGTAAGTTCAGGTCTTCACTTTGCGTTTCTTTGTGAAAACAGCAAAGGAGACTCAGTGAAGTTTTGGTATAAGGGATAAATCTTCTGACCAAACCTGCTGGGACTGTGTGAGGTCCCGAGGCTAAGAGTAAGGATTTATCCACAGGAGAGCTGCGTTCTTACAAACCATCCCACTGTGTAAACCTGACATCTGTGGAACAGCTGAGCTGTACGATGTGTACAAGGACACAAAACATTATTTACCATCAGATCCTGAGCCCTCCATGTGTTAATCAAGACACTGCTGCTGTGCTACATCCATAAATAATGAATAAATTAGGAGCTAAAGCTAAAAGGACAGTTTATTTGTACCATCTTCATGTCAACACATTCAAGAACATCACAGATGAAAGAAACATTAAAAACTAACTTTTACTTTCAGGTGATTTCAGAAAAAACAGAAACATCAAACACCTCCAAGACTCTCTTTGAAAGAACTAAAAACCTTTATTCTCATGGTCCAATCATGAGTGAACTCCCCGATGAAGCCTTGTGTGCTAAAACATGTCAGTGTTTTAAAGGTTAAACATGAGTTTCCAAAACGTTTTGCTGGAGAACAATGAACTATTTGACTGAGTTTCAATTATTTACAGACGAGCAAAACCAGGACAGAGAAAAAAGGACAAAACTGACTCAGTAAAACAACAGAAAATAAGATCCCATGTAAATCTGTATTATGTAGAAGTTCAGCCGAGCAACCAGTTCAGTTCAACACAAGTTTAAATGATTCTATCTGAACTCTGTGGAGCCTGATCTCAAGCTTTTTGAGTCTGACACTGAAACCAGAGGATCTTTCTGTCTCTGCAGATTCACTGTGATCCAGTGATGGGAGTGATTTCAGCCCTGAGTGATCACGCTGATGTTTGCACAGAGCAGACAATGAGGTGAATGTTTTGGCACATTGGTAACAGTGAAACAGTTTATTAGTAACGTGGGATCGTTTGTGTGTGGAGTATGAACTGAGATTCCTGAAGCTCTTGTCACACTGGTCACAGCTGTAGTTTCCTTCCATGTGTGTACGTTCATGCTTGTTACGATTACCTGAATCTGAGAAGCTTTTGTCACAGTGTCTGCACTTGTATGGTTTCTCTCCTGTGTGGACTCGTTTGTGTCTTTTAAGCTCCCTTGCAGTGGTGAAGCATGACCCACACTGATCACAGAGGTGCTTTTTAACCCCACTGTGAATCCGTTCATGTCGTTTTAACTCAGTTGATGTGATGAAGTTTCTCCCACATTCTTTGCAGTATTTCAGTTTGTCTCCAGTGTGTCTACGTTGATGTGTTTTAAGGGTGTTTTGCTGACTGAATGTTTTTCCACAGAGGTCACAACGAAAGTCTTTCCCACCACCACAGTGATGACAGGGTTGAGATCTGGATCCATCTGTGTCGCTCTGCTTCTAAACAAAGACACAAAGACAGTGTAAGTCAGTCCTTCAACATTTTTATCCTGAACGTCGCATGAAATAAAGAGCATCTCTGCAGACGTCCAATTACATTTGACTGTTTCAGTTAACACACTCAGTTTACTGGGCTGCAATAACTGCAATACTACCACCATAATACTACAGTAATACTAAAATCATAACTGACATGAAAATCTGAATAATCACTCAGAGCTGCTTTTCCATGCAGTAGAATTGCTAACATGCTAACACAGGTTAATGAGCAGAGTTGTTCCAAACAGTCAGGCTAAAATGACAAGATAACAATATAAATACATACCTCACAGTAACTGCACTTGTAGAGTCTCTTTCTGGTGTGGATCTGTTGGTGTTGTCTCAGGTAATGTGGAGATTTAAAAGTCTTCTCACACAGGTCACATTTATAAGGTCTCTCCTCAGTGTGGGTAAACATGTGTCGTTGTAACTGTGTGTCTGTAGCAAAGTATTTGCCACACTGTTCACAGCAGTACACATCATGTCTGGTGTGAATGCGTAGGTGTATATTTCGGTTCCCTCTCTGGCTGAAAGTTTTTCCACAGATGTCACAGCTGTATGCCTTAATTCCAGAGTGGGTAACTAGATGACCCTGTAAGTAGCTACTGCGAGTAAAAGCTCTGCCACACTGATCACAGCTGTACGCTTTAACTCCACTGTGGATGAGTTGGTGTTGTTTTAGGGAACTCTTCAAGGAAAAAGACTTTTCACACAAGTCACAGCTGAACGGTCTCTCTCCAGTGTGGATGACCTGATGCTGTTTTAGATTAGCCTTCAAAGTAAAACCCTTCCCACACTCGTCACAGGTGTGTTTTTTCTCTCTCTTTCTTCTGTGAGGTTTGTCGGCCTCCTGAGAGCGCTGACTTCTCGCTCCATGTTGGTCCTGCAGTGACAGAGATACAAACAGAGGCAGTGAGTGAAATGCAGTTGTGGAACAAACTCAACCTTCAAACTCCCTCCATTAACACTAGTTTTAAACCTGAAGGTGGAGTGTGGCACCAAACACCTTAAAGGTCTCTTATCCCCACCTGCTGGTAGTTCTAACACATTACATCCAACCTGCTGTTAAAAATAATTCATGACTTTTTAAAAACACTAAAATCATGCCCATCCCTCCTGCTGTACACAGATATATAAAAATGTATACATATATAATATATAAATATTTACCAGGTCTATACTTTTTTATATTTCCTATTGCTGTTCCCTATTATATATATTTCCATAATTTTCTAATTTATTCAATGATAATAAATCAAATGTAACAGTTACCAGCCTGGTTCAGTGAAGGAAAATGTCAGAGTCTGATTGTAGCCTCAGGATTTCTTTAAAACGTTTACTCCCTACACATATCTGTATTTTCTACTCCTTACATTTTCAAAACAGGCTTGTTACTTTTGGTTTAAGCCATTTGAGGAGAGTAATGTCATCGCTGCAGGCATCAAACATCAAACTGATTTGAACCTAAACAGTAACACATGAAAGGCAATCCTGATCGTGCACTAATCACCAGGGTATGAAACATAAAAAGAGATGAAAGAGGCAAAACTGTGTGCAAAACATAGTCAAGAGTTAAAGTGGACCAATGTTCTTTTTTGGCACAACACCTGAATCACTGCAGGTGCTCATAAGTTGCCGTCACGGTACTTCAGCATCCAGCTAGCAATACAGAAGATGAGCAAGAATAAATGGATTCATATCTTTTAAGTGGCAGGTAATTTAAAACGCAGCATTTCTATCAGCTCAAAAAACATCAGCAAACACACAAACTGACAATAAAAAAGTGTGTTGCTGGCTAAAGGTCCAGCTGCTGCACATCACAGGGAGAGAAAAGAAAGAGAGCTAACTTCACTCAGAGATGGAGAAAGATAAGACACACAGGACAGGAGAGGAAGAAGAGAGGTTAGATTTAAAGGGAAGGACTGCTCAGTGGGAGTTTACATGTAAGTCCTCATGTGTTGAAATCAGATATTGGGTCTGTACATGTGACATTATGTTTTATCAGATTGTGAAAGATGCTGCAAAACAATCTGAGGCAGACTAACTGTGTTATTTAAAGACTGCATGAAGATCCTCTGCAGGTTAGTGCAGGATAAACAGGTTCGTTTGCTGAACTGTGATGGATTTAAAGTAAAGGACAGTGTGTGACTGGTGCACAGTGACTGTGGTGCTCATGTCACAGTTAGATTACATCAAGTGTAGCAGAGATTCATTTAAACTGAAGCTCATGATGCTGACATTCATTCACTGAGTTCCACCTTCATACCAACAGTATAGTGTCTAATATAACGACAGTGTACTGTCAGTGTAGAGGATGGAAACCAGCCAGGACAGCTCATGAAACATCTGCTGACATCTGGTTGAATTCAGTTGTGTACATCCACAGAGAGCAGCAGGTCAGCTGATCACAGCCTGTACTTTAAGAAAATCTACTGGAGCTCTCAACAGAAATTATTGTGAGCTGTGATTCTTTTCCCCACGCTGAGCCACTACAGCTGATTTTAGGGTTCCCACCTGCTCAATCCCACTTTAACCTCCTCCCTGCTCATGTTCCTGTTTAGAGGCAAAGTCACCCTCTACAATGTAGGCAACAGAAAATACACACATGTTTTATTTTCCTTCATTTTCTACTTAACTGATTCAAACAGAGAACCTTTATTAGAAATAAATAGTTTGTACTTCATTTACTAATCTTAATTTATTATTACATTAATAAAGCACAAGGTTCAGTTAGCTTTGGATAAAAACAGGTGGTAAAAATGTTCTTCAAGGAGCTACTTTTACTCTCTTACTCTGATTACATTTCAGAGCCCGTACTTTTCCACTTGAGTAAACAAGTTAAATCAGTACTTCAGCTTTTGATGGCATATTTGATGGAGTACTTCTTTACACTAGTATCTGTCACCTTCTGTGTTGAGCTCATTGTTTCCTCTGTAGTGACTCAGCTGAGCCCAGATGGCTGAAAATGTTCCTCTGCTGCTCCGTCAGACTCTTCTCCTCCTGCTGATCAGCTGGGACACAAAACAGATCTTTGTTAGGCTCCACACTGCACTGAAGAGTCAAAGTGTCTCATATGTTCATCTGACAACACAATGGACATATTTTAGTTTCCCTTTCACCTTCATGTTTCCCTCTCACCACATATCTAAACCAAATTCATGACCAGCAGCTTTTACAGCTGTGGCTCCAGCAAACATCAGCTGATAGTACAAAGTAATATTAAATAAATTCTAACAGCTTATCAAGCGTAAGCGTGTTGATGTTGTTTAGCACGACATCCGCTGTTTTCCTTTCTCTGGACGCCTGCCATTTATACAGCCGTATTTCGCACATGACTATGAAAGGCAGAAGAGGAAGTAATTACTTCTAATGTAGACAATTCGGATGATATAGGTTGTGTCCCAATCCAGCGACCGCACGCTCCGGAATACGCATTTTGAGACCTATTACATCACAGCGACGCGACGACAGCTGTCCCAATCCGCAGTGTACTCCAAATGCGCCGTCGATTTCCCCAGATTTGAAGTGTGGTCCGGTGTACACTTTGTGGTCCCATATATCCCACAATTCATAGCACGGCAGTGGGTGTGGAGCAGTGTGTGAGGAAGAGGAGGAGGAAGAGGAAGAGCCAGCAGCAGCTGACAGATGGAGAGAATAGACAGACTGTTCCCTGTTTGTGAAGGACTGCTAGGAAAGTTTAAAATCACTAACTGTGTGTCCTGAATCAGTCTTATTAGGTAATGTTCAAATAATGTTATCATTCCAGTGTTTTCAGTGTGGGAGAAAGTACTCAGGGCCTTCAAGTTACACACTATGAAAGGCAGCAACAAGTTTAATATTCAGAAACCTAAAGTATGTATCAGCAGCAGGATGGAGCTAAAAATAAATGTTTGTTTCAGTTCTATGAAGCTTTGAGTATTTTGGATTAGTAGCACTGCTGTGTTTGTTGCATCATATTTCTGTAATTGTTTATATGCTTTATATATTCTGAGCTAAGTTGATCTATAGTGTTACATCATATTCTATAAGGATGTTATGTGTTTGTGTACTTTCTGCCCAGTTTGACCCATTTAGCAGAAGTCAGCCTGTTTAAGGCTCTGATATCTATTCTGTATGACTTAAAGCAGTTATGACATGGTATCAGTGTTGGGTGTAATGCATTACTAAGTAACGCGTTACTGTAATTAAATGACTTTTCCACTGAAAAGTAGAGTAACTGGTTACTGTTCATTTTTAGGTATTTTAATTACAGTTACTTACAATGTACTTGCGTTACATTGTAAAATAATTAAACTCGCTGAATATCATTATTTAATTTCAATAATTTATCTTCTAAACATAGAAGTAAACTCTGCCGCTTTAGCATCGCTGTAGTGCAGCTGCACGTCATTTCGCGCCAGTTTGCTGCGTAGTCGTATTCTACAGCGGAAGATGTTGGACTCGGCTGAAGCGAGTGGCTGTTTTATGAAATGGACATATTCCCGTCACTTCACTTTTCTGAAACAAGCAGACAAGAACATTACAGTAATATGTAAGCTATGTCCTGGGGAGAAAAAACTATCGGCTGCTGTTAATAGCGCGAGTAATCTACTGAAGCGCCTGACACGAGAGCATAGACGAACACTTCTGAGTGATCCTTGTTCATCATCCATGGATAACACCGCGGCAACTCCTGCTAAGCAGGCAAAACGTGATTTTACTTCAGCAGCACAGAAATAATAATGGATACTTTATTGATCCCCATGGGGAAATTACTTGTTTTTTCTCTGCATTTGACCCATTCACTCAGTGAAGCAGTGGGCAGCCCACTAAGCAGGCGCCCGGGGAGCAGTGTGTAGGGACGGTACCTTGCTCAGGGGTACCTCAGGGTAGCCGTTAAGTGGATTCGAACCGCCAACCTTCCGATCATGGGGCGACCACTTTACCTACTGAGCTATCCCTGCCCCAGAAAGCGTCTGAAGGTGAGCTTAAAAAATGATTGCGGGCTCCATTGTGGAAGCGATGCTACCGCTGCGTACTGTAGAGTCTCCGTCTTTAAAAAAATGTACTTATTATTTAAAGAGTTTAATTTCTATTGTCCATTGACTATTACTAAATATTAAAAATAATAAATGACAGATTTAGATATATTTTCATAAACTATTAATTTACCACATCAATAAACAGCATGGCAGGGCAAAATATTTTTTCTAACATGGCAACCTTTAAAAAGTGAAAGGAGACAGAAAGACAGGTGAGAAAGAATAAAACTTAACTGACTTTTTGATGCCATTTTACACAAAGTACTGGTGCAGTATCTATAAAATGTGGGAAAATACTGGCATCATGTACAGTACTATCTTCTGAAGAAATTATGTTGGGACCCTGAAAAAAATTACTATGTACAATAATGGATTTCTATACATTTGACATCAGATGAAAACTTTGGTTGTAAGATTCGGATAACTATTTGTTAAAAGCGAGAAATTTTAAACGAGAATAAGAAAGAAAAGTATTTTTTGTGCCCTCCTTTTCTTGTTAATGCCCTACCCGGCCCCCTGGCAAAACTTTGCTAGATCCGCCCCTGCACAGTTACCAGCTGTCAGCTACATAGAAAAGGATCCTGGTGTTATTTGTCTCTCAGAAACAGTTCATAGCTTTTCTTCAACCCATTCATGTAAACCTGTTTCTCCATCACCTGTTCAGCTCTGATGATTCAGTAAGGACATCTCCTGGTTTCATCTTCATGTTTTCCTCTCACTAGATATCCAAACCGATATCATGACCAGCAGCAGTGGCTCCAACAAACATCAGCTGATACTAGATATTAATATTAAATAAATTCTAACAACAGCTTATCAAGTTTAAAGGCGCTTCTGCTGTTTAACGCGACCTCCGCTACTTTCCTCTTTCTGGCGCAAAGTGGGAGGTAAATAACCAAGAGAGACGGGACTTGCGGCAAAAACGCCGATCAGCTGATCATTGATCAGTTTCATGATTGAAGTAGCAGCAGGAGAGGGAGGGGGGAGAATGAGAGAAGAAGAGGCAGCTGACAGCGTAAAGACGCAGAATAACTCCAACTTTTTGTCTTTGTTTATTGTAGCTGAAGTACGGGACAAATCGCGTTTATTTTCAGCTCAATACCAAACGCCTAATATTAACTCTGAATACCAGAGGATTCCGTTTTTTACAGAGGTAGGCGACTCTACTAACTAACCTTATGAATAAAATAAAGTTCACCAGTAACATCATAGCACCCACACAGCCACCTCGGGTCTCTCCTCCTCCGCCTCCCCTTTCCCTCATCCACCTGCTGGCCTCCACCACTTGCTAATTTTACTGAATCTGTAAAAGCTCCACCATAGGCACTACCAAACAATTGAGTTATTTTTACACGTCTGCCAGCATCTGTCCAACCCCCCACCTTTCACTGTTTACAGGGGAAAAAAGACAACAAAAAAAAAAAATCGGCCCATTTAAAACGAAAAACTTCCATCGGCCCACCGGTGAACACCGGGCCAGTCCAGCTATGTTGAGAGCGGAAGCAACACATTGCAAGCAAGCGCAAATGCAAAACTTGAGCGAGAGGGGCTGCTATTGTGTGTGTGTGTGTGGATAATAGCAAACACTGAAATACATTTTTCTTGCACTCAGCAATGAATTTTGCTCCCTCAAATTTAGCTTTTCTTTGATCAAAATAAATTTCTCCTCAAAATGCAACACTTGCACCTGCAATTTTTTTTTTACGTGCGTTAGGAATAGTGGTACAAATATAACACCATACTTATACACACACACAGCTGTGGTTTCCTGTTTTTGCTACATTCTGGAGAGCCTCGCCTTTAACGGTCTTCTCCCACCCCCTCTCACAGAGAGCAACAGAAAACTTCATGAACTCAGATCAATGTTACTTTGACACTTACCTCTAGATAGGCCGGAACAAAAAACTGAGAAACAAACAGCAATGAGCAGGAACTCTTTAGTTGTGTCCCAATCCAGCAACCGCACCCGGCGTTGGTCGAACAGATGTGTGGCAGTCTTGCGCTTCAGGAGCTGCCAAACCAGCAAAAAAACGCCAAATGTGTCACCTGTGACACTTGTGAGGTTATCTCAAACACACTCCGTCAGTCTTGATGCTGTTGAACAACAAAATGTTTAAAAGTGTTTAAAAACAGCAAACAATTAACACCACGCCGATGTTGTTCACAGGACAGCAAGAGTAAACGATCGGGAGACTCTTGTCGTCGTTATCGTGGTTATTTCTCCGATTTCAGCGTTTTTGCTTCACAGCTAAAGCCAGCAGTTTACTTTGTGCACTAACATGGACTCGAGTCAACCAGCGCCACCTCTGGCCAAGTGCCACAGCCTACAGCCAGATCAACCTGTGACACACATCTGCAGCACGTTTGAATTCGTGTCATGCACAACACATTTGTACCTTTCAATTGTGTCTGTTTGTGCGTCATGCAAATAAACCTTTGAAAAGAATGAAATGACACTAATATTTCACTAGTGTTGTAACATCACATGTCGTTAGCGTAGTCTGCCTGTGTCTTTTCTCTGTGAACAAACATTTTAGAGTTGGTTGTTATATACAGTCTGTATAAGTGTGGTTAATCTAATAAACATTTGTAAGGAGATGGCAGTTACTGTGAATGTACAGCAGGTGATTAGTAATAAACAGTCAGACAATGACTGACAATCTCATTCAGTCTTGCAGATCGAATGCACCTCCTGTGGAAAGTGGTACCACACAGTGTGTGTGGACTTCCCCTGTGCAGAAGGCGACTACAAATGTTGTGGGTGCTAATTAAACAGAAAGAATTGATCCCTGTTGTCTTTGCTTAATGATTGTTTTTAGCGTTGACAATCCACATTGCTGCCATTGCATCTTTCAACATGTTTGTGGGTAGATCTGGATGTACCAGGGGTAAGTGCAGCCACTCAGCCTCTACTCAATGTGATCATAGCAGCAGGTGCAGATGTGTTAATCTAGTAGTAGGCTGTGGTACTTGGCCACAGGTGGCAGCAGTGGACTGACCTCCATTTGAAACTGCTCCAGCTGCTATGTGATAGTGGATCTACTACAAATTGAAGATCATAAGCAAGTTTTGGAAATCAACCCTTGTATTATGTTGAAGAACAAACAATTGACATTGATTTTGTTGTGGGTCATTCTGACCCATACTGTGTAAATCCACTCAGGATTATCCAAAAACTGCAATAAAACAATAGCAACTTTATTTTCCATTAGATAAACATGTAGAACACAGACATACAACAGTTAGACTTTCCATAAGTATTTTAGGAACAATTTGGTTTTTCGTTCTTACAAACACATTTCTTTTGAACTTGCCCAAATTCTCAGTTTTTCAATGCTCAACATTTTCTATTTTGTCCACATGATGGACAGAATGTAACTGTGTGCTTTCTGCAGATGTACTTCTTGCATTTCTCACAAAATGTGCTTGTTTTCAAACAGGAACCTTCCTAACTAAGATTTAAAACAAAAGATTTCTACGTCTCCTCCAGTCTCACAAACAGATGACAAACCAAGCGACACACCTGAGTCACTGACTTTCTTAAATCCACTCACTCTCACTGGCTGTTTATTACTAATCACTGTGTAACTGCTGTGAATTCACAGTAACTGCCATCTCCTTACAAATCTTCATTGGATTAACCACACTTATACAGACTGTATATGTTGCCCCCCTGGTGTGACAGGTGCCTGGGAGGGGTGCGATCCTAGATCCCACAGCTGTGTATTGAAATAAAGAGGCACAGATCATGAACTTGTTTACAATTCAACTGCAGGATTTATTCTGCAGATTTGCCTCCCAGGGGGGTTTACGCTCCTCCTGGCCGCTATGCGCCACCTAGTGGTATTTTTTAAGTAATGCCATGGAAGATGTAAAGTGTAATTAGAAAATACTGAATCAACACTGAACGATATAACAAAGACCAAAATATAACTGGGGTGTTCCCTTTTTTCCTTGTATGAAGGCATAAACTGAACTAACATCCCCATAAGTCTTTTTATCTCTTAACTTTTTAACTATTAGTGTAATCCAGATTTACCAGCCACACATTTCAACTTTTAAACACATATGTTAACCTTTTACATATATAACTCTCCAGCCATGTTGATGGATTGCCTGTATTGGCTGGAAATATTCATTTCCAGGGAAAAGACACAGACAGACGATGCTTACAGGATGTGATGTGACAACACTAATGAAATATTGATGTGTCATATTTGTCCAAGGCGTATTTCACTGTTATGGAAAAAGAGAATATTAAAATCATGATGACCAAGTGGTGATTTCTATGACTTTGTGTATATAATTTCGAATTTTGTACAAATGTAGGCCAATAAGGAATATATGATATCATTTCATTCTTTTCAAAGGTTTATTTGCATGACGCACAAACAGACACAATTGAAAGGTACAAATGTGCATGACACGAATTCAAACGTGGTGCAGATGTGTGTCACAGGTTGATCTGGCTGTAGGCTGTGGCACTTGGCCAGAGGTGGCGCTGGTTGATTCGAGTCCATGTTAGTGCACAAAGTAAACTGCTCGCTGTAGTTGCGAAGCAAAAACGCTGAAATCGGAGAAATAAACCCTGCGAGGGGAACGATAACGACGACAAGAGTCTCCCGATCGTTTACTCTTGCTCTCCTGTGAACAACATCGGCGTGGTGTTACTTGTTTGCTGTTTTCGCGATCGCGTCGCGCATGAGGATATCACCAGGTAAACTCGCCACATTTTAAACATTTTGTTGTTCAACAGCATCACGACTGACGGAGTGTGTTTGAGACAACCTCACAAGTGTCACAGTTGACACATTTGGCGTTTTTTGCTGGTTTGTCGGTAGCAGCTCCTGAAACGCAAGACTGCCACACATCTGTTCGACCAACGCCAGTTGATCTGGAACACCGGCGGCAGTAGCGGTTTTAGATACGGGCGACACGGGCGGCATCACGGACATCGGCAAAAAAATGCTGGTACTCATGCTGCCCCGACGTCTGCCAGCGCATATTGGGAATGGCATGAGCACCGATCGGTTTTCTATCGCCCATTTCCTGCAGCCACTGTGGAGCTCCACAGTAACCGGATACACGTGACCTCCACAGTAGCCATAAACACGCATGGATACCGTGGAAGTTACTGTGAGTGGTTAATAAGTTAAGTCATGGTGAAGGGAAAGTGGTGGTTTTTCGTTTTTTGAGAAGTACTGGTCTCATCAAGAGGATCTGGGGATTCAGGAGTGACTGACGGTTAACAGCCAGGAGATCGCAGTAATACAACAGTTTTGGATGCAAGCTGCCGTTAAACTTGACTGAAGAAGAAGAAGGAAGGTACTGTGGAGCTCCACAGTGGCTGCAGCCAGGTGCTCTTATAGACTTGGGACACAGCTACAGAGTTCCTGCTCATTGCTGTTTGTTTCTCAGTTTTTTGTTCTGGCCTATCTAGAGGTAAGTGTCAAAGTAACATTGATCTGAGTTCATGAAGTAACATTGATCCGTCCAAACTCCGATCAATTTTTAATTGGCCCGCAAGTAATTTTATAAATACAATAGAATATGGCGCGCACTTAAACTTTTGCTTGAGTTTGTTGCACTTCTTAGTTTTAACAACAGGGGGAGCTGCTGTTGATCAAGTCAGTTGCGCCACCAAAAAGGACAATCACAGAAGAAAGTTACTAAACTTGGCAGAACCAAAGAAGCGAAAGGTAGAAAGTGAGTGCAGAAAATTTCAGACACGGTGGGAGAGTGAATATTTCTTCAAAGAATTCAAAGGGAAGTGTATCTGTTTGATCTGCACTGAAACTGTGGCAGTTATGAAAGAGTATAATGTACTACGTCATTATGAAACCAAACATCAGGCCTATGCATCCTACACTGGTGCTGAGATGGAGCAGAAATGAAAGCAAAGGGTAGCTCTCCTGCAGGGTCAGCAACAATGATTTTTTTTCGTGCTCAAATTGTCCAGGAAAAGGCTCAAATAGCCAGCTATGAGGTCGCCCAACTCATCGCAAGACATGGCAAGCCTTTTTCAGATGGAGACCTCTTAAAACACGGCCTCGTTAAAGTCACCGAAATAATGTGCCCGGAAAACGTGCAGGACTTCAACAACATCGGCGTGTCCAGAAATCCAGTTGTGCGACGCATTGATGACTCATCAGCCAACATTAAACTGCAAATGTCTGATAAAGCTGTGCTTTTGATTTTTACTCCATCGCATGCGATGAGAGCACCGATGCCACAGACACCGCACAGCTGCTATTTTTTTGCGGGTAGTGGACGAGAGCACGAGCGCTTTAGGTGAGTAAAAGATATATTCAACAGTAACCGTGTGTTAATAAGCATGCATGTGCAGGTACACATGCTTCAAATATCAATAATGCGCATCAATTCTGTTTTCCGTATATGCGTTTTTCTTGTTAACACACAGAATACACATCGCTGTAAAACTCACACGCAGTCAGCTGATCTCATCTGATGCAGATTTGCTCCTTGATCAACACTGCAGCTGGATGGCCCGATTTACATTCCCAGCGCAGCTGATACTCACCAGAATAGTTTACTAAAATTATATGCACTCCTGTTATTAAGTCCGGTTCAGTCTGTTAATGTTGATAATCGTTTCAAAACGAACGTTAATAGGTGTGTTGCTAAGCCTAATAACTTAAATAACAAACTTGAAATGTACCCGTCCCATTTTCCCCTTTATTGTTCTTTTCCTCTGTGCTGTAAATCTTCTGTCTAAGAAGAAATCTGAGGCTGCTGTTCTGAGAATGAGCTACCAAAGCTTTTTCTGAATAAATCAATAAAGATCCATTTATGGAAAGCTGGGATGAAGGCAGTTTTGTCTTTAATTATATTCAACAATATAACACATTTGACCACTTTTAAGTGATTTTTCTAACTTTAATACACTAAAGTTAAGGTTATATACCTAATTTCTATTAAGTGGCCCAGCCCCTCCTATATTTTTATGTATGTGGCCCTCAGTGAAAAAAGTTTGGACACCCCTGCTGTACACAGTTTTATTTGAGCCACAAAACCAGCCGATCACAGACTTCGATGCAAAAAAATCTGATTGGCTGTTTTGGTCTCCAATCAGCTCGAAATGACGAAATGCAAAAATCCCAGAATGCATTTCGTCCAAAACTCAAGCGAGTAGCGATGGTAAATTTGATTCTTTTTACTGAATCGAGTTTCAATGAGTCACTCACCAAAGTGAATCGGTGCTACTGTGAACCGAGGAGCTGTTGTCTTGATGTGAGCTTTCTACTCAGGGTTTTTTCTTCCAGTTCACAGCAGAAATGTTTATGTTAAGAAACTGAATGTTGTTTTTCTCCATAATTTTAAACTAGATATATTTCTACTAATGAAATTAGTTTGCTAACAGCAACAGGGATGAGTCAATGAGTCATTTGTCAGTAAAGCAGGGCTTTCAAACCCGCCATTTGCGGCCCACGTCACCTCTACTTGCATATTGATGTGAAGAAATTATTATTTTTTAATTATTATACGAAAAATGATTTAATACGATGGCAGAGCGTTACAGGCATGGCCCTTTAAGACTGTAGCCTCATGGGCGGTGTAGTCCTTGCTGCAGGGAGAACGTGTGGGACCGCCCCTCCTGCTGTGTGTGTGTGAGCATGAGGGAGGGACAGTCGAGTGTTAATACTCGACTGTACACTGTGTTCATGTTTTCCTCCGAAACAATAAAGTTCTGCTGGAGCAGCCTTTCAATGCCTCTTTCTGTCTCTCGCTAGCAAAGTTGACGCAGACAGTAAAGCTAGTTCCCGACTACAAGCCCCCAAAGTATTAGCCAGAGGTCTCCTTACCACGGTTTGGAGCCGCGGACCTGGCCGAGGTAACAAGAGAGTGCAAACATGTTGAGGGATTGGCTGTGTTAGTTCAGTGACAGATTTATTTGGAAAGAAAACAATTTTCACTTGCAGTTGAAAACTAAAGTGTACGCTTATGCCTGCATTTTTATTTTGTTAAATACAAACAAATTTGTGGCAAAGGTGCTTCCACGTGTCTGGCCAGAAAGAGCTGTTTATTTGGTAGTTCAATGAAACTACTGTACTATATTGTACTATACTGCTGAGTGACTGTCTTCTGCTCGTCAAATATATTTCATTGCAATGTTGATCCTGTGCTAACTTGCATATGACAAATGAAACTTAAAGGCTTCAGATAGTTAAGAGTGAGAAAAAAATTCCCTTCATGTTTGCCATTTTGTCTTTCTTACACAATATTTGGAATTAAATAAACCAAACAAAACACTAAAATTTAGGAAATATTAGTGGGTGTTTTCATGTTTGTTATTTTGTACTGCTAGGACTAAAGTGGCCCTCCAATTAGATGACGGTCCCAGAAGTGGCCCGCGGCCCATGTGAGTTTGAGACCCCTGCAGTAAACAGACTCTCGAGTGTTGAACGATTTGTTCATGATTTGCACATCACTACAAGCGAGGCAGTGGCAGAGGAATGAAGAGTGGCGGAGTTTGAAATATTACTCTTTCTGGGTGACAAAATAAACGTTTAAGATGTTTTCAGGTAAGAATGGTGCTGTGTAAACTTCGAATATCTGCTTCTTTTATCAAGACATCACCTATTTGCAAAGTGATCTAACGTTTTCGGAGATCCTGTTACCCACCAACTGACCGCATAGCTGGACTGGCCATTGGGCATACCGGGGATTTGCCCAGTGGGCCGATGGTGACTGTTAAGTCTAATTGTTGAATGTTGCCATTGTGTTTCTTAAATTTGTACAGTCTTAGTTCAAGCAGTAGGATCAAAGCCATTCCTTTGATCCTGACCACCTCTCCAACCACTCTGTACTGGGGGAGGTTTTATTGTAGATGCATCCTACCGGAAAGATCTGTTTCTTTTTATGTAAGCTTCCTGGGTTTATGACCCTTTGGTCAGCAGGAGGTCTGACACACACACACACACACACTCTCACAGAAGTTCACACATATACATAAAATGCTTTGTCTTAGAACAAAGGGGGCGTGGCTTTGTTCTGATGTGTTTTGTGTGAACTGTCTCCCAATAAAAGGCAGCAGGAGGTCAGATCTGGGGGTCATTTTCGTGGTGGACACAGACGAGGCCTCCCTTGCGCAAATAATCGATCGATCGACTGTCTTGTTTTCTTCATGATGAATAAGTCTCTAGAATTAGCGGGGCTTGTGGAAACACAGACCCAACAGTGACTTTTCATTTTTGTTTGTTTGTTTTTGTAACAGTGTAAGGTGGTGGATTAGCCAATTGGTCATGATCAACTCTGGGCTGGACCAATTACAATAGATCCGTATTGAGCTGAAAAAGAACGCAATTCTAGAAGCTAGAATAAAAAAAAAACAGACACAAAGCTGGAGTTATTCTGTGTCTTTGCTGCACAGCTGCCTCTCCTCTCATTCTCTCCCCCTCCCTCTCCTGTTGCTACTTCAATCATGAAACTGTTCAATGATCAGCTGATCGGCTTTTCTGTCCAAGTCCCGTCTCTCTTGTTTGTTTATCGTCCACTTTGCGCCAGAGAAAGGAAAACAACATCAGCACGCTTACGCTTGATAAGCTGTTAGAATTTATTTAATATTACTTTGTACTATCAGCTGATGTTTGCTGGAGCCACAGCTGTAAAACCTGCTGGTCATGAATTTGGTTTAGATATGTGGTGAGAGGGAAACATGAAGGTGAAAGGGAAACTAAAATATGTCCATTGTGTTGTCAGATGAACATATGAGACACTTTGACTCTTCAGTGCAGTGTGGAGCCTAACAAAGATCTGTTTTGTGTCCCAGCTGATCAGCAGGAGGAGAAGAGTCTGACGGATCAGCAGAGGAACATTTTCAGCCATCTGGACTCAGCTGAGTCACTACAGAGGAAACAATGAGCTCAACACAGAAGGTGACAGATACTAGTGTAAAGAAGTACTCCATCAAATATGCCATCAAAAGCTGAAGTACTGATTTAACTTGTTTACTCAAGTGGAAAAGTACGGGCTCTGAAATGTAATCAGAGTAAGAAAGTAAAAGTAGCTCCTTGAACATTTTTACCACCTGTTTTTATCCAAAGTTAACTGAACCTTGTGCTTTATTAATGTAATAATAAAATAAGATTAGTAAATGAAGTACAAACTATTTATTTCTAATAAAGGTTCTCTGTTTGAATCAGTTAATTAGAAAATGAAGGAAAATAAAACATGTGTGTATTTTCTGTTGCCTACACTGTAGAGGGTGACTTTGCCTCTAAACAGGAACATGAGCAGGGAGGAGGTTAAAGTGGGATTGAGCAGGTGGGAACCCTAAAATCAGCTGTAGTGGCTCAGCGTGGGGAAAAGAATCACAGCTCACAATAATTTCTGTTGAGAGCTCCAGTAGATTTTCTTAAAGTACAGGCTGTGATCAGCTGACCTGCTGCTCTCTGTGGATGTACACAACTGAATTCAACCAGATGTCAGCAGATGTTTCATGAGCTGTCCTGGCTGGTTTCCATCCTCTACACTGACAGTACACTGTCTTTATATTAGACACTATACTGTTGGTATGAAGGTGGAACTCAGTGAATGAATGTCAGCATCATGAGCTTCAGTTTAAATGAATCTCTGCTACACTTGATGTAATCTAACTCTGACATGAGCACCACAGTCACTGTGCACCAGTCACACACTGTTCTTTACTTTAAATCCATCACAGTTCAGCAAACGAACCTGTTTATCCTGCACTAACCTGCAGAGGATCTTCATGCAGTCTTTAAATAACACAGTTAATCTGCCTCAGATTGTTTTGCAGCATCTTTCATAATCTGAAAAAACATAATGTCACATGTACAGACCCAATATCTGATTTCAACACATGAGGACTTACATGTAAACTTTAATCTCCAGTTGATCACATCCCACTGAGCAGTCCTTCCCTTTAAATCTAACCTCTCTTCTTCCTCTCCTGTCCTGTGTGTCTTATCTTTCTCCGTCTCTGAGTGAAGTTAGCTCTCTTTCTTTTCTCTCCCTGTGATGTGCAGCAGCTGGACCTTTAGCCAGCAACACACTTTTTTATTGTCAGTTTGTGTGTTTGCTGATGTTTTTTGAGCTGATAGAAATGCTGCGTTTTAAATTACCTGCCACTTAAAAGATATGAATCCATTTATTCTTGCTCATCTTCTGTATTGCTAGCTGGATGCTGAAGTACCGTGACGGCAACTTATGAGCACCTGCAGTGATTCAGGTGTTGTGCCAAAAAAGAACATTGGTCCACTTTAACTCTTGACTATGTTTTGCACACAGTTTTGCCTCTTTCATCTCTTTTTATGTTTCATACCCTGGTGATTAGTGCACGATCAGGATTGCCTTTCATGTGTTACTGTTTAGGTTCAAATCAGTTTGATGTTTGATGCCTGCAGCGATGACATTACTCTCCTCAAATGGCTTAAACCAAAAGTAACAAGCCTGTTTTGAAAATGTAAGGAGTAGAAAATACAGATATGTGTAGGGAGTAAACGTTTTAAAGAAATCCTGAGGCTACAATCAGACTCTGACATTTTCCTTCACTGAACCAGGCTGGTAACTGTTACATTTGATTTATTATCATTGAATAAATTAGAAAATTATAGAAATATATAATAGGGAACAGCAATAGGAAATATAAAAAAGTATAGACCTGGTAAATATTTATATATTATATATGTATACATTTTTATATATCTGTGTACAATCAGGAGGGATGGGCATGATTTTAGTGTTTGAACAGTCATGAATTATTTTTAACAGCAGGTTGGATGTAATGTGTTAGAACTACCAGCAGGTGGGGATAAGAGACCTTTAAGGTGTTTGGTGCCACACTCCACCTTCAGGTTTAAAACTAGTGTTAATGGAGGGAGTTTGAAGGTTGAGTTTGTTCCACAACTGCATTTCACTCACTGCCTCTGTTTGTATCTCTGTCACTGCAGGACCAACATGGAGCGAGAAGTCAGCGCTCTCAGGAGGCCGACAAACCTCACAGAAGAAAGAGAGAGAAAAAACACACCTGTGACGAGTGTGGGAAGGGTTTTATTTCCAAGTGTCATCTAAAACAGCATCAGGTCATCCACACTGGAGAGAGACCGTTCAGCTGTGACTTGTGTGGAAAGTCTTTTACCTGGAAGGAATCCCTAAAAACACACCAACTCATCCACAGTGGAGTTAAAGCGTACAGCTGTGATCAGTGTGGCAGAGCTTTTACTCGCAGTAGCAGCTTACAGAGTCATCTAGTTACCCACTCTGGAATTAAGGCATACAGCTGTGACATCTGTGGAAAAACTTTCAGCCGGAAAGGGAACCGAAATATACACCTACGCATTCACACCAGAGAAGATGTGTACTGCTGTGAACAGTGTGGCAAATACTTTGCTACAGACACACAGTTAAAACAACACATGTTTACCCACACTGAGGGACGACCTTATAAATGTGACCTGTGTGAGAAGACTTTTAAATCTCCACGTTACCTGAGAGAACACCAACAGATCCACACCAGAAAGAGACTCTACAAGTGCAGTTACTGTGAGGTATGTATTTATATTGTTATCTTGTCATTTTAGCCTGACTGTTTGGAACAACTCTGCTCATTAAACTGTGTTAGCATGTTAGCAATTCTACTGCATGGAGAAGCAGCTCTGAGTGATTATTCAGATTTTCATGTCAGTTATGATTTTAGTATTACTGTAGTATTATGGTGGTAGTATTGTAGTTATTGCAGCCCAGTAAACTGAGTGTGTTAACTGAAACAGTCAAATGTAATTGGACGTCTGCAGAGATGCTCTTTATTTCAGGCGACGTTCAGGATAAAAATGTTGAAGGACTGACTTACACTGTCTTTGTGTCTTTGTTTAGAAGCAGAGCGACACAGATGGATCCAGTTCTCAACCCTGTCATCACTGTGGTGGTGGGAAAGACTTTCGTTGTGACCTTTGTGGAAAAACCTTCAGTTGGCAAAAGAACCTAAAAAAACATCAACGTAGACACACTGGAGACAAACTGCAATACTGCAAAGAATGTGGGAGAAGCTTCACCACACCAAGTGAGTTAAAAAAACATGAACTGATTCACAGTGGGGTTAAAAAGCACCTCTGTGATCAGTGTGGGTCATCCTTCACCACTGCAAGGGAGCTTAAATCACACAAACGAGTCCACACAGGAGAGAAACCATACAAGTGCAGACACTGTGACAGAAGCTTCTCAGATTCATGTAGTCGTAACAATCATGAACGTACACACGTGGAAGGAAACTACAGCTGTGACCAGTGTGACAAGAGCTTCAGGAATCTCAGTTCATACTCCACACACAAACGATCCCACGTTACTAATAAACTGTTTCACTGTTACCAATGTGCCCAAACATTCACCTCATTGTCTGCTCTGTGCAAACATCAGCGTGATCACTCGGGACTATAATCACTCCCATCACTGGATCACAGTGAATCTGAAGAGACAGAAAGATCCTCTGGTTTCAGTGTCAGACTCAAAAAGCTTGAGATCAGGCTCCACAGAGTTCAGATAGAATCATTTAAACTTGTGTTGAACTGAACTGGTTGCTGGGCTGAACTTCTACATAATACAGATTTACATGGGATCTTATTTTCTGTTGTTTTACTGAGTCAGTTTTGTCCTTTTTTCTCTGTCCTGGTTTTGCTCGTCTGTAAATAATTGAAACTCAGTCAAATAGTTCATTGTTCTCCAGCAAAACGTTTTGGAAACTCATGTTTAACCTTTAAAACTCTGACATGTTTTAGCACACAAGGCTTCATCGGGGAGTTCACTCATGATTGGACCATGAGAATAAAGGTTTTTAGTTCTTTCAAAGAGAGTCTTGGAGGTGTTTGATGTTTCTGTTTTTGTTTTCTACATATAGGAAGAAACTATTTTTCTTGCTTTATGTAGTGTAGAAGTTTTTAATGTTTCTTTCATCTGTGATGTTCTTGAATGTGTTGACATGAAGATGGTACAAATAAACTGTCCTTTTAGCTTTAGCTCCTAATTTATTCATTATTTATGGCTGTAGCACAGCAGCAGTGTCTTGATTAACACATGGAGGGCTCGGGATCTGATGGTAAATAATGTTTTGTGTCCTTGTACACATCATACAGCTCAGCTGTTCCACAGATGTCAGGTTTACACAGTGGGATGGTTTGCAAGAACGCAGCTCTCCTGTGGATAAATCCTTACTCTTAGCCTCAGGACCTCACACAGTCCCAGCAGGTTTGGTCAGAAGATTTATACCTTATATCAAAACGTCACAGAGTCTCCTTTGCTGTGCTGTTTTCACAAAGAAACGTAAACTGAAGACCTGAACTTACAATGTTTTAATTAGTTTAGCAGATTCAGTGTCTCCATGATCGAATCTGCTGTTTTTGTGCTGCTGTTGGTAGAAAGCCGTTTAATACTGAAATGAACTGGCTGCATGCATCTCTGAATGTAAATTGGTGCACTATTAATAGATCACTCTGGAACGGTGTCATCACCCTAATTTGCCCACTTAGTAAATCTCACTCATGGCCAAGAAATTGAAATAAATCTTGTTTCCCTGCTGGATAGTGATCCACTGTAACTCTGCTCCTCCTTCCTGTTTAGGATTTCTGTGACTGAAGTAAAATTCCCTCCATCCATCACTTATCCCAGCTAACCCAAAGTAAAAGAAAGTTTTGCTCATCTTAAAAAAGCATTACAATAATGGGCATTACCAATGCAAACTGAATGATACAGAAGATGAAAGAATAGAGTTTGATCAGTTAATAAAGCTCATGATCTTGATTCATTGTGGCTGCTACACAGATACTTCTGGGTCACTTCTCTCAGTTAGGAGCCTTCCTACTACTTTTCACACCTACGGTCAATTTCAAATCATCAGTTAACCTAACTCTATGCATGTTTTTGGACTGTGAGAAGCCACCAGAGTACCAGAGAGAACATAAGCAGACATGGGAAGACTCCAGACAGAAAGGCCCTAGACCAGATTCAAACACTGGATCTTCTTCGATGAGAATTTCCTGTTCTTCCACATCTCAAAGGTTCGTGTTGTGCAGCCTCAGCAGAAGAAGAAGGGTGAGATAAGAGAAGTGAGGAAATGCAGCGGTTACATTAATAAGAAAGATGAATCGGTCTTTCTGACTTCTCTAATTGTAACATGTAACATGAGTTGTACAGCCATAATTTATGGCTCAGTGTGGAGAGCACGTTTGCAGTCTGCTGGCAGTCTGGGGACGGCCCGTCTACCTGCCCAGAGCTCTGGTGTTGATGAAGCCAGTGTACAGCGTATGTGGTCCAGCTGGTCTGTGGGCCTCTCTCGCATGTGCTTTTGTTGGTCTGTCAGCCGCACAGAAGAGTAAAGTTATAACACAAACAGAGCTGAAGTGAAACTAAGTGTTAAAAACAATGAATTGTGTCCTCTGCAAAAAAAAGTTCTTACTTTTTTTAAGAACAGGGTGCACTACCGCATGTTTAAAAGCAGTTGGGACACAGCCCACTAACAATGATAAATTCATTAAAAATAAGATGCAAGGCCCAATTTCCTCAAAACTTTCCTTGATAATTCAGGATGAAAGGATATCATGCACAGAATTTGAGTTTCTCAATTGTTCAATTATTCCCTTAAGAGTGAAGACTTAAGACTGAATTAAAAATTTTGAATAACATTCGGGGCTGTTAGCTATTAGTCTCAATAATATCTGATAGGAAAGCTGCTTTAGCTGCCTTTATGGAGTTCTGGTATAGAAGGCGGCTCCTACAAAGAATGCCATAGGATATCTGAAGCCTGTCTTTTTTTCCACCTCCTTTCAGATTGACGGCAGACACGACGTAAAGCTCATATAGTGTCATTTAGTCATGGTTGATGAGAAGTTCTGGGACGTTTCATCTTTATAGGGGCCACAGTATCTAAGATGGAACAACAGGTGGATAACATAGCGTTGGCATAATCATCAACCAAGGGAGGTGTGTAACAGTATCAGTGAAATCTGGATCAAAAAAGGCAAAGTTCAAAAAGGCTGTAATGAAGTTAGCCACAGTCTCAGAGTTAATGATACGTACAGGGCGATGACAGCCTTTAGAATTTAAATCAATTGCACATAGCTCAACATCAAACAC
Organism: Rhamphochromis sp. 'chilingali'; assembly: GCF_963969265.1. Taxonomy (NCBI): domain Eukaryota; kingdom Metazoa; phylum Chordata; class Actinopteri; order Cichliformes; family Cichlidae; genus Rhamphochromis; species Rhamphochromis sp. 'chilingali'. The sequence continues at coordinate 6,233,133 of NC_137945.1, forward strand.
GAGCAAAAAATGGTCAGAAATACCAGCATTATCAACGTCCATAGTACAAATATCCAAAGCATATGAGAGGACCAAATCCAAGGTATGGCCTTTAAGATGAGTAGGTTCCCTGACCCACTGTGTAAGGTTAAAAGACTCAGTTAGGGCAAGAAAATCTTTGGCTAGGGGGTCATCAGCACAACAAATATGTATGTTAAAATATCCAGTAATAAGAGCTTGGTCATAACTTAATAAAAATGAACCTAAGAAGTCAGCAAATTCACAAAATAAAAGACCTATTATATTTAGGTGGTCGATAAATCACAGCACATAGAATCGTTGGGGGTCCGGCAAGCTCCAATAGTTGAGCCTCAAAACTACAATAGGTAGGAGAGGGCAGTTGCCGAACTTTAAGTTTGTTTTTAAAAACAGAGGCAACGCCTCCACCTCTTCCCGAGGGTCTCGGTGAACTAAAGAATACACAGTCCGGGGGAAGTAGCTCTGAAAAGGAAAAGGACTCACCAGGACGAATCCAAGTTTCAGTCAATAACAGAGCATCAAGCCAAGAGTTGAGGAAGAGGCCATTTAAGATGAAGGTTTTATTCACCAGCGATCTTGCGTTTAATAGAACCATCCGAGAGATAGGCATCTTATCTCTGCTGGAAGCACGTCTTAGTTGGCTTAAATACCTGTGACGAACACCATCACTTGGGGAACCAATCCAAACACGAACAGGCAGAGTGACTACCGGAGAAACCGGACAGGCTTGTTTACCGACCGGACAGATCCAGCGATGGTTGAGCAGCCCAAAGGACAATGGATCCCGAGCGGATGGAAGTCGTATAATCCCCGCGGTGGTGAGGGAATTGGCTGCAGCTGATGTTTTAAGGTAAGCCTTAAAGTGAACCCGAAACCCACTCCGTTTGCCCCGCTTCCTGTCACGCTTCTTAGGCGGGGGGCAGAGAGGGGAACCGTATGAACCAGTGGAAGAGATGATACGTGGAAATGTAGTGTCTCCCAAGATCCAACCCAGCATATGGGGGGAAAACAAAGATTTAACAGAGTATCCCGGTCATAGGTGATTAATGCATAACCATCTGGGGGGCATAGTGCCAGAAAGATAGTAAATAATAAACAAATATCAAGGAAAAGAGCTCGACAACAGAGACGAGGACGGCCTGCCGTACAATGGCGCCATCTTACTCTATTATTATAATGATATTATAATGAAAACATCTGTGATACATTCACAGAGGACGAGGACACAAAGGGACGACACGCAGAGGCTGTATTAAAGTCTACCATCCAAATCTTTAGTCCTAAACAGGCAGTGGTTACAAACAGGAAGACAAGCAGTCCATTAAACAGTCTACAGGGTCAAACATACAGAGAATTCAAACAGCAATAAAAAACATAACTGGACACTGAAAAACTTCACAAAGTGATGTGTGAGGCACCAAAGGGAAGCAGCTGAGTATATTCAATGAATTATCTTCAAATACAAAAGACAGAAACTCCTAAAGCTGCCTCCACCAGTGTGTGAATGTGAGAGTGAATGAATAGTGGTATTGTAAAGCGCTTTGGGTGCCTTGAAAAGCGCTATATAAATCCAATCCATTATTATTATAAAGGCAGCATGAAAAATGAGCAGGATACACAAAGGTCAGAGATTACAAATTAAATCAGAAAATGACTTCAAACTTACTGAGAGCAAGGCCTCTGTTACAAATCTGTCTAATAGAAAAACATGCTGTACAGATACAATAAGGTAAGTGTTCATGGTCATTTAAAAACTGGCTCTACCTGAACCACTTAAATATTTTATGAAGTCACTGAGTCGACAATTTCTAAAGTTTGTTTTCTTAATTGCAGTTAGAGTGTGGCTGGTAAGGATGAAAACACATACAGAGCGTAAACTGTCTTTGTTAGTAACAAACGTCAGGAAAGAAAAGACAAAACACACAAACACTCATGATATTCATGAATAATTAGAAAGCATCTAAACATTCTGGTTGCGGATTTTTACAGTCTTATTTGCACTCGGTCATCTTCATAATCATCCTGTTCAATACATGACAGGGGAGGTCCTGAGGTGGGCGGGGCTCTCTGGTGATGTCAGCATGAAAGGCAGGACCAGCATCTGCCACATGTTGGTGAAGCATCACAGTACACTGGTGTGGGTTCCTTTCCAGATGTTGGACATTTGATACTTCAATGTTGAGGCGAACAAGAAGACACAGTGTTGGGTCTTCTTGGCAAAGGTCTCGAAAAGCATCTCGTCTCTCACTGACTGTGAGGACACCCGAAGATGGTACTACTTCCCACTTTTCTTGGTCTCTGGTCTTGGATCTCATGAACTTTTTGGCAACCCTCCAGACCCACGCCACGGTCCCAATCAGCCTTCTCAGGTTGCTGAATCGCCTTGCGTCGATTAGCTGTTGGGTTGCTACTCCTGCCAGTGGTCTTCTCGACTCTACGTGTGCTGAGTCCTGAGCTCTCTTGATGTGGATTCTGGTAAGGACCGCAACAAAAGTCTTTTTCTGTAGCTTTGTGACCTTTTCTCGAGCTTGGGCAGCGACTTCTCCGGTGGATTTCTTCAACCACTCATCTTCAGGAAGTTGGAGAAACTTTGGACCCGACTGCCACTCGGAGTCCTCGGTTAGGGCATTTGGATTGGCCCCTCTGGTGAGAATGTTTGCAATGTTTGCTGACCCGGGAATCCATCACCAATCTTGGACATCAGTGGATGTCCAAATGTCTGGATTTCACCAATGCGGTTTGCGAAGGAGGTCTGGAAACCGTAGCTCTCACGCTGGATTGCACCCAAGACGGTCTGGCTGTCGACGAGGTGGTACCATTTTTTGACCTGGATTCTGCAGTGTCTCTGGAAGTAGATCTTCAGGCGGGCAGCAAAGACGGCGCCACACATCTCTGCTTTAACAGGATCGCCTTTGTGGTTGAGAGGTGTCAGTTTAGCTTTGGACTCTACTAGTCTCACACTATGGCTGCAGCTCCAGCAAAGGTACATCACTGCGCCATATGTATGTTCACTGCCATCAGAGAACATGATGGGACTGGGCTCTGCACAGGGATCTGGTGGTCTGAAGCTTGTGAAGAACTTCTTAGTCATGCAGGACTCCTGTTCACTGCTAAACAGTTACAGCGTCACAGAAAGAACCTTGAGAGCAAACTGCTGCTGAAGCTTAACCATCACTTCACTGAGTGAAGAAATGGCACATTTTTGCTAAATATGCAGAAATAAATGCAACCCATACAATTTATGGTAAACTGAGCTTCCTTGTATGAACATGTGTTGAAGATGCCTCGTTTTAATATTTTCTCTGAAAACGTTTTGAAGATACTAAAATTTGTATATTTATTCATTTTTGTTTGTCTGATAGCATTTATTTATAAAATAAATCGGACATTTAAAACAGTTACTCACTGCTTGAGTAGTATTTTCACCAAATACTTTTTTACTCTTACTTGAGTAACTTTTTTGACAACTACTTTTCACTTTTACTTGAGTAATAATATTTTAAAGTAATGCTACTCTTACTTGAGTACATTTTTTTGGATACTCAACCCAACTCTGCATCCTGATCAATACATGACAGGGGAGGTCCTGAGGTAGGCGGGGCTCTCTGCCTTTCATGGTGACATCACCAGAGGACCTGTCACGGCCAGGAGGATCAGCAGGGTGCTGATAAGCTGTTTCTGCGTTTCTCTCGCTCTCGTGCGCTCTCTCTCATTCTGTCTCTCTCTTGCCGGGGTGGAACTCATTGCGGGTTCACGCCCTTGGCCCACGCCACTCAGAGGAACAAACGTCTGAGACTCATTAGTGTGCCAGCATTTAAGCCAGGGAGTGACTGCTGTTCTTTGATGGATCATTATGTATGATTCGTGTTAGTGCCGTCAAGTTACCTGCAAGCTTTCCCTCGTGTTCCTGAGCTTTGAACTAACAAATGTTTCCCTGTGGTGAGTGTCAGAGAGAGAGAGCCTGACCTTGTGCATGGATTGTTTGATGAGGAGCGAGTGTATTTTCCCTGGAGCCCTGTACCCCCACTTTTGTACATAGCACTATCTCTGCACCTTTTTATATACACCCGGTGAACCATGTAAATATATTCCTTGTGAGCTTCCTTAAACACTTCAAGTTGTAAGCTAATAATAGTTAAATAAGAGCAGATGCATGCTGGTGCAATAAACTATACGTTTTACGTCCAATGGATGCATGATCTTAGTCGATTAATTGCAAAGATAATCAGTGACTAATCGACTATCAAAATAATCCTATGTGGCAGTCCTAGTTCTTACAAACCATCCCACTGTGTAAACCTGACATCTGTGGAACAGCTGAGCTGTATGATGTGTACAAGGACACAAAACATTATTTACCATCAGATCCCGAGCCCTCCATGTGTTAATCAAGAAACTGCTGCTGTGCTACATCCATAAATGATGAATAATTTAGGAGCTAAAGCTAAAAGGACAGTTTATTTGTACCATCTTCATGTGAACACATTCAAGAACATCACAGATGAAAGAAACATCTGAGAAAACTTCTACACTACATAAAGCAAGAAAAATAGTTTTTCTTTCAGGTGGTTTCAGAAAAAACAGAAACATCAAACACCTCCAAGACTCTCTTTGAAAGAACTAAAAGCCTTTATTCTCATGGTCCAATCATGAGTGAACTCCCCGATGAAGCCTTGTGTGCTAAAACATGTCAGAGTTTAAAGGTTAAACATGAGTTTCCAAAACGTTTTGCTGGAGAACAATGAACTATTTGACTGAGTTTCAATTATTTACAGACGAGCAAAACCAGGACAGAGAAAAAAGGACAAAACTGACTCAGTAAAACGACAGAAAATAAGATCCCATGTAAATCTGTATTATGTAGAAGTTCAGCCCAGCAACCAGTTCAGTTCAACACAAGTTTAAATGATTCTATCTGAACTCTGTGGAGCCTGATCTCAAGCTTTTTGAGTCTGACACTGAAACCAGAGGATCTTTCTGTCTCTTCAGATTCACTGTGATCCAGTGATGGGAGTGATTATAGTCCCGAGTGATCACGCTGATGTTTGCACAGAGCAGACAATGAGGTGAATGTTTGGGCACATTGGTAACAGTGAAACAGTTTATTAGTAACGTGGGATCGTTTGTGTTCGGAGTATGATCTGAGATTCCTGAAGCTCTTGTCACACTGGTCACAGCTGTAGTTTCCTTCCATGTGTGTACGTTCATGCCTGTTACGATTACCTGAATGTGAGAAGCTTTTGTCACAGTGTCTGCACTTGTATGGTTTCTCTCCTGTGTGGACTCGTTTGTGTGATTTAAGCTTACATGCAGAGGTGAAGGATGACCCACACTGATCACAGAGGTGCTTTTTAACCCCACTGTGAATCAGTTCATGTTGTTTTAACTCACTTGGTGTGGTGAAGCTTCTCCCACATTCTTTGCAGTATTTCAGTTTGTCTCCAGTGTGTCTACGTTGATGTCTTTTTAGGTTCTGTTGCCAACTGAAAGTTTTTCCACAGAGGCCACAATGAAAGTCTTTCCCACCACCACAGTGATGACAGGGTTGAGAACTGGATCCATCTGTGTCGCTCTGCTTCTAAACAAAGACACAAAGACAGTGTAAGTCAGTCCTTCAACATTTTTATCCTGAACGTCGCCTGAAATAAAGAGCATCTCTGCAGACGTCCAATTACATTTGACTGTTTCAGTTAACACACTCAGTTTACTGGGCTGCAATAACTACAATACTACCACCATAATACTACAGTAATACTAAAATCATAACTGACATGAAAATCTGAATAATCACTCAGAGCTGCTTTTCCATGCAGTAGAATTGCTAACATGCTAACACAGTTTAATGAGCAGAGTTGTTCCAAACAGTCAGGCTAAAATGACAAGATAACAATATAAATACATACCTCACAGTAACTGCACTTGTAGAGTCTCTTTCTGGTGTGGATCTGTTGGTGTTCTCTCAGGTGACGTGGAGCTTTAAAAGTCTTCTCACACAGGTCACATTTATAAGGTCGTCCCTCAGTGTGGATAAACATGTGTCGTTTTAATTGTGTGTCTGTTATAAACTCTTTGCCACACTGTTCACAGCAATACACAACATGTCTCGTGTGAATGCGTAGATGTATATTTCGGTGCCCTCTCTGGCTGAAAGTTTTTCCACAGATGTCACAGCTGTACGCCTTAATTCCAGAGTGGGTAACTAGATGCCTCTGTAAGCTGGCACTGTGAGTAAAAGCTCTGCCACACTGATCACAGCTGTACGCTTTAACTCCACTGTGGATGAGTTGGTGTTGTTTTAGGTAACCCTTCGTGGAAAAAGACTTTCCACACAAGTCACAGCTGAACGGTCTCTCTCCAGTGTGGATGACCTGATGCTGTTTTAGATGACCCTTTAAAGTAAAATCCTTCCCACACTCGTCAGAGGTGTATGTTTTCTCTCCCTTTCTTCTGTGAGGTTTGTCGGCCTCCTGAGAGCGCTGACTTCTCGCTCCATGTTGGTCCTGCAGTGACAGAGATACAAACAGAGGCAGTGAGTGAAATGCAGTCGTGGAACAAACTCAACCTTCAAACTCCCTCCATTAACACTAGTTTTAAACCTGAAGGTGGAGTGTGGCACCAAACACCTTAAAGGTCTCTTATCCCCACCTGCTGGTAGTTCTAACACATTACATCCAACCTGCTGTTAAAAATAATTCATGACTGTTTAAACACTAAAATCATGCCCATCCCTCCTGATTGTACACAGATATATAAAAATGTATACATATATAAATATTTACCAGGTCTATACTTTTTTATATTTCCTATTGTTGTTCCCTGATTTTTACATATACACATATATTAAAAAAAAAAAAGAAAGAAAAGAAAACACCCAGCACGCCCCTGCGGGCGGTTTATCCTTCAAGCTCGGGTCCTCTACCAGAGGCCTGGGAGCTTGAGGGTCCTGCGCAGTATCTTAGCTGTTCCCAGGACTGCGCTCTTCTGGACAGAGATTTCCGATGTTGTTCCCGGGATCTGCTGGAGCCACTCGCCTAGCTTGGGAGTCACCGCACTTAGTGCTCCGATTACCACGGGGACCACCGTTACCTTCACCCTCCACATCCTCTCGAGCTCTTCTCTGAGCCCTTGGTATTTCTCCAGCTTCTCGTGTTCCTTCTTCCTGATATTGCTGTCATTCGGAACCGCTACATCGATCACTACGGCCGCCTTCTTCTGTTTGTCTACCACCACTATGTCCGGTTGGTTAGCCACCACCATTTTGTCCGTCTGTATCTGGAAGTCCCACAGGATCTTAGCTCGGTCATTCTCCACCACCCTTGGGGGCATCTCCCATTTTGACCTCGGGACTTCCAGGTTATACTCGGCACAGATGTTCCTGTACACTATGCCGGCCACTTGGTTATGGCGTTCCATGTATGCCTTGCCTGCTAGCATCTTGCACCCTGCTGTTATGTGCTGGATTGTCTCTGGGGCATCTTTACACAGCCTGCACCTGGGGTCTTGCCTGGTGTGATAGACCCCAGCCTCTATGGATCTTGTACTCAGAGCTTGTTCTTGTGCTGCCATGATTAGCGCCTCTGTGCTGTCTTTCAGTCCAGCTTTGTCCAGCCACTGGTAGGATTTCTGGATATCAGCCACCTCCTCTATCTGCCGGTGGTACATACCGTGCAGGGGCCTGTCCTTCCATGATGGTTCCTCGTCTCCCTCCTCTTTCTTGGGTTTCTGCTGCCTGAGGTATTCACTGAGCACTCGGTCAGTTGGGGCCATCTTCCCAATGTATTCTTGGATGTTCCTTGTCTCATCCTGGACTGTGGTGCTGACACTCACCAGTCCCCGGCCCCCTTCCTTCCGCTTAGCGTACAGCCTCAGGGTGCTGGACTTGGGGTGAAACCCTCCATGCATGGTAAGGAGCTTTCTTGTCTTTATGTCAGTGGCTTCTATCTCCTCCTTTGGCCAGCCTATTACCCCAGCAGGGTACCTGATCACGGGCAGGGCGTACGTGTTGATGGCCCGGATCTTGTTCTTACCATTCAGCTGACTCCTCAGGACTTGCCTGACCCTCTGCAGGTACTTGGTGGTTGCAGCTTTTCTAGCGGCCTCTTCATGGTTCCCATTCGCCTGTGGGATCCCCAAGTACTTGTAACTGTCCTCTATGTCTGCAATGTTGCCTTCTGGTAGTTCAATCCCCTCAGTTCTGACTACCTTCCCTCTCTTTGTTACCACCCGACTACACTTCTCCAGTCCGAACGACATTCCAATGTAATTGCTGTATAGCCTGGTAGTGTGGATCAGTGAATCGATGTCTCGTTCACTCTTGGCATACAGCTTGATGTCATCCATGTACAGGAGGTGGCTGACAACTGCTCCGTTCCGTAGTCGGTATCCGTAGCCAGTCTTGTTAATGATCTCACTGAGGGGGTTCAGGCCTATGCAGAACAGCAGTGGGGACAGAGCATCTCCTTGGTAGATCCCGCACTTGATGGTGACTTGTGCTATGGGCTTGGAGTTGGCCTCTAGTGTTGTACGCCACATCCCCATTGAGTTCCTGATGAAGGCTCTTAGGGTCCCATTGATCTTGTACAATTCTAGGCATTCCAGTATCCAGCTGTGGGGCATTGAGTCATAGGCCTTCTTGTAATCAATCCAGGCAGTGCACAGGTTGGTCAGTATATATAAGGGGTGCAACGATACACAAAATTCACGGTTCGGTTCGATACTTTGGTGTCACGGTTCGATATTTTTTCGATACAAAAAAAATGTTCATGCCTTTTTAATTTGTCATTTATTAAAATTATAAATATATATTTTAACTCAAAAGTACAGTTTTTAAATTTAACCCTAACCCTTGTGCGTGTTTTTTATTTTGACAGCGAATGCGCACCTGCGGACCACTTATGTGCAGCCCTGGTTATTTAGCTCGTCATATTGCAGCCACAGAAATTCTTTTGTCCATGAAACCATAAAGCTGCACTTTCTTTTTGCCTTATAGTCGGATTTGTCATAACTTCTCCGTTTTGCGGTAAGCTTTTCTTTGGCTGTCAGTTCTTCACCCTGACCTGTCTTATTTGGCTCAGCAGAACTAAAATATATATCCTGCTGCTTTTACACACGCACTCACATAAGCTCAGCGATTCTCTGCGCGATCAACCTCTCACATGTTTAAGCTTGCTGCGGGAGATTTCACTTGTCATGTTTGCGTAGTAAGCTAACGATTAATAAGACTATGTCAGAGGAATTGGTGCACAAATTATCATCACTCACAGATCAGTGCTGTCGCTCTCTATACACAGTTCGCGCGATTGCAAAGTGAAAGCAAAAAAACGAGCGCAAATTCAAACGCGATTTCAATATGTCACATATTGACAGTGGCTCACCGATGCCAATGACATAATTACCCAGCTACATTGCAGCAAGAATGCAAAAGCATTGACATATATTTTTCCTTCCTACAATAGCCCGACGGGCAGGGCAGAGATAGATTTTGGTAGCCCGACTGAAAAAAATCGCTAGCCCCAGGACGTCGGGCTAGCGATATTGCGAGCCCTGTATCTGATTGAGGAATCACTCATCTTTGGAAAAGAGAGTTTATTACAGAGAAATGGCTCTTTCCAAAATAAAAGCTATACTAACCGCTTCTTCTGGGCTATATTCTCAGCAGCATAAGGAGAATCATGTGCTAACAGCTGTCTAAATGACTCGGCTAAAGTTAGTAGCATGCTTGTTGTTTTGGTCTTTGCACTAGGATGATGTCGGCGTAAATGTGCAGTCATATTCGTTGTGTTCCCACTAGTGCTTTCAGGTTAATCTCGTTGAAATGACCTTAACGCCACAACACGGCAAATCTCCGTTAACGAGCTACCGCCGATCGCCCCATGCATGGGGCTAGACGGCCAACACGTTAACGAGCTAACTGCGCTAACACACTAGTTCCCACCCATGTAATTGAGCATTGCATGGCACATCCAACATACTGTTTTACTTTAGTCCATGACTCGCTTACCTTCAGGGTCATACGTCACATGAAAACCAAAATAATTCCAAACGCCAGATCTGAATGAGGTTCAATTTGCATGTTGCAAGGAGAGCTTAACTTCTGTCTCGCTAGCTTGCCCTGCGCTCTTCCTTCTGACATGCTGTCTGTGTTGAGCGCTCAGTGGATCTGCGCTCGACAGTGCAGCCTAGGCGGAGTAGTCGAACGCAGATTCACTGAGCGCTCAACACAGACAGCATCGTCAGAAGGAAAGTTGATAAAATAAATTACAAATTTTGTATTGTTCGATACATATGCGTACCGAACCGAAAGCACTGTATTGAACGGTTCAATATCGATACGAATATCGTTGCACCCCTAATATATATATATATATATTTTTTTAATTATTTTTAGATGTTTACAAGTATTTACGGCTCCCAGTGTTTCCTTTTCCTTAGAAACTGGGTCCAAATGGCTCTTTGGGTTTTAAAGGTTGTTGATGCTTGTGCTAGATGACAAATCTTCAGTATGTTACGCTTTCCGCCACCCAACACGTCCCTATACCGTTTGGAATGAATCTACACATGTACGTTTACTGTAATCGTTTTGGAAAACACTATCTAACATGATTAAGGTGGTGCTTGTGTTAGGGATCAGGTTATGGTCATAGCTGGAATACACAGCTGGAACGTGTATTACTGCCGGCAGCGCCAATCTATTGCTTTCCATCCACAACCCGGTGCATATCATAGGAATACAGAAGGTTAACTTTTGCGTGCCTGAGGAACGCCTCGGGATGTGACAAATCGTCGGTATGTTACGCTGTCGAATGAGAACAAGGTCGACACACAGGACAGGAGAGGAAGAGGGGGGTTAGGTTTAAAGGTAAGGACTGCTCAGTGGGATTTGATTAATATACATGTCTGTACATGTGACATTGTTTTTTCAGGTTGTAAAACTTGTTGCAAAACAATCTGAGGCAGACTAACTGTGTTATTTAAAGACTGCATGAAGATCCTCTGCAGGTTAGTGCAGGATAAACAGGTTCGTTTGCTGAACTGTGATGGATTTAAAGTAAAGAACAGTGTGTGACTGTGGTGCTCATGTCACAGTTAGATTACATCAAGTGTAGCAGAGATTCATTTAAACTGAAGCTCATGATGCTGACATTCATTCACTGAGTTCCACCTTCATACCAACAGTATAGTGTCTAATATAAAGACAGTGTACTGTCAGTGTAGAGGATGGAAACCAGCCAGGACAGCTCATGAAACATCTGCTGACATCTGGTTGAATTCAGTTGTGTACATCCACAGAGAGCAGCAGGTCAGCTGATCACAGCCTGTACTTTAAGAAAATCTACTGGAGCTCTCAACAGAAATTATTGTGAGCTGTGATTCTTTTCCCCACGCTGAGCCACTACAGCTGATTTTAGGGTTCCCACCTGCTCAATCCCACTTTAACCTCTTCCCTGCTCATGTTCCTGTTTAGAGGCAAAGTCACCCTCTACAGTGTAGGCATTGTATTATTACATTATTAAAACATTACATTACCTTAATATAGCACAAGGATCAATAAGTTTTGCGTAAAATATATATCAGTACTTCAGCTTTTAATGGAGTTTTAGTTATCACTAGTATCTGTCACCTTCTGTGTTGAGCTCATTGTTTCCTCTGTAGTGACTCAGCTGAGTCCAGATGGCTGAAAATGTTCCTCTGCTGCTCCGTCAGACTCTCCTCCTCCTGCTGATCAGCTGGGACACAAAACAGATCTTTGTTAGGCTCCACACTGCACTGAAGAGTCAAAGTGTCTCATATGTTCATCTGACAGCACAAAGAACAAGTTTTAGCTTCCCCAAGTGGGCAACTTATTTGAAACAAACACAAAAGGTTTGAGCACCGATACCAAATTTAGCAGTATGGCACAGCAGTACCAGGAGAGACTGAGGCCTGTTATTAGAATCAGATGCCCAGTGGGCAGACACAACTTTGCGCCAATAAGATTAAGGCAGCTGTGTTTTAATATAAATAAATGTATTTCATTATAGCACTTTTCCGCCAACATACGCTGTTTTCCTCTTTCTGGGGCAAAGTGGGCGATAAACAAAGAAATGCTCGGTATGTCCGATGGCCAGTCCAGCTGAATTGTACAATACTGATACTTGAGAGTGCGCGTGTGCGATGCAAGCACGTGTAGAGTGTGTGTTGAGCGCGTGATCAGTAGTGACAAAAACAATTCACAAAGCGTGACCATACTATAGTCGTGGCTCACTTCTAATCTATTGTTTTGCACACTTATACACATACCCAGCTGTTTAGCTACACTCTAGAGCCTCGCCTTTAACGGTCTTCTCCCGCCCGCTCTCACAGAGAGGAGCAGAAAACTTCATAAAGCTCAAGACTGACTGAACTCAGATCAAACTTACCTTGGCACTTACTTTTAGATGGGAGAGGGAAAAACTGAGAAACAAACAGCAATGAAACGGGAACTCTGTGGCTTCTTCTTCGTCGTTGTCGTGTTCGTCGTCTTCTTCTTCTTTTTGGCGGTCAGCGCTTTAAGGTACATTATCACCACCTGCTGGACTGGATGGTCATCCATTGTCCACAGACCCTTGGAAGTTTCTGTTCAGATTAAAAATGGAATTCAAGGATCTCGTGACTTGGGTTTGTGGCTTTCACTGTTTACTCTTTAATTTTCTGCCACGTGTAGCAAACCCCACAGCTCAAATCAATGAAGAATTTAGTATTTTTAAGATGTTCTTCGCAGCATTGCTGCAAACAACATACATAGCTGCAACCAGCAGCTATGTAGGCCTAAAATGTGGTCCAAACATGTGAAACAGGTTTACCACCAGAAGAAACAGACTGTAAATAAAAGACTGCGAAAATGAAAAAAATCTTACTCTGACTTTGGATTGCAACCACATTCCCATTTGTCTCTTTAGTCTTTTATTTATGGCTCCAATTATTTGTAACAATGTAACATGTAACAGTCCTGAACTCTGTAATTAACAAATGTGGCATTTTATCTTGAACGACTGAAATGGCTCCTTCAACTTGTAGCTTGAGATTTTTCACAAGCCTCCTTCTGATCAGAAAGTTTGTGTGGTCAGTTGTTTTTGTGTGTTTATCATACTGTAGGCATTTGTCACTCTTTTGAGACAGTTTTCTCTCCACATAAGTTCCTTGAATGCCTCACACACAGCTGCAGGACATTTAGCTAGCATCGGCTTTCAAGATATTCTTTCATACATTCTTCTGTCGTGTTTCATGTATTTGCTCCAACATTCAACATTGCTAAAACTGCATTGTTTCTGTGGCTTGTTGGTCTGGGTAATGATTGGGTGTGCAAGCTCCCGGGTTCAGCTCCTGGACAAGCCCATGTGGTGTTATATGAACCCTATAAAGACATTTGGTAGAGATATAATAACAACTTTCCAAAAATCTCAGCCAATTAATTCTCTCTATGAATATAATTAACAAATAAATTCTGCTGATGTGTTAATCCACAGCAGCTGGATAATAAAGTTTACTGTGTGAGCCATCTCACTTCATCTTTATTCCACCTTACAGGAAGCGTCTGCGTCTCAGCTTGAAAGTTTTTTTGTTTTGTTTTTTTAATGCACCTATTTATTTTATTTTACTATGGAAATTAAAACTCATCAGATTAAAAAACCTCAAGCAAAACAATCAATAAAGCTGCATAAACTGGTAACATATACACAAACAAACAAATACATACATTAAGTACATTAAATACAGGCCATAAAAATTAGAAACTAAAACGACCAAAACTTCAGAATCTATAAAGAAGGAAAACTTGAACATGATGAAAAGTGATGAAAAGTGTCTAATGACAGAAAAAAACATAATAATATTCAGGTCAAACATTTGCAGGCTGAAATAGCTGCATCCAAGTCTTTCAAGTTGAAAATCTCCTTAAGTCTATTAAGTGAGATCAGCTCATTCAGTTTTTGTTGATTTCAGCTGATTTCAAGAGGAAGGAGCTGCAAATCTGAACACTCTTTTTTCCCAACATAACTCTTTTGACACTGAGTTGGTAGTGGGGTATGTTCCTACACCTTTCATGACAACTATCCTCAGCCACATATTCCTGGATATGTATAATGACACCATCAACTTCCCATTTCACCATCATTGGCTTCTTTGATGTGACTTAGTGTTGACTCTGTGTACCTGTGAAACTCCATGACACTGGGTAAGAGGGCTTTATCATGTTATATGTGAGAGAATTTGGAGTAACAGTACTCGAACATGCCAAATCACTCCACAGCTTACTGCCATTCCCCGGCTGTAACCTGCATATGCATCACATTAAACCTAAATCCTGTACCATAGCCACATGATGGGCATGAAGATGAGGTTCAAAGGGCTGTGTCATGTTGCCAGATAGCTTCATCCCCACAAACATAAACATTCTTCAAAAAACAAAGGTTGTAAATATTTGCTGTATTTACAAGCATGTGCAAACAAACAAGACAATAATAAAAGAAAAATATATCAACATTTTACAAATGATACACTTAATGTAAAAACCAAATATGAGCACAACTCCACATGTACAATTGTCACTGCATATAAACATGACAGATGACATATTATAAGAAGTATAAACATATAATATACAATATGATCTGAAGCTGGTACTGGTGTATTTAAATTCCTTTTCTTTAGGCTCACATACACATTACTGCTTACCCTAATCATCTGATACAAGATGCTACTTACTTTTTGTGCAGTATTTACCTTAACATGCACTATGGTATAATAGCCCACTCACTTCTATAGTGCTGGTGATGTAGACAATAATGTCAGTTGATATGTAAAACTAGGAGAAGTAGACCACAAATGGTAGATATCGAGTGCTGGGAACACATTCTGTCTGATATTATTAATCTATCAGATTCTTGAATGTTTTATGTACTTAAGCCACAGTTAGAGAGTGAAACAGAGACTGACACCGGCTGAAATGTGTAGTAAACATTTTATTTTGAACTTTTATGAAGAAATACAAACTTTGAACTTTGAACTCTGGGCTGCTTTACTGTGTGTAATATTGCAAAGCACACTTTGCCTTTGTCAAGCAAACAACAACAACAACAATCACACACGCACACACAAACGTATAAAAACGATCACACAAAGAGGGACACAGAGGATGGAGACACAAGAGGAACCTAATGGACAAGGACCCAGAAAGGGAAAATCTACCACCATTCGCAAACGTCGTGTCGATTATTATACAGCAATAAAAAAGTTAATCCAGATACACACTTCAAATGTGAATTTGCGTTTCATCTCATGTTTTCCATCGTTTGTTTTTTTAAAAAAAAAAAAACACTAGTGCTGTAATATCAATTCAAATTAGAATAAAAAAAATAAAGAGACGTACGAAACACTGTGGATGTGCTTTAATGTACTAGAAATACTACTCACCATCAGTTACAAATGAAAGAAATGAAGAAAGCTCGTTTTTGTCACGGGCCGGTATTTTGAGTTTTATGCCCGTTTGTATTATGTTCTGGTTTGTATAGTAGAGACTTAAACCTTCAGTTAGTTCTATGGTTGTGTTCTCTGTTTCCCTGTTTAGTTTTATCTGTTTAGGTTACTCTCATGTCTGTGTCTCCCCACTATGTTTGTAGCATCGTGTCTTCAGCGTGTGTTTGTTGTGTCCTCTGGGTTTAAGTCTCCCTCACCTTTGTGTGTCCCTGTTATGTCTTTGTGTCTCGTCTGCCTGTTCCGTCCTTATGTTTGTTTTTTTTTGCCTGTCCCTTTTGGCTCTTTTGCCATCAGAATTATTGTCTAAAGGCAAAGAAAGATGCCCAACGGATTTACTTTACCAAATTGACCATCCCAGCCTTGCCATAATGGTCCATTTGATTCACCTTTTATTGTTTATTTTATTTTCACTTGCTGAATACGGGACAGACTTGACTGGAGGAAAGAAGGGGAGAAAGAAAGAGGGAAAGAGAAACAGCTGAGAAGAGGGACAGGGGAGAAGGGCAAAAAACAAAAACCAACAGAATGGGCAGGAAAAAAAAGACAAAAAATGCATATATCAATCACCTGGATCACCTGTTGAGAAAGAAAAAAGAAAACAAGCAGAAGAGAACAAGAGTAATAGAATAAACAACATCACAATGATATATGGGAATATGACAGTAAATACTAAATATTAAACATTATTGTGCAGCACATAAGATCAACAGAACACAGTGTGCTTTGAGGTAGGAGCCAAAAAGGGTGTAGTTTGTGGGTGTGATCACCCGTGTGTACACCTGTGAGCATGGACGCGCTTGTTTTTTTAAAAGGTTCCTTCATGTAATGATCTGCTAGAGGGTGTGGGGGGGCCACAGCCCCGTCCTCCAAGGCATGAAGCAGGTATGGAGGAGATCAAAACTCCAGACATCCAGAGGCCCCCAGAACACAAGAGACCAAGGAAGACCAACAGAGGGGCAGCTGCGCCACTGTCCCAGAAAGAGCTGAGGAGAGTCCCAGATGAGGGCTCACTCAGCAGCCGCGGAGCAGAAGCCAGGGGGAGTTGCAGTGACGTGCCCGTGAGCTCCGCCGGCAGCCAGCTGTGCCTGAGTGACCGAGCCCCAGGCCGAGAGGCCGGGGGCACCCCACCTCCGAAGTGGCCCGAGCGAGCCCCAGGCTCCAGGCCCCGATAAGCGGCCGCCAAGGAGTGAGCCGGCGTGTACCTGGACGCCCATCCCCAGACACAAAGAACCACCAACGCACTGATGTCTGAGGGGGTCCGCCACTGGCAGGGGAAGTGGTGGTGGGGGGAGATAGGCCTCCAAACCTTGGAGGGCCTGAGATGTCCCCAGAGAGGTGGTGTCTGATACCCAGCCTGACATATAGACACAGACATACAGGCACACACAGATACAAACATCCATTCCCACCCTCATGCTCTCATATGCACTCACTCCACACTCAACCAACGTGGAGACAGACATAAAGAGACGCTGTACACACGATCACACTCCCCAAGCGTACTCTACAAACCGGGTCTAGGTACCCTTGCCCCTGGAGGGGGGAACTGCACCCAGACCCAGGTGGTGTTACCCTTTTCCCTGCGGTGGGGAGAGGCAGACCGCCCCGACTCCGCAGCAGCAGGGAGGCCCCACACTCCAGACCGCAGTCGGATGGCCAACTCCTCCTCCTAGCCCCCCCGCTCCAGCAGGTCGCAGAGAACGGGGGTGAGAGAAGACTCCAAACCTCCCTCCACCCGCTCATATGTAGTGTTGATGCATGTGTGTTCTAAGGTGCATTTAAAACCCAGGAGGGCATGGAGCTACCTGCCAGAGAGCAGCAGGTAAGCGCATAGTCCCTCCTGCTAGCCCTCAATGTCTACGTGTATTTAACATTGAGAGGTGGGCAATGATGCCAGGGGTGAGGTGTACACCCTGATGGTAACTTGGATTCCGTGTATCGTGCCCACCCCCAAGATCCTATATGTATGTGTAATGAGAGTGTGAGTAATGTGAATGTCTAAGTTGTGAGATAAAATTGAGGCAGAGGCAGCCAGAAGGGGGCAAGTGACCCCTCCCTGGGGCCAGCTCCCCCGCTGACCACAGTAGGCACCCCCATACTCCGCGACCCGCCAGGGAAAGGGGGCCCAGGCCCATCCAGACCGGGGCTCAGTGCAGCAGCGCCTCCCGGCCCCACAGAGCCCGGGACAGTCCACCCAACCCCACCACAGAGAAAACTGCACCCACCCCACCATCCACTCATCTTCCAGACTACATAAGACAATAGACGCCCAGGCTGAGATCTTCCTCCACCTCTCCTATATCTCCCCTTCCTGCAGAGAGAGTTCCTGAAGAGAGGAAAGCTCCGTCCTTACGTTATCCTCCCTGTGTTTCATTCCATGTCTGTCATGTGTATCCATGTATATTTCCCCAGCTAATCTTGTCTCTCCCTCTCTCTCTCGTGTCCCCTCGACCCCTGCGTCAAA
Organism: Rhamphochromis sp. 'chilingali'; assembly: GCF_963969265.1. Taxonomy (NCBI): domain Eukaryota; kingdom Metazoa; phylum Chordata; class Actinopteri; order Cichliformes; family Cichlidae; genus Rhamphochromis; species Rhamphochromis sp. 'chilingali'. The sequence goes on from NC_137945.1 coordinate 6,251,107, forward strand.
CTCGTGTTGTCACAGTCTATGTCTCACTATCTCCTGATTACATTTTTACAAATATATTTTACAAATATAAATACACAATGTATTGACAACCACTGCACATGTAAGAAAAATCCACAGATACATAAATCAGCAGTCATATTGCAGTGTGTGTTAGAGAGAGAGAGAGAGAGTGAGAGAGCGAGAGAGAGCCCCCAGGAGCCAGAGGCATCCAGAGATGGATGCACATACAAACAGATGAAGTTTACTAAAGAACAAAACATGAACATACAGAACCAGGGGTAAAAAAAAAAAAATAATTATATGAGTATGCGAAAAAAATTCACATACATATACAGTGGGGCAAAAAAGTATTTAGTCAGCCACCGATTGTGCAAGTTCCCCCACCTAAAATGATGACAGAGGTCAGTAATTTGCACCAGAGGTACACTTCAACTGTGAGAGACAGAATGTGAAAAAAAAATCCATGAATTCACATGGTAGGATTTGTAAAGAATTTATTCGTAAATCAGGGTGGAAAATAAGTATTTGGTCACCTCAAACATGGAAAATCTCTGGCTCTCACAGACCTGTAACGTCTTCTGTAAGAAGCTTTTCTGTCCCCCACTCATTACCTGTATGAATGGCACCTGTTTGAACTCATCATCTGTATAAAAGACACCTGTCCACAGCCTCAAACAGTCAGACTCCAAACTCCGCCATGGCCAAGACCAAAGAGCTCTCGAAGGACACCAGGAAAAGTATTGTAGACCTGCACCAGACTGGGAAGAGTGAATCTACAATAGGCAAGCAGCTTGGTGTGAAAAAATCAACTGTGGGAGCAATCATCAGAAAATGGAAGACATACAAGACCACTGATAATCTCCCACGATCTGGGGCTCCACGCAAGATCTCATCCCGTGGGGTCAAAATGATCATGAGAACGGTGAGCAAAGATCCCAGAACCACACGGGGGGACCTGGTGAATGATCTGCAGAGAGCTGGGACCAAAGTAACAAAGGTCACCATCAGTAACACACTACAACGGCAGGGAATCAAATCCCGCAGTGCCAGACGTGTTCCGCTGCTGAAGCCAGTGCATGTCCAGGCCCGTCTGAAGTTTGCCAGAGAGCACATGGATGATACAGCAGAGGATTGGGAGAATGTCATGTGGTCAGATGAAACCAAAGTAGAACTTTTTGGTATAAACTCAACTCGTCGTGTTTGGAGGAAGAAGAATACTGAGTTGCATCCCAAGAACACCATACCTACTGTGAAGCATGGGGGTGGAAACATCATGCTATGGGGCTGTTTTTCTGCCAAGGGGACAGGACGACTGATCCGTGTTAAGGACAGAATGAATGGGGCCATGTATCGTGAGATTTTGAGCCAAAACCTCCTTCCATCAGTGAGAACTTTGAAGATGAAACGAGGCTGGGTCTTCCAACATGACAATGATCCAAAACACACCGCCCGGGCAACAAAGGAGTGGCTCCGTAAGAAGCATTTGAAAGTCCTGGAGTGGCCTAGCCAGTCTCCAGACCTCAACCCCATAGAAAATCTGTGGCGGGAGTTGAAAGTCCGTGTTGCTCGGCGACAGCCCCAAAACATCACTGCTCTCGAGAAGATCTGCATGGAGGAATGGGCCAAAATACCAGCTACTGTGTGTGCAAACCTGGTAAAGACCTATAGTAAACGTTTGACCTCTGTTATTGCCAACAAAGGTTATGTTAGAAAGTATTGAGTTGTATTTTTGTTATTGACCAAATACTTATTTTCCACCCTGATTTACGAATAAATTCTTTACAAATCCTACCATGTGGATTCATGGATTTTTTTTTCACATTCTGTCTCTCACAGTTGACGTGTACCTCTGGTGCAAATTACTGACCTCTGTCATCATTTTAAGTGGGGGAACTTGCACAATCGGTGGCTGACTAAATACTTTTTTGCCCCACTGTATATGTGAATTTTTGAGGCTCTCAGAACAATAGAACTTTTTTGTTGGTTGAGTCTGATATTGATTGTATGTACAATTCCATATCCTTATAAAAAGGCAGAAATATGGTGTTTTATTAATAAACTTACATTTATGAATAAAATATTTAGCTAAAAGTATTAACAATTTTTTTTTATAAAAAAAACATTTATCATTCTTCCTGGAGAACTTAAAGAAACAGAATAAAACATTTTCCCATCATTAAGAAAACTCCCTTAAAATATGGACAATAATAAAACTGCTAAATTCCTTCCAGAATCTCTGTGTAGAGGAACAGTACCAAAAAAGATGTGCCACACTTTCTGGATGATCCCCACAGAAAGTTCAATTAGTATTTATGTTGTGACTGGCTGGTTTAACATTTATGAAGAATTTTATATGAGATTTCCTTCACCTTGTTTACAATTAGATATTTATGGGCTCATCCTGACTGTCTTCCAGGTGATATCTGGAACATGTCGGTTCCAGTAAGATATTATATATGGGAGAGACACGATATCTTCTTGGAATAAACTACGTATTCTCTTATTGCTGTTACCAAGTTCCTGTGAAAAGCAGATTTTTCCCACTGCTGACTCAGCTGGATCAGGGAGAGTGACTGAGGTAGATATTGAGCTGTCAGTGTTTTTATATAACATTAAAGTACCTGAGGGTATGGCACCAAGCACCATTGAGAATTCCCAAACACTGATGGGAAAATTATAAAATGTAAGGAATTCATTGTAAGTAAGTAGTGCTCCCTCTTTATTAACCAGCTGAGCCAAGGTCAAGGTAACTTTATTTATACCCATAGGCAAGGTAAATTTTCTTTACAGAAAAAATGACAGCATTTGGCATCCCTTTAAAAACACACATACCTAGTAAAGATATAAACCTCACTGTGGCACATATATAGTAATTTTAATATTTCGAATCAAAAACAGTTCTTATTTAATTCAGTGACAGCAACGGGGACAAAGCTATTTTTATAACGCTTTGTCCTGCATCTCGGAAATAGAAACCTCTGTCCTGAGGGAAGAAGCTGAAATTCACCCCTTAGAGGATGGTAACCATTTTTAAGGATTGATAAAGCCATCCTCTGTACCTCCTTAGAGTACAGGGAGGCTAAACAAGACTGTGGCTCACCTATCAGACGACTGGACCATCTCACTATCTGATTTAGAGAGTTTTGCTCTGTGACAGAGGTCTGACGAAACCATGCCACCAAACAAAAGGATAAAACAGACTCAATAAAAGAATGATAAAACAAAGTTAAAATTTTTTGGTCAATGTGGAAATGAGCAAGTTTCCTAAGACAATAAAGGTGCTGGTGACCCTTTTTACAAACTGATTTGCAATTTTGATCAAAGTTCAGTTTTTCATTGATTATGGTCCCAAGATATTTATATGATTGTACTTGCTCTATTTTCTGACCTTTAATTAAAGTGACTGCATGCCCATTTTGTTGTTTCCTAAAATCAATCACCATATCTTTTGTTTTAGATATGTTCAGCTGGATATAAGACTCCTCACACCACTGAACAAAGTCATCAATGACTGGACCGTGGTTAGTTTCACCCTCTTTCAGTAAGCTGACAATAACAGAGTCATCTGCATATTTAATGATGGCCCTGTTTTCACATCTGCTCTGACACATGTTTGTATAGAGAATGAATAATAAGGGAGATAAAACAGACTCAATAAAAGAATGATAAAACAAAGTTAAAATTTTTTTGGTTTGGAGCTTGCAATGCGTCCTGTCATAGAACCCTCCAACGCATAGTGAGAGCTGCAGAGAGGATCATTGGTGTCTCTCTCCCCTCCCTCCAGGACATTTACAGCACCCGTCTCACTAAAAAAGCCCTTTGCATAGCGGCCAATCCCACGCACCCAATGCAAAGCTTCTTCAAGCTGCTGCCGTCAGGGAGGAGACTGCGGAGTCTCCAGGCCAGGACCAGCAGACTGAAGGACAGCTTCATCCATCAGGCTGTCAGGAAGCTTAACTCCCTCCCGATTCTGCCCCCCTCTCCCCTCTTCTCCACCACGGTCTCACTGAACTCTGTCACACACACACACACACACACACACACACACACACACACACACACACACACACACACACTCACTCACTCTCTGACGCACTCACTGGCCTGCTCCAGTCACTTTGTGGAGCATTGGACTGCCATTACCTCATAAGACTTTGTCTGTCACACTATCTTTTATCGTACATTACTAAATCTCCATCTGCACTATTTGCCTATTTGCACTACTCTGTCTGGTTTGCACTCAATGCTATTTACCCTTACCTGAATATTGTATATTGTATATTGTATAGTTTCTTGTTATATGTAAAATTGTATTGTATTTAGAGATGGACCGATCCGATATTACGTATCGGTATCGGTCCGATACTGACCTAAATTACTGGATCGGATATCGGAGAAAAATAAAAAATGTAATCCGATCCATTAAATATCACGAAAGCACCTCACAAAACTTGCAACACGCTGTAACTCACCTCAGAACGTTAGCACGTCGGAGCAGTATGCATCACGTGATAGAGCGGCTGTGGCGTGCGGGACCTGTCGGTGGTCTGGATAGCATTTGGAGCTTCGCTACCAACCCGGCATGTCATCTCCGACAAAGTTATCCCCGGGAGAAGTAAAGCAAGTGTGTAAGTCCATCTCTGAATGTATGTAAAGCATTCCTGCGTTAAGCTTAACAAGCGACTGCCTCTTCTTGCTGCTACTTCAATCATGAAACTGCTTAATGATCAGCTGATCGGCTTTTCTGTCGCGAGTGAGTCCATCTCTCTGGTTTGTTTTTGGCCCACTTTGCACCAGAAAGAGGAAACCAGTGGCTGAACAACAGCAGCACGTTTAACCCTCCTGCCTTCTTGGGACCTTTTTGTGCCACTGCTATGTGTTAAATGGCTGCCATTTCCACTGTGTTCAGTGGAATATAACCAAACTTGCCACAGGATAGTTTTTACCTGTCAATGTTAATATTCCAGTGTGAATTCCTTAAATCAGCCTAAAATGGCTGAGCAGCAGAAATCCCCACACCCATCACCCTGGGGACCATTTTCTGCCCATTGACTTCCATTATAAACGCTATTTTTCAACCCCAAATTATCATCATATGATTTTATTTTTTCTTCTTTTCTTGGATGTCAATGAAGACTCAGGGCCTTGAAGTTTTAATTTTTAAATTGCAAAAAAAATGCAAAAAAAATAATGGCAGGTCAAAATGTATGTTGGTGCCAATCTTTGGTCCATCTAAAGGCCTACTTATAATGACAATCACATATTACTTCAACTGGTTTTTTGTGGAAATATTTAGTTTCGTTTTTTGGTTTTTGGGGCTTATAACACAGGGCGCTCATGTAATAACACTGGGATTTGAAGGGTTAAAACAACGAAAATATAATTAAAACTTTACATGAATATTTCAGGGAGAAGTAGTTTTACAAGGTTGGCTAATTTAAAGTGGAATAAAATATGGATATATGGTCTTTTTATGGTGTGGCTGAGAATGGTCCCTAGGGTGATGGGTGTGAGTTTTTTAAAGGATGGCAGGAGGGTTAAGCTTGATCAGCTGTTGTTAGAATGTATTTAATATTAATTTCTACACCAGGATCTTTTTCTAGCTGACGGCTGGTAACTGTGCAGGGGCGGATCTAGCAAAGTTTAGCCAGGGGGGCCGATAGGGCATTAACAGGGAAAAGGGGGCACAAAGACATACTTTTCTTTCTTATTCTCATTTAAAATGTCTAGCTTTTAATAAATAATTATCCGAATCTTACACCCAAAGTTTTAATTTGATGTAAAAGGAATAGAAGTCAATTACTGTATATAGTGACTATTAAGTCTAATATATATACCCTAGTAAGCTATAGTACTTTTTCCTTTGGAAAGGTACCATCTGTGCAGTCTGCAATTTTGTTGAAGAAAGATGTTGCGTCTATTTAATATTTCTTGAAAAATAATTGATTTCTGTGCATTTTTTTTCACACTGAATCAAATTAAGGTTGATTACGTCGATTAAGCATCATGAGGTGGAGCGTGAGGGGTGGTTCCCTATTTTTTATTTATTTATTTTTGTTGTTGCTGGGAGTTGGAACCCTATTAGTTAGGTTGCTTAATATTTATGCTAAGTACTCTTTAAAATACCAGAATAGTGAGGATGGTGTAGGTTTAAGTTTATTAGATTGATCAGTATTGCTGAACTATGAAATTTTTTTTTTTTGCATACAGGTATAACAGAATAGCTTTAGTGTAGTTGTTGTTTTAAACTTGAGTATGAACTTATACAAAATGCAGCAAGATATTTTAAAAAACAGTTTTGTTGATTAAAAAACACTATATCGGATTCATATCGGTATCGGCAGATAACCAAATTTATGATATCGGTATCGGTATCGGACATTAAAAAGTGGTATCGTGCCATCTCTAATTGTATTTATTTAAATTTCTACTTTTTAATTATTTTACTTGCATTTTTTAATCACTCTCTTATATTTAAATGTTTATTTGCTATTCATCTAGGGGTTGAGAGTAAAGAAATTTCAATTCTCTGTATGTCCTGTACATGTGGCAGAATTGACAAATAAAGCTGACTTTGACTTTGACTTTGATAAGACGCACCCTTGAGGAGAACCTGTGGAGGAGAACACTGGGTCAGACAGAATCCCATTTATTCTCACTCTTTATGACCTGTTAGTTAAAAAAATCTAAAATCCAGCCCATCAGGTTTTTCCTGATTTCAAACTGTTCTAAAAGTCTTTTAATTAAAATATGGGCCTGTATTGTATTAAAAGCCAAAGAAAAATCAATGAAAAGAAGTCTTGCAAAAGTCCCTTTACTCTCTACATGTTTAAGAATCAGATTTAACAAAGTCAAAAGTGCGTCCTCCACTCCTCTATTGGGCCTATATGCAAACTGCATTGGATCCAGCTGATGTTCAGTCTCTTTCATAATCACATTTCTGATGATTTTTTCAAAGACTTTCATTACAACTGAAGTGAGGGCAACAGGTCTGAAGTCATTTAGAATTTTTGGACGACTAGATTTAGGGACAGGAACCACGACTGCTTCTTTCCAAAGAGAGGGCACATGTTGTGTTTGCAATTTATAAGCATTCTTCACCGATCCGTAACAAAGGTCCAACATTTTATCCCGTCTGGTAGGACAGGATAGATATTGATACAGATTGCCCAAAGTATTTTTAAGAGAGACATGGTTAAAATCCCCCATTATAAAGTTTGGTGCGTCAGGAGAGAGCACCTGCAGCTTCTGCACTACGTCTGAAATGATGCTGCAAGTGGAGGCGGGGTGTGCCCTCGGGTGAATGTAAACTACGGTAATAAAAAGTTGTGGAAACTCACGAGGGAGATAAAAAGGGCGCAGTGACACGGATAAAAGTTCAACATCTGGTGTACAAATACACTCTCTAACACTCACAGCGCTACAGTAACGTTTGTTCACATACAAGCATACTCCCCCTCCTTGAGATTTCCCTGTTACCCGTGCATCCCGATCGCGGCGAAAGGGAGCTCCAAAACCGTCAATTGAAAAATCAGCGTCCTGATCCAGCTCCGTCAGCCATGTCTCAGAAAAAGCCCCATTACACAGCTGAAGTCTTTCTGGAACCTGACGTTTCCCTGGAGTTCATCCAGCTTGTTCCTAAGAGACTGAACATTTCCAAGGATAACAGATTGCAGGGGAAACCGACTGACCTGTTGTCTCCTCAGACGCAATTTAACACCTCCACATCTCCCTCTTTTCCTCTTCCTCTTCTCACTCATTCTGTTAGAGTCTTTATGTATAAAATCCGGCATACATGAGGTGACCTCGCGGGAGTAGAAATCCAACCACAATGAAGAAAAAAGAATCCATGACGTTCTCACTGTTGTGGAGCGTCACTTTGTAAGAAAACTGTCACTTCTTTCAACCAAAACACATGCCAGCAATAGAAACAAAAAGAAACGATAAGAACTTAAAAACTTAGGATGCCAAGCTCTAACTCACTGCCAGTCGCTGCGTGCGCATGCCACCAATAGGATCCCATTTTGGACCCAAGATTCCAGGAAAAGTGATTTATTTTTAAATAAAATATCTCTGTTGTTCCAGATGAGGTGGACATCACAACAATGTGATTGGTCACTGGAAATGTTGAACCTGGAACAACATTTATTATGATGATGTGGGAACAACACCAACACGAGGAGATCATTCCAGGATGAATGTCAAAGGGAAAGTCCCTGGGACGCTTCCAGTTATGTTTGCATCCGGCGTAGTCATCTGACCGGTCTGTGCTATATCACCCCTCCTGACCCGGAGTGGTATAACATTTTGTAGAAAAGTTTGATCGATTCGCTCGCTCTCTCTCTCTCTCTTACAAAAATAATAAATTCTCTGGGGGGGTTTTCTCATAAGTTTATGGTACCCGACGGAGGAAGCATTGACCAGGACGGTCGTCTGACTCCTTCTTGATGTGCGTAAAACAAGGCCATTTTCTTTTAGGGTTTCTGTCTATTCTCTGTTAACGGGAAAACCCGTTGTAAAAGTAGCTATAAAAATGAAGAAAAACTCTTTACTTTGGTATGAGTGGCTGCACAAAACCAAAATACCTCATTGGGGTGTTTAAATAAAATTATTTAGTTTTGAATTTAGTTCCGAGTTCTGAATATGTGCGCGGTGCTTTTTTTTCCACTAAGGGTTATTTTACACGTACAAGGAGTTGAGGCCTGCATGAAATTCTTTGCTAGGTTACAAGCATTAAGAAATACTAATATCGATTAGAGGGGTTGTTGACGTCTTCTTGACCTGCGGTGTGTGCAAAATAAGACTGTTTTCTTTTAAGGATTCTATTTTCTGTTAATGAGAAAACCCGTTGTAAAAGTAGCTCAAAAGATGAAGAAAAACTCTTTACTTTTGGTCTGATAAGGAGTGGCTGCACCAAACCAAAATACCTCATCGAGGCGTTTTAATAAAATTATTTGGGATAGAGTTCTGAATATGTGAGCGGTGCTTTTTTCACTAAGAGATTTTTTTTACACGTGCGAGGAGACGAGTGGGTGGCCTGTAGGTTAATATAAGAAAGTAAAATAAATCCGCTATTGTAAAAAGAAATGGCTCTCTACAAGCAATAGAAAGTCCTTCTTCTCATTACAAGCGTTGGTGTAGCATGCCTCCACCCGGCTCTATAAATATAAATGCAATCCGTTACTAGTCAGATAATCTTAAAGGTTTTTATTTTATTGCGCCTGTAATAAGATTAACATAAGAAAGAAAAATAAAGCCGCTATTGAAGAAAGAAATAGCTCTTTACTGAGAAAAAGGTTATCAAGATCATTGTCATAATACTGAAACATTTAAACAGAATTCAAACTATGAGTTTGTCTGTGAAAAATGAACTGTCTTGATCATTCTGTCTGTCTCTATGCAGCATGCGCTCCGATCTCCACTGACTCATCAGAAATCTGCTGCGTCACCCCCCTGAACTTTTCCTCCCCCCAGGAACCACCCCTCCTTTTTTCCCACCGGATGCAATTAGTCACACATATGGAATCGATTAGACACTTCCGGAGTACTTTCTGTAAGGTCAAAAGGTCAAGGCTAGGGACATCAATCAAACTGATGACACATGGTGTAGGGTTATGTTTTTTTTCAATAAGGATGTTATGTGTTTGTATACTTTCTGCCCAGTTTGACCCATTTAGCAAAAGTCAGCCCGTTTAAGGCTCTGATATCTATTCTGTGTGACTTAAGGCAGTTATGACATGGTCTGATTTTCTCACCCAATAAAGGAATATTTCATATATCATTCTACTCGTCATTCTATCAGACACAGTTATCACAGCTCGTACATTTTCTTTTTACACATATATGTAAGCACTGAGCCAAATTTAGTAATGCCAACATACTGAAGGAACAACATTTGTCTCTTATATATGATACATCTATATATACACTGTCAAAGATACTTGAGTGTCTTTGAGTGAAGATTTAAGGTGATAGGATATATAAATAGCTGCAACTAGTATCTTTACTGAAGCTCAGTATTTGACACAGAGTTCACTCACATGTGCTGTACCAGTTTACCTGCACATGTGATGTGACAATAGAAGTGATTTGATTTGAGAGTTCAAACTCACTGCTGTAATAACTAATAATGATTAGTATAATAACTATAATATTGGCCATATCATATTTACACTGACTTTAGTCTCATGAACAACATTAACTATTTGTTATTTACTAGCTAATCTTATATGACTGTTCAGTACATATATGAAGCCCAACAATCATGTTTTACAGTCCTGTGGTCTCAGCCTCAGATACTTATTAAATCAAACAAAGCTCATGTAGAAACAAACAAACGAACAAAATATGTTCTCCTTCATTTCTGTCAACCACACGTTTCCAGTTATCATGGTTGCTAGGCAACCTGGGCAGCGCGACGGAGGCTAGACCGTCCCATTTCACAAGCCTCACACTTCCGGCCTTAGCGGTCTTTGAGTACGCGGCGCTTGAGGACCATTGAGGCTGCGTACTTTAAGGCTGCAGACCCTGAATTGGGATACAGCCTATGTTAAAAGACTTTGAAGCGAGTTGCTAAAGAATCGAGGCTGCTGCTAGCTTACGTAGCATTAGCACTGTGCCGCAAGTTGGTCACCTGTTTACGAGCGGCACCATTGTTTATTGTTGGTCTGCATATGGAAGACTGTTAATGCTTGCATATGGTTAAGAGAAGCTGGTTATAAATACTATTGTTACTGCTTAAGTTCTAATGCAGATTGATCATTTAATTTAGCACTTTAATAGAAAGCAGTATTTAAGAATACTCAAGTAAAATAATAATAATAATAATGGATACTTTATTGATCCCCATGGGGAAATTACTTGTAAATATTGTACTACAAAGCTTTATGCACTGCATTGATGTGTTAAAAAACATGTTTGGGATTGTTCACAGTATTTGCAGATGTGTGATAACAAACAATTTGTTTTTTGGTTTGTATTTAAAGGTTTTTCACCTATGGCTGACTATGACCGAAAAGAAGATTAAAGAAAAAGGAAAACAAAAGAACTGCCTGGTCATTGAGTGAAATCCAGTTAAACACCTGTGGTAGATGCATCAATCCCTTTCAAGCGGGGAAGCTGCAAAAACTTAAAGAGCTTGACAGTTTCAAAGATATTTAGTTTATATATTTTATATGAGACAGTACTTGTGTAAGAATGACTGATGTTGCGCCAAAAACTGACTGCCAAAAATTGATTTCCGGTTTTTGCCCTAAACTGATTGCTCGTGTGTGCGCGCGTGTGCGCCCCCGCGCCTGTGTGTCTGTGCACTCTCGTGTCTCTGGGACCATGCTTGTGTGTGTGAAAATGTGTTAAACCAGAGTAAAAGCGCTTAGTTAAACTTGTGCTTTTGTAACATTCAGTATGGCGAGACATACAGGTTGCATGCCTCGGGGGAAGACTTTATTTCAATTTATTTGCATTTGTATAATCCGAACAAGGAGATTTAGAATCAAAGTCAGAGTCGCAAAAAGCTGTCGCCCTGGCTCCCAGCAAAAAACTCCTGAAAAAACCGCCGTCTTTTCTCCCAAAACGCACAACAACAACAACAAAAAACCCCTAGAATAACTCGATAGAACTCTCACGGCTCCCAACCCAACCCTTAGGCAAATAAGCAGGAAACCTCCTGGAAAACCCTCCGTCTTTCTCCAAAACACGCGCAACAACAACAAAAAAACCCCCTAGAATAACTTAGGGAACCCTCTATTTCCCAAAACCTTATATTCAAAAACAGGGGAAAACTCCTGAAAAAATCCTTAGTCTTTTTTCTTCAAACGATCCCTCTTCCTCAAATTCTCAAGTTCTCCCTTCGCTCTTACTCGAACCCGCAGCCGCAGCCAGCGCAGAAAGAAAAAGCGTTTGTCCTACTCCCCGGCTTAGCTCCCGAATGCTGCTTAGCTCGTTCGAAAATTTGCGCCGGAGACCAACTCGTCTCTGAGGCGTGCCTAACTTCGCCCCACTGCCAATCACATAACAAATGGGCGGCTCCCCTCGCACCCCGGTTAGCCAATCGGATGCAGGTCCGATTTACATTCACAGCGATAGGTTTATTCTCTCGCTCACATTCAGGAGAAATAATTTAACATTTAGGCCTAAATTGAACTGTTTTTTTTTCCCTCAGAAAAAAGAAGACTTTTCTCTTTTTTCGCAAACAACATGGACGCCAGACCTGCCAACCTCACTGTGGTCTCTCAGACCCCAGTAACTAGCTACAGAGCCCCCGCGACTCCAGCGCAACTCACACGAATGCATCTTTGTAGGGTTCAGCCAGCACCCGCTAACCCAATGTAGGACAGCATCCGTCTCAGCTCCGGCGGATTTTGGGGCTATTCCTTCAGCCTCAGAGAGAGCGAAATCTATTTCTATCAACTAAAAGCAGGTGAAAGTTTTGGCCCGCTAACACCACAGATTGCCTTTACTTCGTCTGACTGGGGTGTTTTGAGCCTCATCGCGACGCCCGAAGTGCAGAAGAGCCTGCGGGAAATGAGCTCGCAACAACCGGGAACCAGGGATCATCAACAACTGCCGTGGCTTTCCCTATGTACATATCAATCGGTAAGTGTTAATCTTCCTGTCTAACTACATTTTTGCATTTTCCTTTTGACCATTCTCTCAATCCTTTCACTTAAAAAAATATATCACAAGGGTTTGTAACACGTAAACAACATGGACGCCATCCATTCATTCGCTTCCGCTTATCCTTTTCAGGCTCTCCCTAGGAAGACACAGGCTGCGCCCCCGCCTCCACCCAGTCGCCGCACGTTCGCTCAGGTCACCAGCCATCCAGCCGGTGTGCCGACGTTTAAAATCCCTCGCCGCCCAGCCCCGCAGGTCGCGGCCCAGGGTCCCCTAGGATCACAGAACCCTAAGACCCACTGGCCCAGGAAACATGTCCCGCCTGCTGCTGCTCAGGGTGCCCCATCACCAGCCAAGCAGTCGGACCACAAGAAGAACAACATGCCTAACATCCCCCATGGGGGAGATCGGAGCCGGACAAGCCCGGGCTCCAAGTTCACTCTAGGACACAGTTCGGAGCCCGTTCGGAGAAGTGTGTTCTGCCTCCACCTTTCAGCGCCTGGGACTCGAGTTGGATCCCACAGAGTGAATGAATATAAATAATGAATGAATGAATGAATATGAATGAATGAATATTCTTTATTGTCATTGTCACAAGTACAATGAAATTGAAAGATGTCTCCGGTCAGTGCAACATCACGAAAGATAAATACTTAAAAAACTATAATAGATAGGATATAAAGGATAAAAATACATATAAAATACAGTATTCTCATACGGTAAATACACCCACGCAATCCAGGCCTAAGGCCCCATACAGACACTCAACATATAACCTAGTTGATATACCACTCAAACTATCAATCACTCAATCAGTTTGTTAGCGCATCCAACAAAACATGTCTAAAAGCATTCCAACATCAAGGGCACAAATGACAACCAGGGCAATGAGAGTCATCTACTTTTTGTAGCATTAAGACATGATATTGCAATTGGATAGAAACTGTGTTTGAGTCTGTTAGTCCTTGTGTGTGTTGTTCTATACCGTTTGCCTGAAGGCAGCAGTTCGAACATGGAGTGTCCAGGGTGTGAGGTGTCCTTTATGATGTTATGGGCTCTTTTGAGGCAGCGAGAACTGTGTAGATCTTTCAGTTTGAGGAGAGGGCAGCCGATTGTCCTTTGGGCAGCGTTGATTACTCCCTGGAGTGCTTTCCTCTGAGCCACTGTGCAGCTAGCGTACCATATGCCTATGCAGTACGTTAGTATGCTTTCGATGGAGGCTCTGTAAAAAGACACCAGCAGTCTCTGTGTGATGTTGTTCTTCCTAAGCACTCTCAGAAAGTACAGTCTCTGTTGTGTCCTTTTCAGTAGCTCAGAGGTATTCACACTCCAGGATAGGTTTCCCTCTATGCTGACTCCCAGGAAGCGGAACTCTGCCACCCTCTCCACATGGTCGTCGCTGATGATTAGTGGTTGGATTTCTGTCTTGTGTCTTCTGTAGTCAATTATGAGTTCTTTGGTCTTTTTCGTGTTTAGGAGAAGGTTATTATCCTTGCACCATGAAGACAGCCGCTCCACCTCATCTCTGTAGGCAGACTCATCTCCCCCAGATATGAGCCACACCACAGTAGTGTCATCTGCGAACTTTACAATGGTGTTGCTCTGGTGGGCGGGGGCGCAGTCGTGTGTATAAAGCGAGTAGAGCAGTGGACTAAGCACGCAGCCCTGTGGCGACCCAGTGCTTAGATTTAGGGCTGGAGATGTGTAACATCCCACTCTCACTCTCTGTCTGCGGTCAGTGAGGAAGCTATTGATCCACTTACAGGTGCTGTGAGGAAGCCCTAGTTCTTTTAGCTTGGCGTCCAGTTTGTATGGAAGAATGGTGTTAAATGCCGAGCTATAATCCACAAAGAGCATACAGAGAGTGCATTTCAGCAAAGAGACGACGAGACACTGTTCAGCTGAATCAAGCATGTCAGTCTCACAAAACATACTGTTTATTTACCCAAGATTAAGTCAAGACATATTGCTGATCATTAGTGGAAACTGAATAGAGAAGTGGAGCAAGGCAGCTGCCTTGGGGTAAACCGCAGTTCGTAACTGAGAAATAACCATTACAATAAACCTTCTGCTATCTTCTGTCCAAATAACTTTTCATCCAGCACAAAGCAGCTGGTGAAAATCCATAACATTTTAGTTTATCAATCAAAAGATCATCATTTATCAAATCAAATGCAGCACTAAAGTACAAGAATACCACTTTCCCATCATCTAGATGTTTATACCATATATTATCTGTCATATGAATTAGAGCTGAGCTGGTAAAATGACCAGCTTGGTTCAGTGAAGAAAAATGTCTGATTGTAACCTAAGGGTTTTTTACATTAAGAAAAAGAAACCAAACATCAAACACATATAAGCCTAAACAGTAACACATGAAAGTAGAGCAGGGCGATATGACCAAAAATATTTATCACGATATACATTTGAAAATTTGTGAAAACAATATAATTGACGATATAATTGACAACTTTATTAGTGCAAAAACACCATCAATGTATTTTCACTTAAACAAGCAGCTGTTTTTTATGTGCATTAAAGTTATATAAAAAATTAACAGTGCAAATGCAAATGGCTTGCTGACAGTTTAACCAAAAGGCATTTCCAGAGGAAATTGGCTGACATTTGCTCCAAGGCATTTGTATTTGCACTGTTAAATTTTTATATAACTTTAATGCACATAAAAAACAGCTGTTGGTTTAAGTGAAAATACATTAATGGGTTTTTTTTTTTGCACTAATAAAGTTGTTGAGTTGTAAAGTATTTTGTCTCGGGTCAATCATATCGTCAGTTACATTGTTATCGCAAATTTTCAAATGTATATCGTGATAAATATTTTTGGTCATATCGCCCTGCTCTGTCTGTCACCTTCTGTGTTGAGCTCATTGTTTTCTCTGTAGCGGCTGAGCTGAGTCCAAGTAGCTGAAAATGTTCCTCTGCTGCTCCGTCAGACTCTTCTCCTCCTGCTGATCAGCTGGGACACAAAACAGATCTTTGTTAGGCTCCACACTGCACTGAAGAGTCAAAGTGTCTCATATGTTCATCTGACAACAAAAAACAAAAAAATTTTGCTTCCCCAAGTGGGCAAACAGACACAAAAGGTTTGAGCACCGATACCAAATTTAGCAGTATGGCAGACCAGTAGCAGGAGAGACTGAGGCCTGTTATTAGAATCAAATGCCCAGTGGGCCGACACACCGATTTGCACCGATAAGACAAAGACAGCTGTGTTTTATCCTGGAATACATTTTTTTTTACATTTCCTTGAAATGTTTTTCATTGTAGCACTTTTACCTCCAACTAGGGGTGCAACAATACACAAAATTCACAGTTCAGTTCGATACTTTGGTGTCACAGTTCAATATTTTTTCGATACAAAAAAAAAATGTTCATGCCTTTTTAATTTGTCATTTATTAAAATTATAAATATATATTTTAACTCAAAAGTACAGTTTTTAAATTTAATGTTGATGAAACAACAAAAATAAATAAATCTGATAGAAAACTCAATCATCTTTGGAAAAGAGTTTATTACAGAGAAATGGCTCTTTCCAAAAAAAAAGCTATTCTATACGCTTCTTCTGGGCTATACTCTCAGCAGCATATTAAACATCAGGTCCCCATAAGGAGAATCATGTGCTAACGGCTGCCTAAATGACTCGGGTAAAGTTTGTAGCATGCGTGCTTGTTGTTTTTGTCTGCTTCCACTTGTCTTTGCACTAGGATGATGTCGGCATAAATGTGTAGTCATATTCATTGTGTTCCCACTAGCGCTGTCAGCGTTAAACTCGTTAAAATGACGTTAACGCCATAACGCTGCAAATCTCCCTTAACGAGTTACCATGGATCGTGTGCGTGGGGCTGTACGGCATCAACACGTTAACAAGCTAACTGCGCTAACGCACTAGTTCCCACCAATTGAGCATTGCGTGGCACATCCGACATACTGTTTTACTTTTGTCCATGACGCGCTTACCTTCAGGGTCATGCTTCACATGAACATCAAGATAGTTTCAAACGCCAGATCTGAATGAAGGTGGGGGAGGTTCAATTTCGGGTAGCGTTGAGGCAGTTGCCATATTGCAACGAGCTTGGCTTCTGTCTTGCTAGCTTGCGCTGCGCTCAGTGGATCTGCACTCGACAGTGCAGCCTAGGCGGGGTAGTCGAACACAGATCTACTGAGCGCTCAACACAGACAGCATCGTTGGAAGAAAAGTTGATAAAACAAATAAAAGATTTTGTATTGTTCGATACATATGCATACCGAACCGAAAGCACTGTATCGAACGTATTTGCTTGTTTATTTTTTTTAAAAACACACACTCCCTTCACCTCTTCTACATTCTTATGTTTCTCCCAGAGCAGATCTGAGGGGCAGCCCCTCAGTCATACACATATACTTTTAATCTCACCCTTAAGGGGTGGTCCCCAGGAGTTTCACAGCATGGTTTAGAACAGTGGTTCTCAAACTGTGGTACACATACCACTAGTAGTACTTAGTCTCTCTCTGGTGGTAAACGGAAAATCTCAATTTTTTTTAAAGACTAAACAATATGTAATTGTGGAGGTATGCAAAGACGACAAGCGTTCCCGGGGCTCTTCTGGGAGAGAGAGTGTACCAGAAAACGTCTCCCCGAGCATGAGTCCTCTATAAAGAGCAGCTTATTGCCAGTGGTGGGGGCCCCTTCTGCAAGTGAGTAGTAACCCTTTGCAGCCAGCAACAGTGAATTGGTGAAGCCAGCTGTCGGAGGAAGACTTGAGTGAAGAGGAATCCGCCTTCATCTGTCTCTAGCAAGGACAGTGTGCTCTACATGAGCTCAAGAGCAATACCGTCACCCAGGCCCGAGAGAGGAGTTTCTCGGCCCGAGAGAGGAGTTTCTCGGTCCGAGGGAGTAGCGCTGTAGACGTGGACAAAATTGTTGGTACCCTTCAGTCAATGAAAGAAGAACTCACAATGGTCACAGAAAAAAACTTTAATCTGACAAAAGTAATAATAAATAAAATTCTATGAATCTTAACCAATGAAAATCAGACATTGCTTTTCAACCATGCTTCAACTGAATTATTTAAATAATAAATGGATGAAACAGGGCTGGACTAAAATGATGGTACCCCTAGAAAAGAATGAAAATAATGTGACCAAAGCGACATGTTAATTCAAGGTGTGTCCACTAATCAGCATCACAGGTGTCTACAATCTTGTAATAAGTCAGTGGGCCTATATATAGGACTCCAGGTGTTGTTTGGTGACATGGTGAGTACCACACTCAACATGGACCAGAGGAAGCAAAGGAAGGAGTTGTCTCAGGAGATCAGAAAGAAAATCATAGACAAGCATGTTAAAGTTAAAGGCTATAAGACCATCTACCAGCAGCTAGATGTTCCTGTGACTACAGTTGCACATGTTATTCAGAAATTTACGATCCATGAAACTGTAGCCAACCTCCCTGGATGTGGCCACAGGAGGAAAAGTGATGACAGATCAAAGAGACGGATAATCCGAAAGGTAACAAAAGAGCCCAGAAAGACTTCTAAAGAGATCCAAGCTGAAGTTCATACTCAAGGAACATCAGTGTCAGATCGCACGAGCCGTCATTGTTTCAACCAATCCCCGGGTCTCGGACCGGTACCGGTCCGTGAGTCGTTTGGTACCGGCTGCGAGAGTTGAGGCTCAGGTGTGAAATGTATGGTTTTCAGGGTTTATATCGGTTTTCAGTGTTATTTTGTTATCGTTAACTCTGTTTCATGGGCGACCGTGGCTCAGGGGGTTGGGAATCGCATCTGTAACTGGAAGGTCGCCGGTTTGATCCCTGGGCTCTCTGTCCTGGTCGTTGTGTCCCTGTGCAAGACACTTAACCCTACTTGCCTACTGGTGTTGGCCAGAGGGGCCGATGGCGCGATATGGCAGCCTCGCTTCTGTCAGTCTGCCCCAGGGCAGCTGTGGCTACAACTATAGCTGCCTCCACCAGTGTATGAATGTGAGAGTGAATGAATAGTGGTATTGTAAAGCGCTTTGGGTGCCTTGAAAAGCCCTATATAAATCCAATCCATTATTATTATTCCTGGGTCTTTTCACGTGTGTTATGAATAAATCTTCTTTTTTTCGGTACCAGTACTAGTTTTATTTTGTTGTATCCGCGACACCTTAAACGCCGGTTCGTGAAAATATTATCGGGCATAAACCGGTCCGTGGCGCAAAAAAGGTTGGGGACCGCTGACTCAGACAACTTAAAAATATTATTGTTTGGCTTTTTTCAGTGTTTTATTTGTTCCTGACTAAATCAGTTAGGCTGAGATCAAAGTTATTAAATTAAATAAATAATAATAATAATAATAATAATAATGGATTGGATTTATATAGCGCTTTTCAAGGCACCCAAAGCGCTTTACAATGCCACTATTCATTCACTCTCGCATTCATACACAATAAAACATTATTATTCCCTCGGGAGGGTTCCTCTGGGAGTTTCACACAGCTGAAAACACGTCAAACAGAAAACTGATTAAACAAAAGTGTGAGATGGTCAAGAATTTATGCGTCCGGTTATATTTTAGATAGCAAGGAGCAGACGGCAAAGTTTCACTCCACTGAGAGAGGTTGTGATGCAATTCTGAAGGCTAGACCGTCCAACCTCACAATCAGTCACGTCCAGCCTACCAGATTTTCGAAGGACCTGGCCCACACCCACACACCTTTTGAATGTTGGCAAATATGTGTATGTGGTGTCTGTGAAGGTTCTCAGTCATCGTAGTCTAAGGAGCTTGGAAAGAAAAGTGTCTGGACTTCTTTAAGAAGCTTGAAATACATTTAAATCTGGGACTCTCCACCATTTGACCCTTAGAACGGAAGAAGCTTCTCGGATGATAAGAGGTGAAACGTCTTCATGTGTATGTGGTGTTAAATAGGCCTATACTACTGCGCTTTGATGTCGCTCGTAAGGGTGAAACTCATTGTGAAACGTTTGAGAACCACTGCTACAGAACAATGGTAATTTCCCTTATATGGTAACACCTGCAACCCACGTGACACCCAGAATAGAGATTGACAGACCACGTGACTTTCGCGCATTGCATGCCGGGTACTAGTGGCAAAACAATCAAACCAATGAATCAAATGCAAGCATTTGCAGCACCGCAAAACGTTCATTCTCCGGTTCCAATACCTTCTTGCTTTTTCTTTGCCCCCCAAAAAAGGTATGTAAAAAACAAAGGAGAACAATGCCGGTCCGTACAAAGACAGACTTGATGAAAAGTCAAAGAAAAGATACGAGGAAAAAATCAAACGAGTGAAAGGGTTAGACCCTGACGAGCACACAGAGTGGACAAAATACGTTAGCATGCTGCCCAACTTTCACCACGCTCATATTTATAATTATACGGTTCTTGGAGTGAGTGCATACACTCATGACGTTTTTAGTAACTTCAGGTCACTGCAACAAGCCCAGGTACAGTTTACCGACGGATGGGTACAGGACCTTGAAATGCACCGAAAGACCATCGTACGTATCATAAGTTTACCAGTCTCACAAATCGTCTTCATAAATACACATTCGTTAACAGTTTATTAATAGGACCTTTGAGCTCAACAGTAATTAATTAGTAGTGGAAATAATTTCTGGTACGCATCACAGAAATGTAGCAGTGACAATAATATTGTATGCTGTAATTGTACTGGCCAATTAGTGATACAAAAAAAAACTGTTTTATCCTGTGAATAAAAGTATATGTTTTTGTCAATGTACCATAATAACAGAAGCGAAACGCAATGTTGTGTCAGGACAATTCACCATTTATGCACAATAAACAAAGGACCATAGCGCAACAATTTCTGTTCAGCGCCAGACTTGCTTGTAACTTATATCACCAATTATGTTATGAAAAATTACGTGTTAACTACTACAAAACACTTACCTTTGTGGAAATGCTTGGAGCAGACTAACCTGTGAGCTGGAGTGTTCTGGGACGTTATATTTAGTCTTCGAATGGCTGCAATCCAGGCCATCCGTTGGCTCTTTGTTACTTCAGAAACATGGCTTGAACAATTTCTCTTCAACGACGTAATCCGATAACAACCGATCTCTTTACACGTCGGCTTCCCGTAGCTCTCATGTGACCGGCTATTGCTGTTAATAATACAACAGCTTCTTGCCATTTTTGTTTCTTTTTAATCGCTGTGTAACTGATTTCAATCCGGTCGTTAAGTGATGATGTGACGAATCCTACTTCCGGACCTAAAGTAGTCTGCGTTTAATATGGCTTTTGTGTTGTTAACATGTTTAATGTTTTGTATTTTCTTCTATTTAATCTCAAAAAGCTCCTAAAACAGTCAGTGATCACTGTTGACCTCCCTCGGCTTTTATTACCGCTAATCATTTATTTAAGCTCAGTTTTTAAAACCTTAGGATGTAACTACAGCCCAGCCCACGCAGCAGTATATGAATGACTAACCTCGTATTG
The DNA here is from genome assembly GCF_963969265.1 of Rhamphochromis sp. 'chilingali'. Taxonomy (NCBI): domain Eukaryota; kingdom Metazoa; phylum Chordata; class Actinopteri; order Cichliformes; family Cichlidae; genus Rhamphochromis; species Rhamphochromis sp. 'chilingali'. The sequence continues at coordinate 6,272,179 of NC_137945.1, forward strand.
TGGATGGATTATCTCAGTTGTTCTCCTGGCTGAAGTTTGGTCTTTTTACAGCATCCTGCCATGCGATTACATTTGTTCCTGACCACCGAGAACACTCACGTTAACTTTTATCGAGTGGAAAAAAAGTTAGCTTGTTTATATTATGCTAACATGGCTGTGTCGCTAGCGGTCACGTAGCACATCATTATATACCAGCTAGCCAAACTTCAGTAACCCTACAAACGTCACTTTAGTTTTCTGTCTTCATTTATGTTGGAAGTGATAACAGAGCTGTACGTTTCAAATTGTTTCCAAAACCCCGCAGTCAGGACATGCTATATTGTATTTATGTCTGTGAAGGTTCTCAGTCATCCAGGTCATCGTAGTCAAAGGAGCTTGCAAAGAAAAGCGTCTGGACTTCTTTAAGTTACTTGAAGACGTTTCACCTCTCATCCGAGAAGCTTCTTCAGTTCTAAGGTCAAATGGTGGAGAGTCCCAGATATAAACCTAGTGGGAGTAACCCCCCACAGAGGGACCAAGATAAGATGTCCTGATAAGAAGGACAGACGCAACAACATTGTCATCCCCTATGTAGCCGGTGTATCAGAAAAACTCAGGAGAGTTTTCTCCAAGCATGACATCCCGGTGCATTTCAGACCCAGCAACACGCTCAGACAAAAACTGGTTCACCCGAAAGACAAAACCCCTTCCCAGACGCCTTAACGCCCACTCACATCCTGGGCCATCTGATCTCAGGAATTCGCATGATAAGGTGGGGCCAGGTTTCACAATGAACTCACCCGAAACTCTGGCTGATTGGGACCCACACCCAGTTTCACACCTTGTCTCAGGCGATTAGAGGATCATCAGGGGGTCCTTTTGTCCCTCTGTGGGGGGTTACTCCCACTAGGTTTATATCTGGGACTCTCCACCATTTGACCTTAGAACTGAAGAAGCTTCTCGGATGAGAGGTGAAACGTCTTCAAGTAACTTAAAGAAGTCCAGACGCTTTTCTTTGCAAGCTCCTTTGACTATATTGTATTTAGATAGAAGCTAGAGAGCTAACTTCCTGCTAACTTCTAACTCCATTAAATGTCATAAATTCAGTTTTCATGGATGGCTGGATGTTAAACTCAATTGTTACACCTGGTAGAGCAGAATGCTGATCATTTTATTAAAGACTTTAGACAGTTTTTCAACTAATAATAATAATAATAATAATAATAATAATAATAATAATAATAATAATGGATTGGATTTATATAGCGCTTTTCAAGGGACCCAAAGCGCTTTACAATGCCACTATTCAATCACTCTGACATTCACACACTGGTGGAGGCAAACCACATTTGTAGCCACAGCTGCCCTGGGGCAGACTGACAGAAGCGAGGCTTCCATAACGCGCCATCAGATGAAGTTTACGAAAGAACAGAACATGAACATAAAAAAACAAGGGGTAAAACAATAATTACATGAGTACACGAAAAAAAATCAACATATATAAATATTGTTCTGAGAGCCTTTTTGTTGGTTGAGTCTGATATTAATTGTATGTACTATTCCATATCCTTATAAAAAGGCAAAAATATGGCATTTTATTAATAAACTTACATTTATGGATAGAAAATTTAGCTAAACGTATTAAGAAATGTATAATAAAAAAAATTTATCATTCTTCCTGGAGAACTTAAAGAAACAGAATAAAACATTTTCCCATCATTAAGAAAACTCCCTTAAAATATGGACAATAACAAAACTGCTAAATTCTTCCAGAATCTCTGTGTAGAGGAACAGTACCAAAAAAGATGTGCTACAGTTTCTGGATGATCCCCACAGAAAGTTCAATTAGTATTTATGTGTCTTTTAAATGTTACCATATAGTGACTGGCTGGGTAACATTTATGAAGAATTTTACATGAGATATCCTTCACCTTGTTTACAATTAGATATTTATGGGATCATCCAGACTGTCTTCCAGGTGATATCTGGAACATGTTGGTTCCAGTAAGATATTATATATATGGGAGAGACACGTTATCTTCTTGGAATAAACTATGTATTCTCTTATTGCTGTTACCAAGTTCCTGTGAAAAGCAGATTTTTCCCACTGCTGACTCAGCTGGATCAGGGAGAGTGACTGAGGTAGATATTGAACTGTCAGTGTTTTTATATAACATTAAAGTACCTGAGGGTATGGCACCAAGCACCATTGAGAATTCCCAAACACTGATGGGAAAATTATATAGTGTAAGGGATTCATTGTAAGTAAGTAGTGCTCCCTCTTTATTAACCAGCTGAGCCACCAATAGGATCCCATTTTGGACCCAAGTTTCCAGGAAAAGTGATAATAAAAGAAATAAAATATCTCTGTTGTTCCAGATGAGTTATATGTGTGGTGAGAAGTTGTGTTTATAAATGAGGGTCCACGCTAAGAGGACTTGCTTATGGAAGGATGAAAGATTTACAGGGAGTTTTCCAACACTGTAATTACAATTTAAAATAAAATTAAAGCCACCAAAATAGGAGAAAATATGATATGGTATAAAATTCCAGATAGAGGTAGGGTTTTAAGAAAATGTTTAGCCCAAATCATTTTGAAAGTGTTATTTAAAGTAGAAAAGTCTAAAATGTTAAGCTCACCTGATTCATAGTTATTCATCACAACAGATTTTCTAATATGTGTACGGTTTTTCCATATAAAATTAAAGAGCATGCGGTCAATGTCTTTACTAATTTTCTTATCCAGATGTAAGGAGAGAGCAGCATATGCCAGTCGTGATATCCCTTCAGTTTTAGTAATTGACACTCTACCTGTCAGAGCAACACGTTCTCACTCCCAACTCGTCAAATGTATGACACATGGTCAGGCTCCCTCTGCTTCACTTATCGACGTGCAGGGTACCCCCCTCGCATCGAGAATTGACGTGCAGGGTCCTCCCATTGAATACTATGCTGCTCCCTAATCGTTGTTTATTGACGACAAGAGATTTCCGCGGAAGAGCCTCTTGTTTGTATATTTATACATTTCCGAAATCACATTGTAGTGACGTATACTGAACACAATATATTGTGTAATGTAAACAACTACCTGAGAAACAGCAGATAAATTCATTTTAGTTATTACTTCTGTATCGTGTATTGCATTTATGGATGGAGTGGTGTATGCTGGGTAATGGCACAGCTAGCGACTGGGTGACTTTATTCACCCGCTTCGGCTGTTATCAGTCCATACAATGGGCATTATTAGCACAAATCAATCCCATAGATATGGGCCATCTCCTTCTAGATTGTTCAGAAGGTTGTTATCATCCATCCACATGGAGGATCACTAACAGGAGCGTGGGAAGACTCCAGAATCCACTCTGGCTGGAATCCGGTGGATTTAGCAGTGTTTACAGGTAAGACCATTTAAACGGAAAGCATTTATAGAATGACTATTAAAAGTCAGTGAGTGTCAATAATCATGAGTGAACTCCCCGATGAAGCCTTGTGTGCTAAAACATGTCAGAGTTTAAAGGTTAAACATGAGTTTCCAAAACGTTTTGCTGGAGAACAATGAACTATTTGACTGAGTTTCAATTATTTACAGACGAGCAAAACCAGGGCCCTGTTTCAGGAAGCCGGTTTAGTGGAAAAACTGAGTAAGTATACCCTGAGTTAACGAAAACTCTGGGTTTTCGGTTTCACAAAGCGAGTTCAGCTGCAGCCTGAGTGAGTCACTATGACGACACACTCCGTGAAGCTAACCTGCCCCCTAGCAGGTTTACTACAACTAACCCTGACTGTCTCCGCCCCTTTGTCGGAAACCTGACAGTAGGAAGTGTCGGACATGGCGTGCCACTTCCTTGAAGAGCCAGTAGATCGTGAAGCCCAAATTCTCCGCAGAGCTCTCCGCCGGGAGAGAGTGATCAGAGCGCGTTTGGACATTTTATCATTTCCTGATGATTTTCTGTGCGAACGTTACCGTTTCTCAGCACAATCTATAATTTATTTGGATAACATCCTCAGGCCATATATTACGCATGTGACACATCGCGGACATGCTCTCAGTTCATTGCATATTATTTGTATTGCACTTCGGTTTCTTGCAAACGGGAGCTTTCTGTATAATATTGGTGACGCTGAGCACGTTTCCAAGGCTACCGTCTGTCGGGCAGTCAGGAATGTTACAGTTGCACTGAAACGTCTCCTGCACTCGTCTGTGGTGTTCCCCGGTCACAGACCCACAAGATTTATCAAAGAGGGATGCCACAAAATTGCAGGTATCAGGATGAACAAAACTTAATTTATGATGTGGTGATACTTGGACTACTACTTAAATTGCACATTTATTTTCAGGGTTCCCAGGCGTGATTGGCTATACAGATGGCACTCACATTCCAATCATTGCTCCTTCAGTAAATGAAGGAGACTATGTGAACAGGAAGTCTTTCCACAGCATTAATGTACAGGTACATAGTTCCCTGTAGCATGTCAAACTAACAAATTATTTCATTATAGTAATGGATGCTAATTTGTGTTCTCTGCACTGTGAAGATCATATGTGATGCTGCCAACATTATCACAAATGTGGAAGCCAAGTGGCCAGGCTCTGTCCATGACTCACAAATATTCCGTGAATGTACACTGAGCACAAAATTTGGACATGGTGAGTTGAGAATACTTTAAAATATATAAAGACCAATTGCTTCAGGGACATTTGAACTGAAGTGTACCCTTCTGTCTTAGGAGAGTTCACTGGCTACTTGCTTGGTGATAGGGGGTATCCATGTTTACCCTATTTGCTTACCCCTTACCCTGACCCTGAACCGGGCCCACAGCAGCGATATAATCTGGCTAATTGCAGGACAAGAGCCAGAATTGAAATGACTATCGGAATGCTTAAGGCCCGGTTCCAGTGCCTGCAAAGACTCAGGGTCACCCCAGAAAGGGCATGTGACATTATTGTGGCATGTGTGATTCTTCACAACATTGCCACAATTAGAGGAGAACACTGTCCTTCTGAACCAAACATCAGCAGTGATCCAAACCATGAACATCCTGACCCTCCCACGGACATACAAGATGGAAGAGCAGTCAGAGACACCATATGTCACAATCATTTCCTTTGACCCATCACCTCAACATGTTGAAAGAAGAATAAACAGATTTTTTGTTCAACTGGCTTTATTGGTCGCCTGTATTTCCTGTACACAAAGTATTAAAAGATGTAAACCTCATAAAGTGTCTCTGTTGCTTCCTCCTCTGTAACAGCTGTCAATGTTTCTTCATTATTTTCCTGTAGTAAAGAAATAAACAACATTGCTGTTCTACTGTAAACTCATATAATCTGTGGAGTATTACTCACAACTGCATGTTGGTCTGGCTCAACAGGAGGCTGCACCAGATGCAGTACACCATCACCATCAACTGATAGAATATGAGGTTTATACAGGTCACTTATAACTTACAAGGGACCAAATGGCAATTAACAAACATACCAAGCACCTTACACTTCATTGTCATTATGCTCTCAAAGACAACCAAGGCTGAGGGAAGGCAAAATCAGTCGGAAAATAACTTCACTACAAAATAATTCATTATGGTAAAGAGTTTATCAAATGAATGTGTCGCACTGCAAAGGTGACTGTGAAGAAAGGATGTATGCACATCATGTATTATTTTGAATTTACCCCTTATGTAGGCACTTGTGTCTTGCGGGGTTATTGACTCAGAGGATGTCCCCACAGAGATGCCTTCGGCCACAGGGCGCCCACTGTTTTGGCTGAGGGCCAACTGCTCAGCCTCTGTGAGTGGTGGTGGTGGAGGACCCCCACCTGTTTTTCGGGCCTCCGCTTTTTTTCTGTTGGCTATAACGGGGCCACATTTGAGCATACAGAGTAAGCAAATATGTACTTGTAATGTGCTCAGATAATTTCAATAAGTGCTTACAGAAAGAAAATTAATGTAGCCTCTAACTGCAATTGATTTACATGGGACAAACAGACCAAGCACTATGGCTCATAATACAATTACACCTCACCTGTTTGGACTATATTTTTATATTTCATTTTTACTTGCTGCCAGGCACGTTTGGGGCCTGTTGGGTTGCACCTGCGCTCACATCACATCACAAAATAAAATGTATAAAATAACAAATAAAATAACATATGATAAAATAACGTGTTAAATGGGTGGAAATCCCTCGATCAATGTTTAAATTAACACTCACGCATTGACTCTGTCGGCTATGTTTTGCCATGCATGCTTTTGCAGCTGTGGCTGTGTTCCTTTTTTTTCGCGGAATTTGCATGTTATCGGCATATGCTGCCATCAGAATTTCGGCCTCAAGCGCTGTGAAATACATTGACCGCGCCTTCTTTCCCTCCGTCTCCATGGTGACTCGCTTAATCTGTGCTCCGCTTATCAGGGCTTTATGTATCCTCGTCCGCGCGCTTCACTTGGGGTTGACTGAACTAATTGTTATCAGCCTTTCTGAAACGGAATATTCCGAGTTGGACAGTTCGGGGTTACTCAACCGTGAGTGTCGTTTTTCACTCTGAGTTTTCCAAACCGGCTTCCTGAAACAGGGCCCAGGACAGAGAAAAAAGGACAAAACTGACTCAGTAAAACGACAGAAAATAAGATCCCATGTAAATCTGTATTATGTAGACGTTCAGCCCAGCAACCAGTTCAGTTCAACACAAGTTTAAATGATTCTATCTGAACTCTGTGGAGCCTGATCTCAAGCTTTTTGAGTCTGACACTGAAACCAGAGGATCTTTCTGTCTCTTCAGATTCACTGTGATCCAGTGATGGGAGTGATTTCAGCCCTGAGTGATCACACTGATGTTTGCACAGAGCAGACAATGAGGTGAATGTTTTGGCACATTGGTAACAGTGAAACAGTTTATTAGTAACGTGGGATCGTTTGTGTGTGGAGTATGAACTGAGATTCCTGAAGCTCTTGTCACACTGGTCACAGCTGTAGTTTCCTTCCATGTGTGTACGTTCATGCTTGTTACAAGTACTTGAATCTGAGAAGCTTTTGTCACAGTGTCTGCACTTGTATGGTTTCTCTCCTGTGTGGACTCGTTTGTGTGTTTTAAGCTCCCTTGCAGTGGTGAAGGATGACCCACACTGATCACAGAGGTGCTTTTTAACCCCACTGTGAATCAGTTCATGCCGTTTTAAGTCACCTGATGTGGTGAAGCTTCTCCCACATTCTTTGCAGTATTTCACTTTGTCTCCAGTGTGTCTACGTTGATGTATTTTTAGGTCAGCTTGGCAACTGAAAGTTTTTCCACAAAGGTCACAATGAAAGTCTTTCCCACCACCACAGTGATGACAGGGTTGAGAACTGGATCCATCTGTGTCGCTCTGCTTCTAAACAAAGACACAAAGACAGTGTACGTCAGTCCTTCAACATTTTTATCCTGAACGTCGCCTGAAATAAAGAGCATCTCTGCAGACGTCCAATTACATTTGACTGTTTCAGTTAACACACTCAGTTTACTGGGCTGCAATAACTACAATACTACCATCATAATACTACAGTAATACTAAAATCATAACTGACATGAAAATCTGAATAATCACTCAGAGCTGCTTTTCCATGCAGTAGAATTGCTAACATGCTAACACAGTTTAATGAGCAGAGTTGTTCCAAACAGTCAGGCTAAAATGACAAGATAACAATATAAATACATACCTCACAGTAACTGCACTTGTAGAGTCTCTTTCTGGTGTGGATCTGTTGGTGTCGTCTCAGGTAATGTGGAGATTTAAAAGTCTTCTCACACAGGTCACATTGATAAGGTCTCTCCTCAGTGTGGGTAAACATGTGTCGTTGTAACTTTTCGTCTGTTGTAAAGTATTTGCCACACTGTTCACAGCAGTACACATCATGTCTGGTGTGAATGCGTAGGTGTATATTTCTGTGCCCTATCTGACTGAAGGTTTTTCCACAGATGTCACAGCTGTACGCCTTAATTCCAGAGTGGCTAACTAGATGCCTCTGTAAGTTGCTACTTTGAGTAAAAGCTCTGCCACACTGATCACAGCTGTACGCTTTAACTCCACTGTGGATGAGTTGGTGTCTTTTTAGGTAACCCTTCCAGGAAAAAGACTTTCCACACAAGTCACAGCTGAACGGTCTCTCTCCAGTGTGGATGACCTGATGCTGTTTTAGATGATCTTTCAAAGTAAAACCCTTCCCACACTCGTCACAGCTGTACGCCTTAATTCCAGAGTGGGTAACTAGATGCCTCTGTAAGCTGCTACTGTGAGTAAAACCTCTGCCACACTGATCACAGCTGTACGCTTTAACTCCACTGTGGATGAGTTGGTGTTGTTTTAGGGAATCCTTCCAGGAAAAAGACTTTCCACACAAGTCACAGCTGAACGGTCTCTCTCCAGTGTGGATGACCTGATGCTGTTTTAGATTAGCCTTCTCAGTAAACTCCTTCCCACACTCGTCACAGCTGTACGCCTTAATTCCAGAGTGGGTAACTAGATGCCTCTGTAAGCTGCTACTGTGAGTAAAAGCTCTGCCACACTGATCACAGCTGTACGCTTTAACTCCACTGTGGATGAGTTGGTGTTGTTTTAGGGAATCCTTCCAGGAAAAAGACTTTCCACACAAGTCACAGCTGAACGGTCTCTCTCCAGTGTGGATGACCTGATGCTGTTTTAGGTTAGACTTCACAGTAAACTCCTTTCCACAATCGTCACAGGTGTATGTTTTCTCTCTCTTTCTTCTGTGAGGTTTGTCGGCCTCCTGAGAGCGCTGACTTCTCGCTCCATGTTGGTCCTGCAGTGACAGAGATACAAACAGAGGCAGTGAGTGAAATGCAGTCGTGGAACAAACTCAACCTTCAAACTCCCTCCATTAACACTAGTTTTAAACCTGAAGGTGGAGTGTGGCACCAAACACCTTAAAGGTCTCTTATCCCCACCTGCTGGTAGTTCTAACACATTACATCCAACCTGCTGTTAAAAATAATTCATGACTGTTTAAGCAGTGTTTAAAATCATGCCCATCTCTCCTGATTGTACACACACACACACACACACACACACACACACACACACACACACACACACTTTTATATTATTTTATAATTTATATTATTTTGTTGTTTTCTATTACATATTTCTATAATTTGTATAGATTTATACATAACTATTCAGTGATATTAAATCCTATGTTTGTTTATTTGTTTATTCATAAGGAACCCCATTAGCTTCCACAACAGATGTTGCTCGTCTTCTGTCATATACAATCACATGGAGGAAAAAACATGGCAGCGACGGAGAATGAGAAGGGTGAAAGCGGATCGTTGAATGAAACAGATGAACCAGAATTGGTTTGTAAAAATGCTGCAACTTCCGTGATGTGGAACTGGTTTAGCTTTCGTACGTCAGATACACAACAAACATTATTTGTGGTAGAGCATGCTAGCAGGCCGTCGTTATTACTGTGTTTTTTTAGAGTTGTAAAGTATTTTGTCTAGTGTCAATTATATCATCAGCTACATCATTAACGCAAATTTTCAAATGTATATCGTGATAAATATTTTTGGTCATATCGCCCTGCTCTGTCTGTCACCTTCTGTGTTGAGCTCATTGTTTCCTCTGTAGTGGCTGAGCTGAGTCCAAGTAGCTGAAAATGTTCCTCTGCTGCTCCGTCAGACTCTTCTCCTCCTGCTGATCAGCTGGGACACAAAACACATCTTTGTTAGGCTCCACACTGCACTGACGAGTCAAAGTGTCTCATATGTTCATCTGACAAGTAAAAGAACACATTTTTTTTTCCCAAGGTGGGCAACTTATTGGAAACAAACACAAAAGGTTTGAGCACTGATACCTGGCATTGCTGGCATTGAAAGATGCAATGCCAGCAATGTGGATGGTTAAGACTAAAACAATCATTAAGCAAAGACTAACCCCCACCTAGAGCTGGGCGATATAAGATTTTTTCATATCACCATATGTTTTTTTTTCATTTCAGGCGATAACGATATCTATCACGATATAAGCCAAATAACTATATTTGTAAGATTTAAATGTGCCGTTGCTCACAAGTAAAATGTGAAATAATCAGCAGCTTGTTTTTATTTAAATATTTATTTCCCATAATAAGTTCAACAGGGTAGATGTACTTAAGGAACATGAGACTTTTTCAGATAAATAAAGGCAAATATTGCAAACTACACAAAAGGCAGCCGCTAAAGCGTTTAAGTTTCAAAATAGAACAAACGAAACAGACTAAACTGTCAATTCCACTTAGAAACAAAATATTAATTCTAAAAAAATTTGTTTTACAGAAGAACAGACAAAACTGACTAACTTTTGTCAATATCAAATAAACTGAGAACTAAAAGGAAATTCTCAATCTCTCCTTGTTTTATAGCTGAGCTTTTCAAACAGTTTTAACAGTGACTTTAGTCTGACAAAAGCCGAATGATGAATTAGCGCTTCCAGTCAGAGACTGAGCATGCACTGGTTTATTGTATTTCCAGACTTGCTTTCGGCACAATTTACAGTGCGCGCTACTCTGTTTTTTGTCAGACTTGAAATAGCCGAAATACCTTCACACTACGGAACTTATATGGCTCTTCCATTCGACAAACTCTCCAGCATTGGAAACATAATTGTTTTTTTCTTCGGTAACCTTCGTTCACGCTCTCGGTTGATTTTTCTCTAGTCGGTGTTACGGATTCAAATATTGGGATGGAGACAAGAGGAAAAACCACAATAACAACACTGGTCCGGCCGGGTTGAGTCAAGCGATGATTTTAATGAACACACGCGTGGGAGATGGACACCGTGCGCAGACAGCATCAGATCTCAAAATGGTGGAGCATTGATCAAACTCTTATAGCCTCTGGTGCCCCCACCTTATCATAAAAGCCTAAACATTCACATTCTTTCTCTCACACGGCGCCTAAGCTACGACCTTGGCTCCCCGTTTATCTGCTCCTGCTGAGATGGGGCAGAAAACTCCAGCATGCTCTGTTCTCTTCTAATCAGACAAATAAGGCGATGACTTTCTGCGAACAGTATTTCTTATAACTCAGCAATATAATGCATCATATAACAATATCATTCATTCACAACAAATCAGCAGTCTAATGTAATGCAACTCAGTTTAACAAATGCAATAGTTATCACCTTCTTCTAATTCAGGAGAATAATGCAAACTAAAACTACATAATCATTCACAATCTTTAATTAGGGGTCTAACATGGCATAAAATAATATTATAATCTCACATCGGCAAACTCATTTCCTTCATTACCTGGGCAGCCCGGCTGGCTGCTTCCCAAACAAATACACATGTGCGCCTTGGCGCTTGTGCTGCACGTAACAAGTCACGTGATGCTGCGGCTGTGATTGGTTCGGCTCTGCGCTACTTAATTTGGATTGGCTGTTTTTTTTTTTTTTTTGGTTTTTTTTTTTGAGAGGACAAGAGCGGCGAGGTCTATCGCGATAGTTTAATTTTTCTATCGAGAAAAAGTTATTTCGCAATACATATCATTATCGTTCTATCACCAAGCTCTACCCACACCACGATTTTTTGATATGGGTAACCGCCCGTGTCGCCCGTATCAAAAACCGCTACTGCGTGTCACAAGTTAATCTGGCTGTAGGCTATGGTACTTGGCCAGAGGTTGCGCTGGTTGACTCGACTCCATTTGAGTGCACACAAAGTAAATTGCACGCTTTAGTTGTGCAGCGAAAATGAAAATCGCCCGTATCAAAAACCGCTACTGCCTATACTACTGTGCTGTGATGTCGCTCGTAAGGGTGAAACTCATTGTGAAACGTTTGAGAACCACTGCTACAGAACAATGGAGATTTCCGTTATATGGTAACGCCTGCAACTCACGTGACGCCCAGAATTGTACAATACTGATGCTCGAGAGCGCGCGTGTGATGCCAGTATGTGTAGAGTGTTGAGCGCGTGATCAGTGGTGAGAAAAACAAACCACGAAACTTGAGCTTTCTATGCTCGTGGCTCACTTGCACTTCTAATCTATTCGTTTGCACACTTACACACACCCAGCAGCTGTTTCCTGTTTTGCTACACTCTGGAGAGCCTCGCCTTTAACGGTCTCCTCTCACAGAGAGCAACAGAAAACTTCGAAAAACTCGAGATTGACTGAACTCAGTTCAAAGTTACCTTGACACTTACCTTTAGATGTGAGAGGTAGCGATGGTCCGCTTGAAGCTGACGCTCCGGTGCGTGTGTCAGAAAGATAAACACGCTGCTTCAGAAGCACTTTGTCGAGGCTTGATTCGTTTGGCCAGAGTCACGTGATTAGTGACGTCTGAAGCTTCATTTAGAGTGTACTTTTTTTATTACTGAACTTTATTGAAACACACAATAAGTATACAACATACACGAAAGAACAGAACATGAACATACAAAATCAGGGGTAAAAAAAACTAATTATATGAGTACGTGAAAAAATCAACATATAAATATTGTTCTGAGAGCCTTTTTGTTGGTTGAGTCTGATATTAATTGTATGTACAATTCCATATCCTTATAAAAACGCAGAAATATGGTTTTTTATTAATAAGCTTACATTTATGGATAAACTATTTATCTAAAAGTATTAACAAATTTATCATTCTTCCTGGTGAACTTAAAGAAACAGAATAAAACATTTCCCCATCATTAAGAAAACTCCCTTAAAATATGGACAATAACAAAACTGTTAAATTCTTCCAGAATCTCTGTGTAGAGGAACAGTACCAAAAAAGATGTGTCACAGTTTCTGGATGATCCCCACAGAAAGTTCAATTAGTATTTATGTGTCTTTTAAATGTTACCATATAGTGACTGGCTGGGTAACATTTATGAAGAATTTTACATGAGATTTCCTTCACCTTGTTTACAATTAGATATTTATGGGATCATCCAGACTGTCTTCCAGGTGATATCTGGAACATGTTGGTTCCAGTAAGATATTATATATATGGGAGAGACACGATATATTCTTGGAATAAACTACGTATTCTCTTATTGCTGTTACCAAGTTCCTGTGAAAAGCACATTTTTCCCACTGCTGACTCAGCTGGATCAGGGAGAGTGACTGAGGTAGATATTGACCTGTCAGTGTTTTTATATAACATTAAGGGTATGGCACCAAGCACCATTGAGAATTCCCAAACACTGACTTGAAAATTATATAGTGTAAGGAATTCATTGTAAGTAAGTAGTGCTCCCTCTTTATTAACCAGCTGAGCCATCAATAGGATCCCATTTTGGACTCAAGTTTCCAGGAAATGTGATTTATTTTTAAATAAAATATGTCCGTTGTTTTTCCATATAAAATTAAAGAGCATGCAGTCAATGTCTTTACTAATCTTCTTATCCAGATGTAAGGAGAGAGCAGCATATGCCAGTCGGGATATCCCTTCAGCTTTAGTAATTAAAACTCTACCTTTCAGAGATAAATCCCTTTGCAGCCACTGGTTGAACTTTTTTCGGATTCTTTTTAGTATAATCGGAGTGAAGTTTGACGAGCATCTTGACTTTTGGTCTTTGGATATTAACAAATTTTTATCATTAGAGAAAAAATTACCAATAATCATCCCACAGATGTAATATTATCTACAGCTACTTTTAGTACCATCGATGTTAAGTTAGACTCTTTTTCTCCAATTGATCTTTCTGAGTTAACTTCAATAATTACTTCCTCCAAACCATCAGCTCTTTCTTTTGCTCTCGGAGGAGGTGGACGCACTTTTTCTCCTCTCCCTAAATCTTCCCTGCTTATGTCCTTGTCTAGTCTCGTGGGTTTTTTTTTGTATTTTCCCTGGAACACTCTCTCACAGTCTGTTCTCTAAAACCTAAAAGAGGAATTATGGATTGGATCAACTGGTCCCTAAATGCAATTGACACCCCTTTCTCAACGAGAAGTTTGGGCTTGGGTGAGCCTGAGTGCTGAAGATATCTACCTATTCGGAACCATGGTAACAGGGTTCTGGCTGATCGGAGCTGGCTTGGCCCTGGCTTATCGAAGAATTAAGAAAGCGGAATCGGCTGTTCAAACCCCCACAAGGCTGCCCACTGGGATTGGAACGATGGGAGAGGCGTGAGTTTCTCAAAATGGGCTCATTGAGTCAGCACGGATAAGATCTTGGAGAGGCTACGGCTGCTGTGAATACTCAGAATAAGATCTCTGACTGCAAACTGGATACATCTTGGAAGGGCTAGCTCGGAATAACATCTCTGGGCGCAAAATTGGATTACATCTCGGGGAGGCACACTGCTGTGAGTTCTCAGAAATTGGCTCCTTGAGCACAAGAAATGACAACATCACAGAACGCAAGTATGGCGAAGCTCGCGGCTCTCCAACGGGAGAGTGAGAGACCAGTGTTGGACTGTAGAACTGCTTTGAAATTCATATGAGCTGTTCGCACTAAAGTAAAAAATACCATTACTTCATGCGGATACCCTCTCGGCGCCAGCTGCAAGGCCGGAGCTGAACACCCTGATAACGACTGTGTTTAGTCTGTTCCTTCCCATTCCATGCAAGGCCACCAGGGTTGGCTGGAAGACTGTTTACTTAGCCTGGCAGGGCGAAGGACACTGTCTCAGCTGAACTATGGACACGCACACGCACACACATACATATACTGATACTGATAAGCACTCACCGACGCATCACCCTCCCTACCCCGGATCCAACGCCACCTCCAACGCTTACCTCCCCTCTGATGTGGACATCTTGTCAGTTGGAGGCGCAATCGAAAGATTGCAGCGGTCCCAGATCAGATGTACACACTGGAACTCTTTCCCATGTTGCTTGTCTGTGTTTATTGTGCTATGGTGTGTTGATATCTGTGCATTCCTGTATTATCCTTTTGTGTTACACATTTCAATGTTTGTTCCTCGCTACCTAGCCTGACCTGTCTCCCCAATGTGATGTTTGTGTATTGTATGTACGGTCGGCAAGGTCTGTCATCTCGGTTGTGGGCAAAAGACCTGCAACTGACAAATAAAGGCTATCTCATCATCATCTCTCATCATCTCATCAACGTGTCTTTTATACCCCATTCCTACAAAACTGCTCAAAGACGTCCTGCCATTAATTAATTCTTGAGTCTTAAATATGATCAACCTATCTCTAATAATCGGCTATGTACCACAGGCCTACAAGGTGGCTGTAGTTAAACCTTTACTCAAAAAGCATCTGTCTTAGCTAATTATAGGCCAATCTCCAACCTTCCTTTCATATCAAAAATCCTTGAAAGAGTAGTTGTCAAACAGCTAACAGATCATCTGCAGAGGAATGGCTTATTTGAAGAGTTTCAGTCAGGTTTCAGAGCTCATCACAGCACAGAAACAGCTTTAGTGAAGGTTACAAATTATCTTCTTATGGCCTCTGACAGAGGACTCATCTCTGTGCTTGTCCTGTTAGACCTTAGTGCTGCGTTCGATACTGTTGACCATAATATCGTATTAGAGCGATTAGAACATGCTGTAGGTATTACAGGTACTGTGCTGCAGTGGTTTGTATCATATCTATCTAATAGACTCCAATTTGTACATGTAAATGGAGAGTCCTCTTCACCCACTAAGGTCAATTATAGAGTTCCACAGGGTTCAGTGCTAGGACCAATTCAATTTACATTATACATGCTTCCCTTAGGCAGCATCATTAGAAGACATAGCATAAATTTTCACTGCTATGCAGATGACACGCAGCTCTATCTGTCCATGAAGCCAGATAACACACACCAATTAGTTAAACTGCAGGAATGTCTTAAAGACATAAAGACCTGGATGGCCGCTAACTTTCTGCTTCTTAATTCAGATAAAACTGAGGTTATTGTACTCGGCCCTGAAAGTCTTAGAAATATGTTATCTAACCAGATTCTTACTCTGGATGGCATTACCTTGGCCTCCAGTAATGCTGTGAGGAACCTTGAAGTCATTTTTGACCAGGATATATCCTTCAATGCACATATTAAATAAACATATAAGACTGCCTTCTTCCATTTGCGCAACATCTCTAAAATTAGAAATATCCTGTCTCAGAGTGATGCTGAAAAACTAGTTCATGCATTTATTACTTCCAGGCTGGACTACTGTAATTCATTATTATCAGGATGTCCTAAAAACTCACTGAAAAGCCTTCAGCTAATCCAAAATGCTGCAGCAAGAGTACTGACAGGGACTAGAAAGACAGAGCATATTTCTCCTGTTTTGGCTTCCCTTCATTGGCTTCCTGTTAAATCCAGAATTGAATTCAAAATCCTGCTCCTCACATACAAGGTCTTAAATAATCAGGCCCCATCTTATCTTAATGACCTTGTAGTACCATATCACCCTATTAGAGCACTCCGCTCTCGCTCTGCAGGCCTACTTGCTGTCCCTACAGGGAGTGCAGAATTATTAGGAAAATGAGTATTTTGTCCACATCATCCTCTTCATGCATGTTGTCTTACTCCAAGCTGTATAGGCTTGAAAGCCTACTACCAATTAAGCATATTAGGTGATGTGCATCGCTGTAATGAGAAGGGGTGTGGTCTAATGACATTAACACCCTATATCAGGTGTGCATAATTATTAGGCAACATCCTTTCCTTCCTCAGAAAAGTCAAAAATAGTGAGACATCTTGCAGAGGGATGCAGCAGTCTCAAAATTGCAAAGCTTCTGAAGCGTGATCATCGAACAATCATTCAAAATAGTCAACAGGGTCGCAAGAAGCGTGTGGA
The DNA here is from genome assembly GCF_963969265.1 of Rhamphochromis sp. 'chilingali'. Classification (NCBI taxonomy): domain Eukaryota; kingdom Metazoa; phylum Chordata; class Actinopteri; order Cichliformes; family Cichlidae; genus Rhamphochromis; species Rhamphochromis sp. 'chilingali'. The sequence goes on from NC_137945.1 coordinate 6,288,878, forward strand.
AAAACCAAGGCGCAAAATAACTGCCCATGAACTGAGAAAAGTCAAGCGTGCAGCTGCCAAGATGCCACTTGCCACCAGTTTGGCCATATTTCAGAGCTGCAACATCACTGGAGTGCCCAAAAGCACAAGGTGTGCAATTCTCAGAGACATGGCCAAGGTAAGAAAGGCTGAAAGACGACCACCACTGAACAAGACACACAAGCTGAAACGTCAAGACTGGGCCAAGAAATATCTCAAGACTGATTTTTCTAAGGTTTTATGGACTGATGAAATGAGAGTGAGTCTTGATGGGCCAGATGGATGGGCCCGTGGCTGGATTGGTAAAGGGCAGAGAGCTCCAGTCCGACTCAGACGCCAGCAAGGTGGAGGTGGAGTACTGGTTTGGGCTGGTATCATCAAAGATGAGCTTGTGGGGCCTTTTCGGGTTGAGGATGGAGTCAAGCTCAACTCCCAGTCCTACTGCCAGTTTCTGGAAGACACCTTCTTCAAGCAGTGGTACAGGAAGAAGTCTGCATCCTTCAAGAAAAACATGACAATGCAGGACAATGCTCCAGCACACGCATCCAAGTACTCCACAGCGTGGCTGGCAAGAAAGGGTATAAAAGAAGAAAAACTAATGACAGGGCCTCCTTGTTCACCTGATCTGAACCCCATTGAGAACCTGTGGTCCATCATCAAATGTGAGATTTACAAGGAGGGAAAACAGTACACCTCTCTGAACAGTGTCTGGGAGGCTGTGGTTGCTGCTGCACGCAATGTTGATGGTGAACAGATCAAAACACTGACAGAATCCATGGATGGCAGGCTTTTGAGTGTCCTTGCAAAGAAAGGTGGCTATATTGGTCGCTGATTTGTTTTTGTTTTGTTTTTGAATGTCAGAAATGTATATTTGTGAATGTGGAGATGTTATATTGGTTTCACTGGTAAAAATAAATAATTGAAATGGGTATATATTTGTTTTCTGTTAATTTGCCTAATAATTATGCACAGTAATAGTCACCTGCACACACAGATATCCCCCTAAAATAGCTAAAACTAAAAACAAACTAAAAACTACTTCCAAAAACATTCAGCTTTGATATTAATGAGTTTTTTGGGTTCATTGAGAACATGGTTGTTGTTCAATAATAAAATTATTCCTCAAAAATACAACTTGCCTAATAATTCTGCACTCCCTGTGTAGCTACTTTTTACAACAGGTTTTCCCATTAACAGAAAATAGACAGAAACCCTAAAAGAAAATGGCCTTGTTTTACGCACATCAAGAAGGAGTCAGACGACCGTCGGTTCAATCCCGGTCAATGTTTCCTCCGTCGGGTACCATAAATGTATGAGAAACCCCCCCCCCCCCGAGAATTTATTATTTTTGTAAGAGTGAGAAAGAGAGGGAGAGAGAGAATCGATCCAACTTTCCTACAAAACGTTATACCACTCCGGGTCAAGAGGGGCGATATAGCACGGACCGGTCAGATGACTACGCCGGATGGAAACATAACCGGAAGCGTCCCGGGGACTTTCCCTTTGACCTTCATCCTGGAATGATCTGATATCCTCATGTCGGTGTTGTTCCCACATCATCATAATAAATGTTGTACCAGGTTCAACATTGCCAGTGACCAATCACATTGTTGTGACGTCCACCTCATCTGGAACAAGAGAGATATTTTATTTAAAAATAAATCACTTTTCCTGGAAACTTAGGTCCAAAATGGGATCCTATTGGTGGCTCAGCTGGTTAATAAAGAGGGAGTACGACTTACTTACAATGAATTCCTTACATTTTATAATTTTCCCGTAAGTGTTTGGGAATTCTCAATGGTGCTTGGTGCCATACCCTCAGGTACTTTAATGTTATATAAAAACACTGACAGGTCAATATCTACCTCAGTCACTCTCCCTGATCCAGCTGAGTCAGCAGTGGGAAAAATCTGCTTTTCACAGGAACTTGGTAACAGCAATAAGAGAATACGTAGTTTATTCCAAGAAGATAACGTGTCTCTCCCATATATATAATATCTTACTGGAACCAACATGTTCCAGATATCACCTGGAAGACAGTCTGGATGATCCCATAAATATCTAATTGCAAACAAGGTGAAGGAAATCTCATGTAAAATTCTTCATAAATGTTACCCAGCCAGTCACTATATGGTAACATTTAAAAGACACATAAATACTAATTGAACTTTCTGTGGGGATCATCTAGAAACTGTGGCACATCTTTTTTGGTACTGTTCCTCTACACAGAGATTCTGGAAGAATTTAACAGTTTTGTTATTGTCCATATTTTAAGGGAGTTTTCTTAATGATGGGGAAATGTTTTATTCTGTTTCTTTAAGTTCACCAGGAAGAATGATAAATGTTTTTTTATAATAAATTTGTTAATACTTTTGGCTAATTTTTTATCCATAAATGTAAGTTTATTAATAAATCACCATATTTCTGCCTTTTTAGAAGGATATGGAATAGTACATGAAGGAAACGGTTTCCAAGGCCTAATCCGTGGATCGACTTCCTTCGAGGCGTGGACGTCTATCAGCAGAGAATGTACCTTCACCTATCAGCAGAGAATGTCCCTTAGTCTGTAACACAGTCAAATATATTCTCAAGCAATATTCAAGCATGCCATTCAGCGTGTTAGTACGAGCTCGGGAGCAGCTTGGGAGAACAAGAAAACAGAGACTGCTTTAGATTGTCTTCCCAAATTGACTCAACTTTATTCACAAGTACAACAGTTTATATAGAGGGTAAAATTCATGAGACAGCAGATTATCAGTTTAAACCAGTACAGACCAAGATAAGGGAGCGTCTTCCTGCCCTTGGGTGAAGAAGCATCCTTTGTGTAGTTTATTAGTTCAGCTACAATTGTGATTATCTCAGCGACATATTTTCAAGGCACAAAACGAAGAGTTCTTTCATTAGTGAAATCTGAAACAAACCATTTGGCCTTCAACAGGCGTCTAAAAGATTAAGAAACTAATGTAGCTGAGGGAGTGATCTCTGTGGTATTTCAACCTTGTACCAGCCTGTGATTCTCACACATCAATTCTTGGGTCAAAGAGAAAAATAACTAAAACAAAGGGGCCTTATTGAATGACAGAGTTTTCCTGCATAATGTCACTATAAAACAATATCCAGTAAATGCTACCATGGTACTAAAATACCTAACAGTACATACAATCAATATCAGACTCAACCAACAAAAAGGCTCTCAGAACAATATATATATGTTGATTTTTGCGCATACTGATGAGATAATTTTTTACCCCTGATTTTGTATGTTCATGTTCTGTTCTTTTGTAAACTTCATGTGTTTGTATGTTGTATACTTATTGTGTTTCAATAAAGTTCAATTTTAAAAAAGTACATTCTAAATGAAGCTTCAGACGTCACTAATCACGTGACTCTGGCCAAACGAATCAAGCCTCGACAAAGTGCTTCTGAAGCAGTATGTTGATCTTTTTCACACACGCACCGGAGCGTCAGCTTCAAGCGGACCATCGCTACCTCTCACATCTAAAGGTAAGTGTCAAGGTAACTTTGAACTGAGTTCAGTCAATCTCGAGTTTTTCGAAGTTTTCTGTTGCTCTCTGTGAGAGGAGACCGTTAAAGGCGAGGCTCTCCAGAGTGTAGCAAAACAGGAAACAGCAGCTGGGTGTGTGTAAGTGTGCAAACGAATAGATTAGAAGTGCAAGTGAGCCACGAGTAAAGAAAGGTCAAGTTTCGTGAGTTGTTTTTCTCACCACTGATCACGCGCTCAACACTCTACACATACTTGCATCACACGCGCGCTCTCGAGCATCAGTATTGTACAATTCTGGGCGTCACGTGAGTTGAGGGTGTTACCATATAACGGAAATCTCCATTGTTCTGTAGCAGTGGTTCTCAAACGTTTCACCTTTACGAGCGACATCACAGCACAGTAGTATAGGCAGTAGCGGTTTTTGATACGGGCGATTTTCATTTTCGCTGCACAGCTAAAGTGTGCAATTTACTTTGTGTGCACTCAAATGGAGTCGAGTCAACCAGCGCAACCTCTGGCCAAGTACCATAGCCTACAGCCAGATTAACTTGTGACACGCAGTAGCGGTTTTTGATACGGGCGGTTGCCCGTATCAAAAAATCGTGGTGGGGATTAGTTGTCTTTGCTTAATGATTGTTTTAGTCTTGACAATCCTCATTGCTGGCATTGCATCTTTCAATGCCAGCAATGCCAGGTATCAGTGCTCAAGCCTTTTGTGTTTGTTTCCAACAAGTTTCCCACCTCGGGAAGCAAAAATGTGTTCTTTTACTTGTGAGATGAACATATGAGACCCTTTGACTCTTCAGTGCAGTGTGGAGCCTAACAAAGATCTGTTTTGTGTCCCAGCTGATCAGCAGGAGGAGAAGAGTCTGACGGAGCAGCAGAGGAACATTTTCAGCTACTTGAACTCAGCTCAGCCACTACAGAGGAAACAATGAGCTCAACACAGAAGGTGACAGACAGAACAGGGCGATATGACCAAAAATATTTATCACGATATACATTTGAAAATTTGCGATAACGATGTAGCTGATGATATAATTGACGCGAGACAAAATACTTTACAACTCCACAAAAAACACGGTAATAACAACGGCCTGCTAGCATGTCCTACCACAAATAGTGTTTGTTGTGTATCTGACGTACGAAAGCTAAACCAGTTCCACACCACTGAAGTTGCAGCATTTTTACAAACCAATTCTGATTCTAATTTGTGTTGTACAGTTATTTCATTTTTAACCTTAATTTATATTTTATTCCTTCCTAGTTAAATTTACCCTTTTTAATTTTTCATATTTATTTCCTATCTTATTCATAGCCTTTTCCTTTTTTGTTTTCTTTAGGTCACGAGCAGTTGTCCAAGCATTTCACTACATATCGTACTGTGTACGTGACAAATAAAATTTGAATTTGAATTTGATTTGGTTCATCTGTTTCATTCAACGATCCGCTTTCACCCTTCTCATTCTCCGTCACCGCCATGTTTTTTCCTCCATGTGCGTATGAAAACAAAAGCACTGCGCATGCGCGTTTTACCCATATTCTATCGTGATATTTCATTTTCTTATCGTTGCCCAACATTATACCGGTATTACCGTCAACGGTATGATATAGCCTAGTCCTACATGAAAGGCACCCTGATTGTGCACTAATCACACATTAAAATGATCAAAAGAGGCAAAACTGTGTGCCAGAGTCTCGGGTCAGCGTTTGTTTTTATGTCACAGCACCAGAACGATTGCAGGTGCTCATAAGAAGTTACCATAAATCACCACCTTTCATGGTCTCAGCACATCAACTGTTATTAAGAAAATGGGACAAGGCATAGCTATGGCTATGAAATGCTCTTTGTGTATCACTTCTTCAATTATGAAAGATGTCATTAATGCACTAGTAATGTCTCATCTGGAGTATTGTTCAATCATTTGGTCAGCAGCTAATAAGACAGATCTTAACAGACTTCAGTTAGTCCAGAATAAGGCGTCCAGATTAGTATTAAGATGTTCATACTATAATAATATTGATAAAATGCATAATCAACTTTCTTGGCTTCCTGTACAGACTAAAATATTCTATGGCTTACTTGTATTTATAAAGAAAGCAATTCTGTTAAACACACCACATTTATTTCTGCTCAGCTGCTGTATCCAGATGAAATACATAATCATATTACACAGTTTTCAACAAACTGCAATTTAGTAAATCATCGGGTTAAAAGTAACTTTTTGTAAAACTGTTATATTTAGAGCAACTTTTAAGTGGAATAAATTGCCTTATAAAATTAGAGAATTATTAGCAACTATTCAAAACTTCAACGAACACGTAAAAGCCGATTTACAGAACTTTTAGTTGTTGTAAATATTGTAAGAGATGATTTGTTTTTGAAATTTGTGTAATGTGCCTCAATGTTGTTATTATTATTATTATTATTATTATTATTATTGATTGCTTATATTTTAACAATTGTGAAACCTCATTGTGGATGTAAGAGCCAAATTATGTGGATATCTTGAATCCACTTTATTGTATAATATTTTATGTGATTGTATTTGACGGAAGACGAGCAACATCTGTTGTGGAAGCTAATGGGGTTCTTTTTGAATAAACAAATAAACAAACATAGGATTTATTATCACTGAATAATTATGTATAAATCTATACAAAATATAGAAATATGTATTAGAAACAACAAAATAATATAAATTATAAAGTAATATAAAAGTGTGTGTGTCCAATCAGGAGAGATGGGCATGATTTTAGTGTTTGAACAGTCATGAATTATTTTTAACAGCAGGTTGGATGTAATGTGTTAGAACTACCAGCAGGTGGGGATAAGAGACCTTTAAGGTGTTTGGTGCCACACTCCACCTTCAGGTTTAAAACTAGTGTTAATGGAGGGAGTTTGAAGGTTGAGTTTGTTCCACGACTGCATTTCACTCACTGCCTCTGTTTGTATCTCTGTCACTGCAGGACCAACATGGAGCCAGAAGTCAGCGCTCTCAGGAGGCCGACAAACCTCACAGAAGAAAGGGAGAGAAAAAACACACCTGTGACGAGTGTGGGAAGGGTTTTACTTTGAAGGCTAATCTAAAACACCATCAGGTCATCCACACTGGAGTTAAAGCGTACAGCTGTGATCAGTGTGGCAGAGCTTTTACTCACAGTTGGAACTTACAGAATCATCTACTTACCCACTCTGGAATTAAGGCATACAGCTGTGACGAGTGTGGGAAGGAGTTTGCTAGGAAGGATAAACTAAAACAGCATCAGGTCATTCACACTGGAGAGAGACCGTTCAGCTGTGAGTTGTGTGGAAAGTCTTTTTCCTTGAAGCGTTCCCTAAAAACACACCAACTCATCCACAGTGGAGTTAAAGCGTACAGCTGTGATCAGTGTGGCAGAGCTTTTACTCGCAGTAGCAGCTTACAGAGTCATCTAGTTACCCACTCTGGAATTAAGGCGTACAGCTGTGACATCTGTGGAAAAACTTTCAGCCAGAGAGGAAGCCGAAATATACACCTACGCATTCACACCAGACATGATGTGTACTGCTGTGAACAGTGTGGCAAATACTTTGCTACAGACACACAGTTAAAACAACACATGTTTACCCACACTGAGGGACGACCTTATAAATGTGACCTGTGTGAGAAGACTTTTAAAGCTCCACATTACCTGAGACAACACCAACAGATCCACACCAGAAAGAGACTCAACAAGTGCAGTTACTGTGAGGTATGTTTTTATATTGTTATCTTGTCATTTTAGCCTGACTGTTTGGAACAACTCTGCTCATTAAACTGTGTTAGCATGTTAGCAATTCTACTGCATGGAAAAGCAGCTCTGAGTGATTATTCAGATTTTCATGTCAGTTATGATTTTAGTATTACTGTAGTATTATGGTGGTAGTATTGTAGTTATTGCAGCCCAGTAAACTGAGTGTGTTAACTGAAACAGTCAAATGTAATTGGACGTCTGCAGAGATGCTCTTTATTTCAGGCGACGTTCAGGATAAAAATGTTGAAGGACTGACGTACACTGTCTTTGTGTCTTTGTTTAGAAGCAGAGCGACACAGATGGATCCAGTTCTCAACCCTGTCATCACTGTGGTGGTGGGAAAGACTTTCGTTGTGACGTCTGTGGAAAAACTTTCAGCCATGAAAGGAGCTTAAAAAGACATCAACGTAGACACACTGGAGACAAACTGAAATACTGCAAAGAATGTGGGAGAAGCTTCACCACATCAGGTGACTTAAAACGGCATGAACTGATTCACAGTGGGGTTAAAAAGCACCTCTGTGATCAGTGTGGGTCATCCTTCACCACTGCATGTAAGCTTAAAAGACACAAACGAGTCCACACAGGAGAGAAACCATACAAGTGCAGACACTGTGACAAAAGCTTCTCAGATTCATGTAGTCGTAACAATCATGAACGTACACACATGGAAGGAAACTACAGCTGTGACCAGTGTGACAAGAGCTTCAGGAATCTCAGTTCATACTCCGAACACAAACGATCCCACGTTACTAATAAACTGTTTCACTGTTACCAATGTGCCCAAACATTCACCTCATTGTCTGCTCTGTGCAAACATCAGCGTGATCACTCAGGGCTGAAATCACTCCCATCACAGTGAATCTGAAGAGACAGAAAGATCCTCTGGTTTCAGTGTCAGACTCAAAAAGCTTGAGATCAGGCTCCACAGAGTTCAGATAGAATCATTTAAACTTGTGTTGAACTGAACTGGTTGCTGGGCTGAACTTCTACATAATACAGATTTACATGGGATCTTATTTTCTGTCGTTTTACTGAGTCAGTTTTGTCCTTTTTTCTCTGTCCTGCTTTTGCTCGTCTGTAAATAATTGAAACTCAGTCAAATAGTTCATTGTTCTCCAGCAAAACGTTTTGGAAACTCATGTTTAACCTTTAAACTCTGACATGTTTTAGCACACAAGGCTTCATCGGGGAGTTCACTCATGATTGGACCATGAGAATAAAGGTTTTTAGTTCTTTCAAAGAGAGTCTTGGAGGTGTTTGATGTTTCTGTTTTTCTACATAAAGCAAGAAAAACTATTTTTCTTGCTTTATGTAGTGTGGAAGTTTTTAATGTTTCTTCATCTGTGATGTTCTTGAATGTGTTGACATGAAGATGGTACAAATAAACTGTCCTTTTAGCTTCAGCTCCTAATTTATTCATTATTTATGGATGTAGCACAGCAGCAGTGTCTTGATTAACACATGGAGGGCTCGGGATCTGATGGTAAATAATGTTTTGTGTCCTTGTACACATCATACAGCTCAGCTGTTCCACAGATGTCAGGTTTACACAGTGGGATGGTTTGTAAGAACGCAGCTCTACTGTGGATAAATCCTTACTCTTAGCCTCAGGACCTCACACAGTCCCAGCAGGTTTGGTCAGAAGATTTATCCCTTATATCTCCTTTGCTGTGCTGTTTTCACAAAGAAACGTAAACTGAAGACCTGAACTTACAATGTTTTAATTAGTTTAGCAGATTCAGTGTCTCCATGATTGAATCTGCTGTTTTTGTGCTACTGTTGGTAGAAAGCCGTTTAATACTGAAATGAACTGGCTGCGTGCATCTCTGAATGTAAATTGGTGCACTATTAATAGATCACTCTGGAACGGTGTCATCACCCTAATTTGCCCACTTAGTAAATCTCACTCATGGCCAAGAAATTGAAATAAATCTTGTTTCCCTGCTGGATAGTGATCCACTGTAACTCTGCTCCTCCTTCCTGTTTAGGATTTCTGTGGCTGAAGTAAAATTCCCTCCATCCATCACTTATCCCAGCTAACCCAAAGTAAAATAAAGTTTTGCTCATCTTAACAAAGCATTACAATAATGGGCATTACCAATGCAAACTGAATGATACAGAAGATGAAAGAAGAGACTTTGATCAGTTAATAAAGCTCATGATCTTGATTCATTGTGGCTGCTACACAGATACTTCTGGGTCACTTCTCTCAGTTAGGAACCTTCCTCACCAAACTGACTGTTGGACCACACCCCTGGTTTCATGAGAAGTTGTTTCAGCCATGATTTCTCTTCCTGTATTTCAGAGTAAAGACTGAAGTGACAAATGGAAACATGTTTAAAAAACGCAATGTGAGAGAGACGTTGAGGTCCTTGGAAGTTACCCTGGGTTTTTCTGTCACCCTGCTAGATGTTACACACCTTGTTATTGGACTGATTTCTACTGCTGGACTACTCCTGGGGAGAGTAACAATACTCTTACTAATTAGCTCCCTTTCACACCTTTGGGGATATTTATTTTTGTGCTTGCAGCGCTGTGAGCCAGAACAGCGAGAGAAAAATCTGCAACAGCGACGAGCCGAATGCTTAAGTGAATCCCAGCAGCTGCACATGTGCAACGCTGATTTAGAAGATATCTTTGCTCTGGATTTATATTTATACTTTTTCATTTCTATATGATTCTTCTTGCATCTAAACAAAGATGATTCAATTTGATAAATTTTGAAGGCTCTTCGTGCTCGGGTGTAAATGAGACATAATATTTGCTCTTGGTTTGGTTCGCCTGTACTGAACCTTGCAGTACAAAGAAAACCTAAAAACATTATTTGTAGTTGTTATTCTTAGTTGTTCTGCTGCCTAAATACCACAGGGTGTAATTATGAAGTTATTGAGCTGCACATACTTTACGACCTGCTTAAGTTCGAGGTCACAGCGTCTGTAGAGCAGCTGGAACATAATGAAGTCTACAAGGTTAAAGTTTTCTCTTCTGTTATTGTTCTTTCTGCTGCTTGGTTTGATGGATCTGAGAGCTTTTGTTTTTATTACTGTTATTATAATTATCATTAATATTTTACTCTTTAAAAGCTTTAAAATAGTGTTTGTGTTTGAAAAAATTAATTCAAGAATAGAACAGAAACATCTGTCCTTCTGAAAATCGCCCAAAGGCACGGAGACAAACTCAAAGGATGCAACGTGTAACTTTCTCTTCCTTCATGTCAGCACCATCATTGATTATTTATATAAAATGCATATAGCAACAGTAACACTTTAGTTTGGATTTCATGATTTCTGTAACTGGAAAATATTTTGTTTAAAGACAGAAGTGAGTGCGTAGTTGCAACATTAAAGTGAAATATTAATTAATGAGCATTAAGTATATTTGTTGCTTAAGCGTTTGCACTATAACTTAAGTAGGATTATAACTTTTAAGCAAGGAAAGATTTCAGATATTTAGTTCACTGTTTCAGTCATTTTATATGAAATGAAAAAATTTACGTTGGTCAAATATGATCCTCTAAATCAAATAAGTTTGAAAAATACTTTTTTAAATTTCCTTTTTGAAAATAAATGATGTATTTTTAAATGTCGCAACAAATTTTCACAAAAAGTAACTAATAATTAAAACCAGTTAAACAAAATAAAACAATTTAAAAATAAAATTTTTGAATCATGCTTAACCAAATGCCAGGATGGAGAGCTGAACCTAAAGTATACGTAGAAAGATTTCAACATTTGAGCAGATTGTCCAGTTTTTAATGTTTTTATCACATATAAATGTCACAGTAGTGGGTCCTGGCCCAATGCTTTGTGTTTTTCGTTTAATATTCTTTGACTATTGTTTTTCTTGGTTTTTGTTATTCTTATTTATCAGGCTCTCAGTAATCTTAGTTCTCCCTGCCTCAGTGTTCTTCTTAGCCTGTGTTTAGTTTCTGTTCCCGTGTCCCACGTTTCATCATTTCATGTCGAGTCACCCCTGTCTCTATGTTCCCTGTTTCTCCCCAGTCAGCCCCGCCTCCCTCGGGCACTCATGTGTGATATAGAGTAATAAACCTGACTACATTTGCTACACTCTCTTTATTACCTGTTACTTTAAAATTCATACACGAATTATGTCTGCCCACCTCTCTAATTTGAAGGTCAACATCCCAGTGACATAAGAATAATCCCAAAGGGGCAAGGGGAGCGGTTAATTTAGCATATTTAGCATTAAGGGTACAGCAAGGATATACTTTTACTTATTGTGGCAGGGGTGTGGTCTCTGGCCTGCTGCAGTGGAGGCTGGTGGCGGGACGTTGGACGGCACAGGTGAGGGTGATGGAACTCATGACTCTCCCCTTTATAGTGACTGAGGAGACTGGCGTGGGGGAAGCGTGTAGTGGAGGAAGCCGAGGAGAGAGCTGGTTTCTGGCTACAAAGACGGCGTCAAACCAGAAAAGATTGCTTGTGGTCAAATAATGTGTCAATCACCTCTGAATCAAACTCTGTGTGGGTCAGTTCATTTCACAGTATTGTTTAGTATATCTTCACTTGTCTCACTCTCCTTCTGTTCTGTCCATCAGCACGATCCTCAGCGCTTACACAGATCCTCCATCGATGTTTTGGATCCAATCAGTGATCAGTTCTACGAGGAGGCCTGGATGTTCACCAGCACTCGCTACAACTCCATCACCAGAAGGTGAGTGTACTCCTTTGTATTCAGATGAACTTTCTTTTTAAAAAAACATTTTCATATATGAGCTTTCTATTATTTCATGGGCAATTTAATCAATATTAAAATTACAAGCATATCAACAAAGGTAAAGCTGTTTTTTTTTTCCACTTTCTGTCACACAGTCATGGAGGAATACAATAAATACATAATCAATCATAGATCCTGAACAATGAGATTAAAAGAAAGTCTGTGGCTCTAAAAACTAAACAGTATAAAGACATGCTCCAAGCTGCTTTTTCTCTCCTACTCCTCTAGGTTTTCCACTGTCGGCCATCCAGCGACGTTGGAGGGCTACCTGACCAATGCTGGCCTACGCAAAGAGGTCCCGGCTCGGGCTCGGAGGAGCTGAAGAAGATCCTTGCCTTCCTTGTCAGTTTCCTCTTCAGTTCCTGTCCCAACAAAACCTGCTTTCACCTATTAGCTCCAAAGAGGCTATAGTGCCCGTGGAGGTCTGGACCTGAGGCCTGTGCTCATCACGTGGAAGGTGAATAGAAAACACTCTGACACCATTCTGGAGGTCTGACGGGACTCTGACCAAAACACAGATGAAATAAAACTTGTGGCTGGAGTTTTTAAAATCTCTTTTTCACCTCATAGATTAATGCTCATGATTGCATGTTAGCAAGACAGCATCTGCCCAAGGTGAAACTCTCAGGATGACATTTACTCTTAAACTGTTATCTGGTTAAGACCACTTGAGGAGATCTTAGTAGCGAGTATGTGGATTTAGTCTCTTCACCAACAGCAGACAGACCCATGCCAAGAAAGCAGACATGTTCACAGAGAAAGCAGAGAGCAGAGATTGGAAAAAGCTAAAAAGAAAAAGCTGCAGCTTTAGACGACTATCTGCCTGTAAGGCTGAAAAATTCCAGTTACGCTCTATTTTGGAAAAGGTCCCAGTTTTGGTAACCTGGATTTTTATTTCTCCTCTTCTGCTACAGATGTTGACTGTGACCTCAGAGGCCAACTGGACCACAAAGCTGCAACAGGATTGAGGGAGAGAAGTCTTCATCCAGCTTCAAAGAAAACATCTAGGTAAAGTGACGTGGATCAGTGGATAAAAGTCTCCACATTCAAAGGAGATACTCTGAGAGAGAGACTATCTGAGCCATTTTAGCCTCAAATTATGGCCTGGCCTGTAAATGGCCTGTATTTATATAGCGCTTTACTAGTCCCCAAGGACCCCAAAGCGCTTTACATATCCAGTCATCCACCCATTCACACACACATTCGCACACTGGTGATGGCAGCTACATTGTAGCCACAGCCACCCTGGGGCGCACTGACAAAGGCGAGGCTGCCGGACACTGGCGCCACCGGGCCCTCTGACCACCACCAGTAGGCAACAGGTGAAGTGTCTTGCCCAAGGACACAACAACCGAGACTGTCCAAGGCGGGGCTCGAACCGGCAACCTTCCGATTACAAGGCGAACTCCTAACTCTTTATAGTACTTTATAGTACAGCAACACTTTTAAAGGACAAAAATTAACTTTAAAATTAAAATGTTGACTGTGACCTCAGAGGCCAACTGGACCACAAAGCTGCAACAGGATTGAGGGAGAGGAGTCTTCATCCAGCTTCAAAGAAAACATCCAGGTAAAGTGATGTGGATCAGTGGATAAAAGTCTCCACTTTCAAAGGAGATACTCTGAGAGAGAGAGAGAGACTATCTGAGCCATTTTAGCCCAAATTATAGTACTTTATAGTACAGCAACACTTTTAAAGGACAAAAATTAACATAAACTTTGACTGTAATACAAACAAAGTATTGCATGTGTTTTTTAAAACTGTTCCTCAGATGGGCAGGATATCACTATTAGACTGTCCCACCAGCCAACTTCAACAAAAGAACACAGCAGCATTCAGTGATCAGCACAGATGAGCTTGTTCCTCTAACACTCAGCATCTGATCCCTGTTGGTCTGTGTGCTTCTGCTTTTGGTCAGTTAGAAACCCTGCAGTAACCTCACCCAACACTGTGTCTTCTTGTTCGCCTCAACGTTGAAGTGTCAAATGTCAAACATCTGGAAAGGAAACCACACCAGTGTACTGTGATGCTTCACCAACATGTGGCTGACGCTGGTCCTGCCTTTCATGCTGACATCACCAGAGAGCCCCGCCTACCTCAGGACCTCCCCTGTCATGTATTGATCAGGATGATTATGAAGATGACCGAGTGCAAATAAGACTGTAAAAATCCGCGACCAGAATGTTTAGATGCGTTCTAATTATTCATGAATATCATGAGTGTTTGTGTGTTTTGTCTTTTCTTTCCTGACGTTTGTTACTAACAAAGACAGTTTACGCTCTGTATGTGTTTTCATCCTTACCAGCCACACTCTTTTTTTTTTCTTCTTTTTTTTTGTCTGTTTGGTTCTTTTGCCATCAGAATTATTGTCTAAAGGCAAGGAAAGATGCCCAACGGATTTACTTTACCAAATTGACCATCCCAGCCTTGCCGTAATGGTCTATTTGATTCACCTTTTATTGTTTATTTTATTTATTTTTTTATGTTCACTTGCTAGATATGGGACAGACTTGAATGAGGAAAAGAAAAGGGAGAAAGGAGGAGGGAAAAATAACAGCAGAGAAGAGCGACGGGGATAAAGGGCAACAAAACAAAAACCAAGTAAATAAGCAGACAAAAAAATACATATATCAATCACCTGGATCAGCTGTTGAGAAAGAAAAAAGAAAACAAGCAGAAGAAAATGAGAGCAATACAATAAACATGCTTTTGAAGCATGTCATTGGATGTTTGAGCTGATAAATGGTAGATCTGAAATCTCTAGATTATTGCAAAGTGCTTGTTCTACATCTATCCAAGGATCATCTAAGAGGGTATGTTTTAGCCATCCTGAGATAAACTGAAGCCTGTTGGCTAAGAAGTAGTGCTGAAAGTTAGGTAGTTCTAATCCTCCTTTATCCTTGGTCTTTTGTAGTGTTTTTAAGCTTATACATAGGGATTTATTTTTCCAAAGGAATTTGGACATACATGAATCTAGAGATCTGAACCAATCTTGTGGTGGTTTAGTTGGGATCATTGAGAATAAATACTTTATTTTTGGTAAGACAATTTTAAAGTTCAGTATTTCAAAGCAGGAGCTATGAACAGTCATCATGTTGGCATTAGAATTATTATTATTATTAATCATTATTAATAATGCTTTTACTCATGTATAACTTTTATTAGTATACATGGATTTTATCAGTAGTAAAAAATAATGAATAATTCATGTATAAATTTTATTGTATTTTGTATATTAATTATATTTAAATAGAGATGTTGACCATAACTGTACAGTAGCATACTAAAACAAGCATCAATGTAACATACATTAATGGTCCAAGCTGTCATAAATGGGGAGCCTGATCTTTTATTATGAAAATATGACGAGTATTTTTCTTGTCAGTTGGGAAGAAGTTGGTCTTTTTTTCCCCTTCTTTGCTTCTTTTTGCTCAGTTTGTCTTTTCCTTTTCTTTTATAATTGAAACTCTGATCAAACCTACTCATGTTCACAGCATGTAAAAGCAACTGACAGTCCATGGCATTGTTGTTTGTAGATGTGCAGTGTAGTGGGAGCATAAATCAAAATGAAATAAAACAGTAACATTTATGTAATAAAACATTTTAATGAAAATGATTAGGCCCTTTATAAACTTTAAAGGGATCTGAAAACAAGGCTAGCAAGGTTCTCCAAGAGTTTCTCCATGGGTAGAGCTTCTAGCTCTTCCAGCACATCGGTGGCCGTGCAGGCTGCCAGTTTCTTGGTTGCTCTTTTTACCCCACTGGTTGTGAGTGTCTAAATACCCCCACTAGCTCGCTTTGGCTGCAGTTAACTTGGGAGGAAGGGGTGGGTGTCCCATGGCTAGATGAAAAACAATTATCTGGGATACATAATATAATAACATGCATATATCTCTATCAATTAAATCTGGCATGAGGTCTGATATTTTTAATTCACTTATTTCTCTCATAAATATTGGATCTAAATTGCAAATGTGTTACAGTTATACTGTTACTGTGTGACAAAGTGGATGAGTTGCAATGGTCTCCATTTGTCCCATATGTGTTTACTTTTTTTTTCACATTATACTGTTTCTATTTATTTGCTATGATTTGCTATTCGTTAAGTAACATTTCTTCACACACTATCCCAGGTTTGTGTGTGTAAGCGTTCAGTTGCCGGTAGTGATGGCCCGCTTGAAGCTGACGCTCCGGTGCGTGTGTCACAAAAATCGACACACTGCTTCAGAAGCACTGTGTCGAAGCTTGATTCGTTTGGCCAGAGTCACGTGATCAGTGACGTCCGAAGCTTCATTTAGAACCTAACCTCTTCGGTGTCTGATTCCCTGGTTTATAAGGAAGTGAATCATTTGCGGGATTTGTGGAGTGTTTTGATGGTGACAGATAGCGAACCACTGATATTTCTACTGAGAGATTTGGAGCCAGTGAGGAATAGAGGAGGTTCTGTTGTGTGGGAGTATTTTGAGTTGATTTTGGTCGATCGGGTGGGTTTTCCAGCTTTGTGTTCTGGCTGTTTGCTTTTGTTTTGTGCGTGTTTATTTTATCTGAAAACGGGAAAAACTTAAAATGTCAAAAATCTGATTTTCATAATATAAATATCATTAAATAACTTTAGAAAAACTTCCATTTGACTCTTTACATTTAATGTTATAAAAATATATATCTTTTTTTTTTTAATTAATCTTAAAATGTTAGTCTGCAAAATGTGCAGCAATTTAATTAATTTATTCTCTTTAGCTGATAGTTGGTGGGGCCCAGGTAGACTGTATAACTGCATCTCTACCAGTTTCTCTGCACTCCAGCCTCCTCTGTGCCACGTAATGGGATTTTCCTTAATGCAGGAGAAATTATCTCCACAAAAAGGAACAAGTTTGGCCATCGCACACTAGAACAAATTCTCTTCTTAAATAAAAATGAAAAAGGGCTACTTTAAATGAATCATGTTTTTAATTTGCAAGTTCATAAGCATTTTCCTTTTCCAGTTCACAATCAATTCTACCCCCAGGTCAAAAATATGTATAGGAAAATGTCCCTAATATAATATTATTTATAAATATGCCTGTCCGGCGATTAATTGCATAAGTACAAGGAGGCTGGACCTCACAGCAGAAACATACTCCATAATGTGTTGTACATTATTATATGTACATTATATGTAGCGTGGTATTTTTCAATTATTGTATGTACCAACATCAAGAAGTCACAAGCAAAGAAAGACCAAACCACGGTGCATACTTAAACAAGGAAAGTTTACTGGTCAAAATTATGTATTAAAGAAATAAACAACATTTTTTTCACCCTCAAAAATACATGTTTAAAGCAACACAGTGGTGGTCCAATATCAGACAAAATTCCACTCTGTAGAGTGAGTGGGCAGTCATAATGAAGCAGTTGGTTTTATTTTGTGGATTCAAGCTGCTCTTCATATTTTTGGCCACCAGATGTCACCAGAGAGGACTGTGTTGAAAAGCTTCGAGTAATGAACCGTTTTTCAATACAAGCTTCAGTGCTTCAGAAAGCTTCATTTGGCCATCACTAGTTGCCGGCAAATCAAACATTCTGCAAATTAAGCTAAATACTCAGTTACATGTTTCTTTACATTTTATTATGTTACAGATTAAGTCATTTGTTCGTACTTACTTTGTTTGTCTTTTCAGTCTTCATAAGGGTCAGGGGTCCGTTCTTCGTACCTCGCTAAGTAAGTTAGCTGGATTTGATTGTTGACGATTTCGCGTGATCTTGGATCGTTCGGTTCCCCGAAGCTCATCCGGGACTTGCTGTCATAGCAACAGATCCGTAAGCGTAAACCTGCTCGGGAGCAGGCTTACTTTATGTAAACAGGATTAGATCGCGGCCACTCAGGTATGTCCGCTTCATTTATACGAAAGCAACAGCGATATTTTACCACTGTTTTTCCATAAATAAATGTTATCAATGTAACTAAAGATAATGCAGTACTTGATCCTTTTATTGATTTCATACAGATACATACAGGTCATTTCCTAAAAAAAGGGAAATATACCATTAATCATTCTATTTCATGTATTGGATTATTCCAGATGTAATTCATATTTTAGAGTAGTAATAGTAAATTACTTCATGTAAGCAAGATGAGAGACCACGGCTATAAAAGCGAAGGTGGATTTGGGAAGTCTGTCGCAGCCATGTCCTGTCCGTTTGTACGCGAGCCACCCATTGCGGAAGGTGCAAGATTGATAAGGAGAGTTTTCAGAATTCAGCATATATTGCGGGACAGACAGGATCCTTTAGCTACAGTGGGGCAAAAAAGTATTTAGTCAGCCACCGATTGTGCAAGTTCCCCCACCTAAAATGATGACAGAGGTCAGTAATTTGCAGAGGTGGGACCAAGTCATTGTTTTGCAAGTCTCAAGTAAGTCTCAAGTCTTTATCCTCAAGTCTCAAGTCAAGTCTCAAGTAATGTCAGGCAAGTCAGAGTCGAGTCTCAAGTCACTGGTGTAAAAGTCCGAGTCAAGTCACAAGTCTGAAACTTTGAATTTCAAGTCCTTTCGAGTCTTTAAAAAAAAAAAAAACGAAAAAATAATGTTGCAGTTATGCTAAATGTAAATATTAGACCATGTAATTTTAAAATCTGTGTTTTTCTCAACACATGACAAAATAGTGAACTTAGAAAATATACACAAATTGTGAAATTGCACCTCTTTAAAATGCAGCTCAATTAAACCTAGCTCCAAGAATAATTTTCACCGACAGTTCTGAGATAAGCTGCATGTTATTCTTGGATGCGGTTGTAGGACCGGCTTTAAAATCGCATGACAAAAATATCATACACATTAAAAAAAAACTGTATCACCAACATAGCCTGGACAACATTTGCTAGTTAGATGAAGTCAGCTATCTCATCTTAGCATATTTATATGCATATTTATAATCATACGGTTCTTGGAGTGAGTGCACACACTCATGAAGTTTTTAACTTCCGGTCACTGCAACAAGCCCAGGTACAGTTTACCGACAGATGGGTGTAGGACCTTGAAACGCACCGTGTCGAACGAAAGACCATCGTACGTATCATAAGTTTACCAGTCTCACAAATCGTCGTCATAAATATACATTCCTTAACCGTTTATTAATAGGACCTTTGAGCTCAACGGTAATTAATTAGTAGTGGAAATAATTTCTGGTAGCATCACAGAAATGTAGCAGTGACAACAATATTGTATGCTGTAATCATACTGGACAATTAGTGATACAAAAAACCTGTTTTATCCTGTGAATAAAAGCATATGTTTTTGTCAATGTACCATAATAACAGAAGCGAAACGCAATATTGTGTCAGGACAATTCACTAATTATGCACAATAAATAAAGGAGCATAGCGCGACAATTTCTGTTCAGCGCCAGACTTGCTTGTAACCTATATCACCAATTATGTTATGAAAATGACGCATTAACTACTAAAAAACACTGACCTTCGTGTAAAAGCTTGGAGCAGACTAACCTGTGAGCTGGAGTGTTCTGGGACGTTATATTTGATCTTTGAATGGCTGCAATCCAGACCATCCGTCGCCTGTTTGTCACTTCGGAAACATGGCTCGAACAATTTCTCTTCAACGACGTAATCCGATAACAACCGATCTCTTTACCCGTCGGCTTCTCGTGGCTGTCATGCGACCGGCTATTGTAGTTAATAATACAACGGCTTCTTGACATTTTTGTGTTTCTTTTTATCGCTGTATAACTGATTTTAATTGAAAGCCTGCGTGCGCTAGTACCGCTTGCCACGAGTTCCCAGAATCCTTTGCGGTTCTACCCGTGAATGACGTCACATTTTCAATCTCTATATAATATGCATGTTAAATTTTATATTTGGGGTAAAATATCAAGTCTTTTCAAGTAAACCGGTTCAAGTCCAATTCAAGTCCCAAGTCATTGGTGTAAAAGTCCAAGTCAAGTCACAAGTCTTATAACATTTTTTCAAGTCAAGTCTAAAGTCATAAAATTAATGACTCGAGTCTGACTCGAGTCCAAGTCATGTGACTCGAGTCCACACCTCTGGTAATTTGCACCAGAGGTACACTTCAACTGTGAGAGACAGAATGTGAAAAAAAAATCCATGAATCCACATGGTAGGATTTGTAAAGAACTTATTCGTAAATCAGGGTGGAAAATAAGTATTTGATCTCCTCCATAGATGTACACTCTAAAGTAGATAGTAGTAAACTCCTCCGATTTTTTGTTGACAAGATTAAAGAAATCAATGCTGAAATCTCCCCAAAGCTTTCTTGTTCTCCGAGTCAGGCACTCCCTTTGTACTCCTGGTCAACTTTTACAACTGCAAAATATATATTGAGATAGCAGCCCTGGTGGACAAAATGAAGCCACCTACAAGCCCCTAAGACATTGTCCCCACTAAGCTCTTCATCAATGCTTTTGACACCATTGATCCTTGGGTTGGGAACCTTTTTACTGTTTCTCTTCAGACTGGGGTGTTCCCCAGCTTTTTTAAACATGCCATTGTGGAACCAAGGCTCAAAAAACCCAACCTGGATCCAACACTACTTTAAAATTCAATCTCCAAACTCCCATTCATGTCAAAACTCCTTGAGTAGCTGTCCACCTCACAGCATACTTGGAGAAATATAACTTCAATGACCGTTTTCAATGTCGGTGCCATAAATTGCATTCCACTGAGACAGCACTACTGAAAGTTACTAATGATATTATGATGTCAGCAAACTCCGGAGAATACACAGTCCTAGTCTTTCTAGACCTTACCTCAGCCTTTGATACAGTCAACCATACCATCCTGATAAACAGACAGAGACCTGGTTGGGATGTCTGCTCTGTTCTACACTGGTTTTCTTTTGATATATCTGAAAGGAGTTTTAGTGTGTCTGCAAACCAGATCACGTCGGAATCTATAGAGTTGTTGTGTGGAGTTTCTCAGGGCTCTGTACTGGGACCTATTCTGTTTTTAATATACAATTTTCCTTTAAGCCAGATAATACAGCAGTTTCCTGAAGTATCTTATCATCTTTTTGCTGACAATATTCAGCTATATTATTCTTTTAAGCCTGCTGAAGCTCATAAGCTCTCCAATCTGATTGACTGTTTAACCAACATTAAACAATGGTTGAACAATAATTGCTTACAAATAAACCCGGCAGAAACTTTGATTATTGCACCAGACAGTGCCTGATATTAAACGGCGACTGGGTGAATTAGGTTCCTCACAGAAACATAACCTTAGAAACCTGGGTGTTATTTTCGATGAAGCTTTTTCTTTGGAGGGACATTTAAATCAGATAGTAAGAACCTGCTTTTTTCATTTGAGGAACATTTCTAAACTTAGATCCATCGTGTCAACAAGTGAACTCGAGATAATACATGCTTTTGTCTCTACAAGACTTGACTACTGTAACAGCCTGTTTACTTGTCTAAACAAGAAAGGGCTAGCTCGTCTACAGGTTGTTCAAAACTAACAGCGAGGCTACTGACCCACTCGAACAAGGGAGCTCATATGACCCGTTTTAAAGTCGGTGCACTGGCTACTAATCAGATTTAGGTTCCATTTTAAAATTCTACTTTTAACTTTTACATTACAGGAACTTTTCTCTTTGTGTCCAATATCAACACTGTGACTCCTCAGAGTGTAAACTTTACTTCAGCAAAACCAAAAACTGAGTTGTAGAAGTCGTCACACCAAATGTCTTAAGATAACAAGAAAAAATACATTTTCAGTGCACGGCCTGAATTTCTTCCTCAATTTCTTCTTCTTCCGTCAGCTTATGTTGAGATTATTTCAGTTTGTAAATGATCAGATTACATAATTGTAATTTACATAATTAAACTAAAGGGTAAAATGGCTCCAGTGTGTGTGCTTGCTGTTTACCTCTGTCAATTTTCTTACTGCTTGTTCTGTTTCTGATGTTTCTTGTCACTGAAATCAACTCAAAACTGGGGAACACCAAAAACCTTTAGATCTTCAGTTTTTTGCCATCAGCTTTCAGAGCTCTAATCAGAAGAAACAAACAGGGTATCCTCTGCTCCTGGCTGGTGTTCCTGATTACTTGCTACATAAAGTGCCACCACCTGCTCCGACACACCGCCACAGACACCGGGGTAAACGTGCCGGTCGGCTGGTGAAGTTTAAAGCTTGACTTCTCTTTTCTTCAGCGGCCGCTCCAGCTGGTTATGGTCCTTTCCGCCACATCCCAAGACGTCTCCTGGATCCTGTTATCTCCTGTCTGGTTACTGTTGTAGGCTTAGGTGTCCATAACCCTGCTCACCACTGTTTTTTTGCATTGTGGGAGTCATGGAATAAACTTTTTGAATTTGCTCCCATTAACTTGGGCTTCACCGACAACTTCTACCCAGGCTCCAGCTCCAATGAAGATGGCTCTAACAAATGCGTGGTCCTTAGCAAATAAAGCTTCATTATAAATTATTTTTCCTCCAATGGATTGGATCTCCTTTTTGTGACTGAGACACAGATGAGAGTTGGTGAGTCTAGCATTATTTCTGGACTGTTACCCTCTGACGGCTCATTTCGTAATGCTCCAAGGATATCAGGTAGAGGAGAAGGAATATTGACTGTGTTTAAAAATAACTTTCACTGCAAACAACTCCATGTACCTGTTTAAACAAGTAACAATATTCACTAAATAAGCACTAATAATATATTAATTTTGTAACACACTGAAAACAGTTCATCTAACTGTGACTGTAAACATGTTTCCATTTGTCACTTCAGTTTTTACTCTGAAATACAGGAAATGACATCATGGCTCAAGTCTTTATCATTAAAATCTTTATTTAACATTTGAATTTTTTATTTAACATTTCCAAGATTCAATAACATAAAGAACCCGAACAAGAAGACATTTGTGTATCAAAATACATTAAAACAAATACTTTATAATAGGAAACAGAGTTTTCAACGAACTGATGAAAAGAAAGCTAACCACTCGACATGAACACTACAGTAGGACAGTTTTGAAAGCTTAAAATGGAACTAGGGGAAGAGTTTGATTCACAGCTGCCTCATCAGATTTTTACAGGAGATTCTATCTGAACTCTGTGGAGCCTGATCTCAAGCTTTTTGAGTCTGACACTGAAACCAGAGGATCTTTCTGTCTCTTCAGATTCACTGTGATCCAGTGATGGGAGTGATTTCAGCCCTGAGTGATCACACTGATGTTTGCACAGAGCAGACAATGAGGTGAATGTTTGGGCACATTGGTAACAGTGAAACAGTTTATTAGTAACGTGGGATCGTTTGTGTGTGGAGTATGAACTGAGATTCCTGAAGCTCTTGTCACACTGGTCACAGCTGTAGTTTCCTTCCATGTGTGTACGTTCATGCTCGTTACAATGACCTGATTGTAAGAAGCTTTTGTCACAGTGTCTGCACTTGTATGGTTTCTCTCCTGTGTGGACTCGTTTGTGTGTTTTAAGCTCCCATGCAGTGGTGAAGGATGACCCACACTGATCACAGAGGTGCTTTTTGACCCCACTGTGAATCAGTTCATGTTTTTTTAACTCACTTGATGTGGTGAAGCCTCTCCCACATTCTTTGCAGTATTGCAGTTTGTCTCCAGTGTGTCTATGTTGATGTGTTTTTAGGTCAGCTTGGCAACTGAAAGTTTTTCCACAGACGTCACAACGAAAGTCTTTCCCACCACCACAGTGATGACAGGGTTGAGAACTGGATCCATCTGTGTCGCTCTGCTTCTAAACAAAGACACAAAGACAGTGTAAGTCAGTCCTTCAACACTTTTATCCTGAACGTCGCCTGAAATAAAGAGCATCTCTGCAGACGTCCAATTACATTTGACTGTTTCAGTTAACACACTCAGTTTACTGGGCTGCAATAACTACAATACTACCACCATAATACTACAGTAATACTAAAATCATAACTGACATGAAAATCTGAATAATCACTCAGAGCTGCTTTTCCATGCAGTAGAATTGCTAACATGCTAACACAGTTTAATGAGCAGAGTTGTTCCAAACAGTCAGGCTAAAATGACAAGATAACAATATAAATACATACCTCACAGTAACTGCACTTGTAGAGTCTCTTTCTGGTGTGGATCTGTTGGTGTTCTCTCAGGTAATGTGGAGATTTAAAAGTCTTTTCACACAGGTCACATTGATAAGGTCTCTCCTCAGTGTGGGTAAACATGTGTTGTTGTAACTGTGTGTGAGTTATAAACTGTTTGCCACACTGTTCACAGCAGTACACATCATGTCTGGTGTGAATGCGTAGGTGTATATTTCGGCTTCCTCTCTGGCTGAAAGTTTTTCCACAGATGTCACAGCTGTATGGCTTAATTCCAGAGTGGGTAACTAGATGATTCTGTAAGTAGCTACTGTGAGTAAAAGCTCTGCCACACTGATCACAGCTGTACGCTTTAACTCCACTGTGGATGAGTTGGTGTTGTTTTAGGGATTCCTTCCAGGAAAAAGACTTTCCACACAAGTCACAGCTGAACGGTCTCTCTCCAGTGTGGATGACTTGATGCCGTTTTAGTTCAGCCTTCCCAGTAAACTCCTTCCCACATTCGTCACAGCTGTATGCCTTAATTCCAGAGTGGGTAACTAGATGATTCTGTAAGCTGCTTCTTTGAGTAAAAGCTCTGCCACACTGATCACAGCTGTACGCTTTAACTCCACTGTGGATGAGTTGGTGTTTTTTTAGGTGACCCTTCAAGTAAAAAGACTTTCCACACAAGTCACAGCTGAACGGTCTCTCTCCAGTGTGGATGACCTGATGCCGTTTTAGTGAAGCCTTCAGAGTAAACTCCTTCCCACACTCGTCACAGCTGTACGCCTTAATTCCAGAGTGGGTAACTAGATGATTCTGTAAGTTGCTACTGTGAGTAAAATCCTTCCCACACTGATCACAGCTGTACGCTTTAACTCCACTGTGCATGAGTTGGTGTTGTTTTAGGGAATCCTTCGTGGAAAAAGACTTTCCACACAAGTCACAGCTGAACGGTCTCTCTCCAGTGTGGATGAACTGATGCCGTTTTAGTTTATAAATCCCAGTAAAATGCTTCCCACACTCGTCACAGGTGTGTGTTTTCTCTCTCTTTCTTGGTTGAGGTTTGTCGGCCTCCTGAGAGCGCTGACTTCTCGCTCCATGTTGGTCCTGCAGTGACAGAGATACAAACCGAGGCAGTGAGTGAAATGCAGTCGTGGAACAAACTCAACCTTCAAACTCCCTCCATTAACACTAGTTTTAAACCTGAAGGTGGAGTGTGGCACCAAACACCTTAAAGGTCTCTTATCCCCACCTGCTGGTAGTTCTAACACATTACATCCAACCTGCTGTTAAAAATAATTCATGACTGTTTAAACACTAAAATCATGCCCATCCCTCCTGATTGTACACACACACACACACACACACATATATTATTTTCATAATTTATATCATATTGTTGTTTCCTATTACATATTTCTATCATTTTTTTTATAGATTTATACATATTTATTCACTGATAATAAATCCTATGTTTGTTTATTTGTTTATTCAAAAAGAACCCCATTAGCTTCCATGTTGCTCGTCTTCCGTCAAATACAATCACATAAAATATTATACAATAAAGTGGATTCAAAATATCCACATAATTTTACATCCACAGTGGGGTTTCACAATTAAAATATAAGCAATCAATAATAATAATAATAATAATAATAATATCAATAACATTGAGGCACATTACACAAATTTCAAAAACAAACTCTTACAATATTTACAACTAAAAGTTCTGTAAATCAGCTTTTAAATGTTCATTGAAGTTTTGAATAGTTGCTAATTCTCTAATTTTATAAGGCAATTTATTCCACTTACAAGTTGCTCTAAATATAACAGTTTTACAAAAAGTTACTTTTAACTCGAGCATTTACTAAATTGCAGTTTGTTGAAAACTGTGTAATATGATTATGTATTTCATCTGGATACTGCAGCTGAGCGGGAAAAAAAAAGTGGTGTGTTTAAGAGAATTGCTTTCTTTATAACTACAAGTATTAAATCCCAGTTCTTTGTTTTCCCTACGGCAAAGAAAGACACGGCTCAAAGTGGTCAAAGCTCAAAAGATGATCTTTATTTTTCATTCCCAGGAATGGAGACCTGAACACACGAACACATAAGCTCAGGTCTGAAGCACAAAAGGGAAGCCTAGTTATTTATATACTTCCTCTAGACGTCACACACACTTTAAGTTTCAATCAAAGACTCTGCTTAGATTCACTTTCTGGCTGCAGCTCCTATTTTCTGCAAAAGCATGTAGTTTCTTGTCAGTACTTTTTGGCACAGACTGTACTGTGACAAAGTGGAGGAGCAGTTGCAATGCTCTCCATTTGTCCCATATGTGTTTACCTTTTTTTGCACATTGTACACATTATTCTGTTTCTATGTATTTGCTATGATTCGCTATTTGTCAAGTAACATCGCTGCACTCACTATCCCGGGTTTGTTTGTGTAAGCGTTTTGTTGCCGGCAAATCAAACATTCTGCAAATTAAGGCAAATATTCAGTTACATGTTACTTTATATTTTATTATGTTACAGATTAAGTCATTAAGTTCATACTTTGTTTGTCTTTTCAGTCTTCATGAGGGTCACGTGTGGGGAAACACCCGCCTAGCATTTCCTCATTTTAAAGTCCTGATGATGTCACATATGACATCAGCAGGTCAAACCAAGTGGAGGGGTTTCTTTTTCCATAGAAATGCTTCCTTTTGTTGGTGTTAAGGTTTAAAGGGATTTGGGGGGGGGGGGGGGGGGGTTTGTTTTGTTTTTTTACTCTGGCACACAGTTTTGCCTCTTTTGCTTATTTTAATGTGTGATTAGTGCACGATCAGGTTGCCTTTCATGTAGGGCTGGGCTATATCATACCGTTCATGGTAATACCGGTATAATGTTGGGCAACGATAAGAAAGTGAAATATTACGATAGAATATGGGTAAAACACGCTTGCGCAGTGCTTTTGTTTTCACACGCACATGGAGGAAAAAGCATGGCGGCGACGGAGAATGAGAAGGGTGAAAGCGGATCGTTGAATGAAACAGATGAACCAGAATTGGTTTGTAACAATGCTTCAACTTCAGTGGTGTGGAACTGGTTTAGCTTTCGTCCATCAGATACACAACAAAGCACTATTTGTGGTAGAGCATGCTAGCAGGCCGTCGTTATTACCGTGTTTTTTGGAAAATACGGCACACTTAAAATCAATCCTTTCATTTTTCTGAAAATCGACGGTGCCCCTTATAATCCTGTGTGTCTTATGTAGGAATTGTTGTTTACCAAACTGTTGTTGGAAGAAGTTGCTGTTGGAGGCGGTTTTGGTACCATTCTTTATTCATGGCTGTGTTTTGGGGCAAAATTGTGAGTGAGCCCACTCCCTTGGATGAGAAGCAACCCCACACATGAATGGTCTCAGGATGCTTTGCTGTTGGCCTGACACAGGACTGATGGTAGCGCTCACCTTTTCTTCTCCAGACAAGACTTTTTCCAGATGCCCCAAACAATTGAAAAGAGGCTTCAGTGGAGAATATGACTTTGCCCCAGTCCTCAGCAGTCCATTCACCATACTTTCTGTGGAAGATCAATCTGTCCCAGATGGGGATTTTTTGGAGAGAAGTTGCTTCTTTGCTGCCCTCTTGACACCAGGCCGTCTTCCAAAAGTCTCGTCTTCGCCTCACTGTGCGTGCAGATGCGCTCACACCTGCCTGCTGCCATTCCTGAGCACGCTCTGCACTGGTGACACTCTGATCATGCAGCTGAGTTCTTTTTAGGAGACGATCCTGGTGCTCGCTGGACTTTCTTGGATGTGCTGAAGCCTTAACAAGTATTGAACCTCTTTCCTTGAAGTTCTTGATGATCCTATAAATTGTTGATTTAGATGCAATCTTAGTAGCCACAATATTCTTGCCTGTGAAGCCATTTTTATGCAACACAATGATGGCTGCACGCGTTTCTTTGCAGGTCACCATGGTTAACAATGGAAGAACAATGATTTCAAGCACCACCCTCCTTTTAACATGTCAGGTCTGCCATTCTAACCCAATCAGCCTGACATAGGGTCTGCATCCTTAAAGGCCGCATTATAAGGCCGATTGCGTCACAGCGACAGTGAGGCTGTCCCAATTCAAAGGCTGCTCGAAATGCAGCCACAAATGCGTCCTTCATTTCCCTGAATTTTAAGAATGTGGCGGTGTAGACTTCATGGCCCAACATATCCCAGACTTCATAGCGCGGCGGTGGGTGTGGATAATTTTGCCAAAAAAAAAAAAAAAAAAAAAAAAAAAAAAAAAAAAAAAGCTGAAGCGGAGCAGCCAAAGACGAAACTTTTAAAAGTGAGTACTGAATATTATTTCACTTATTTATGTGCAAATGTTGAACAATGAAGAACATTAAAACATTACTGTTGGCCACATGTTGGCAAAGTTATGTGACATTAGTGATGTTTGTACTAACTTGGTTTTAAAGCCTTTACTTTAAAATATTCACTGTTCAATAGTCGACCTTAATCTTACACAGAATGTGATGATTTTGTGGATAATTAAAGTCAGTCATATATACACAAACACAACAAGCTGAAAGTCAGTGATGCTGCTCGGTTTGCAGTCCTGAATATCACGGCACAAGCAGGATTCACTGCACTGTTAATGTTAGCTATGTTATATTGCTGCCTCTGTTCGGTGGTGTCAGCCAAACGGACTTTAACGTGTGTTTGAACGAGCTGACGGTTCACTCGTTAAGTTGAAAAAAAGATGCTTTAATCACAGGAGTCACACATGTGTCCACTGTACCATCTGGGAACTCTTCTTGTGTAGCACTCGTAATAACACAAACACTAAATCCTCCTTCTCTTGTGCTGTTTTGTAGCAGTGTGTACACCTGAGACTGTCACCTGTCTGTCTGTCCTGCACTCACTCTCTCTCTTTCTCTCTGATTGTGGAATAAAAGTATGAACATGTGTATATAAGTTACACTTGTGTTTGAATCCTGCAGCTTATCACACGTTTGATTTCCATGTGTGACAACTGCAAGTGTCCAGAGTGAGGACAGACTGAGGGACCCACTGCTGCACATCATCTGTGAGGCTTTGCACCCCTGATGATCCACCAAGACAAACTCAGCAATGTGTGAGGAAGAGGAGGAGGAAGAGCCAGCAGCAGCTGACAGATGGAGAGAATAGACAGACTGTTCCCTGTTTGTGAAGGACTGCTAGGAAAGCTTAACATAACTAATTGTCTGTCCTGAATCAGTCTTATTAGGTAATGTTCAAATAATTGTATCATTCCAGTGTTTTCAGTGTGGGAGAAAGTACTCAGGGCCTTCAAGTTACACCAGCAGAATGGACCTAAAAATAAATGTTTGTTTCAGTTCTATGAAGCTTTGAGTATTTTGGATTAGTAGCACTGCTGTGTTTGTTGCATCATATTGCTGTAATTGTTTATATGCTTTATATGTTCTGAGGTAAGTTGATCTATAGTGTTACATCATATTCTATAAGGATGTTATGTGTTTGTATACTTTCTGCCCAGTTTGACCCATTTAGCAGAAGCCAGCCTGTTTAAGGCTCTGATATCTATTCTGTGTGACTTAAAGCAGTTATGACATGGTCTGATTTTCTCACCCAATAAAGGAATATTTCATATCAGTCTACTCTTCATTCTATCAGAAATAGTTATCACAGCTCGTACATTTGCTTTTTACACATATATGTAAGCATTGAGCCAAATTTAGTAATGCCAACAAATTGAACAAACAATATTTGTCTCTTGTATATGATACATCTATATATACACTGTCAAAGAAACTTTTCTTTGAGTGAAGTGATTAATATAATAACTATATTATTGGCAATATTATAGTTCCATCACCAAAGTGAGTCGACTTTAGTCTCATGAACAAGCCTCGCACTTCCAGCCTCAGCGGTCTTTGAGTACGCGGCCCTTGAGGACCGTTGAGGCTGCGTACTTTAAAGCTGCAGAACCTGAATTGGGATACAGCCATGATGATCTCCAGCCTTGTGCTAGTCAATATTCTCTCAACATTATTTATGCAATTCTCAAAACTTTTGGCCACGACTGTATAACCTCTTTTTAAGTTTCTGGATATTATACATGGTTATGTTTAGGATATGTCGGCCAATTTCCACTGGAAATGCCTTTTGGTTAAACTGTCAGCAAGCAATTTGCATTTGCACTGTTAAATTTTTATATAACTTTAATGCACATAAAAAACAGCTGCTTGTATAACTGAAAATACATTGATGGGTTTTTTAATAAAGTTGTGGAGTTGTAAAGTATTTTGTCTAGTGTCAATTATATCGTCAGTTATATTGTTATCGCAAATTTTCAAATGTATATCGTGATAAATATTTTTGGTCATATCGCCCTGCTCTGTCTGTCACCTTCTGTGTTGAGCTCATTGTTTCCTCTGTAGTGGCTGAGCTGAGTCCAAGTAGCTGAAAATGTTCCTCTGCTGCTCCGTCAGACTCTTCTCCTCCTGCTGATCAGCTGGGACACAAAACAGATCTTTGTTAGGCTCCACACTGCACTGAAGAGTCAAAGTGTCTCATATGTTCATCTGACAAGTAAAAGAACACATTTGTTTCCCGATGTGGGCAACTTATTGGAAACAAACACAAAAGGTTTGAACACTGATACCTGGCATTGCTGGCATTGAAAGATGCAATGCCAGCAATGAGGATTGTCAAGACTAAAACCACTCATTAAGCAAAGACAACAGGGATCATTTGTTTCTGTTTATTTAGCATTCACAGCATTTGTAGTTGCCTTCTGTACAGGGGAAGTCCACGCACACTGTGTGGTACCGCCATCCGCAGAAGGTGCATTCAATCTCTGTAAGAAAAACTAGATTGTCTGAGACTGAAATGTTATTAAACAAAAGGAGTGGTGATTTGTAAAACTTCAAGTGTATGATAAGGTGAAAACAAATACACAATTGCATGTCATGTAGTTGAAGGTTTTTTTTCTTCTTTTGGAAGACCGGAAAACACTGAAAGTTACAAATGTATTGTGCTTGAAACAAATTCAAAATAGGTGATAAAGCCAGCTGCACATGTGTGTCACAAGTAAATCTGGCTGTATAATAAACAGAAACAAGTGATCCCTGCTGTCTTTGCTTACTGATTGGTTTGAGTCTTGACAATCCACATTGCATCTTTCAATATGTTTGAGGGTGGATTTGAATCCACCAGTGTCAAGTGCAGCCACTCAGACTCTACTCAATGTAGTCATAGAAACAGGTGCAGTAGCGACACAGGCAGACTATGCTTACAGGATGTGATGTGGCTTTGAACTTTTGTTGTCCACCTTCCATTAGTTTTAATTTTGCACTCCAGGGGCCCGTTCTTCGTACCTCACTAAGTAAGTTAGCTGGATTTGATTGTTGACGATTTCGCGTGATCTTGGATCGTTCGGTTCCCCGAAGCTCATCCGGGACTTGCTGTCATAGCAACAGATCCGTAAGCGTAAACCTGCTTGGGAGCAGGTTTACTTCATGTAAACAAGATTAGATCGCAGCCACTCAGGTATGTCCGCTTCATTTATACGAAAGCAACAGCGATATTTTACCACTGTTTTTCCATAAATAAATGTTATCAATGTAACTAAAGATAATGCAGTACTTGATCCTTTTATTGATTCCATACAGATATACATACAGGTCATTTCCTAAAAAAAGGGAAATGTACTATTAATCATTCTATTTCATGTATTTGATTATTTCAGATGTAATTCATATTTTAGAGTAGTAATAGTAAATTACTTCATGTAATCAAGATGAGAGACCATGGCTATAAAAGCGAAGGTGGATTTGGGAAGTCTGTCGCAGCCATGTCCTGTCCGTATACGCGAGCCACCCATTGCGGAAGGTGCAAGATTGATAAGGAGAGTTTTCAGAATTCAGCGTATATTGCGGGATAGACAGGATCCTTTAGCTCAGCGCGACAGTGTGCTCATAGAGAGATATCGATTTTCCTGTGAGGGTATTATTTACTTAACCAACTTGTTGACGAGGGGGTGCAGGACCACCACCTGTCTTTTTTTGCTCTGCCCTTTTCTTGGTTGCTGTTATAAACAAACAGATTATTTCAGGGTCTCTTTTCAAGAGACGAAAAGCAATATAAGTGATAAATATTACCATTCTGTAGAATATTCTTATATTTCACTTTTACTTGTTCCCATGTTCTAGTGGCTCCTGTTGTGGCTCTAATGTGAAAGAGGATAGGGCTGCTCGATTATGGCAAAAATGATAATCACGATTATTTTCACTGAAATTGAGATCACGATTATTTGACGATATTTATTTAACCCTTTAAGACCTACTATAGAACCAAGTCCACCAGAGCTTTTTTTTTTTTTTTTTTTTTTAAACATGCTGTAGTGCCATTTGTGGGAGCATTTCAAGTTGCTATACATCAATACAACTGTTATAGCCCATATTTTAATAATATGTATGCATTAGTCCATAGTAATTACATAAATTGCAAAAAAGTGCAATAAACTACAAAAAAAAATTGAAAATCACTTTTGTTTTGTTTACATATATTTCTACTTGGAGAAATTTAAGAGGTTTATCCCTCAAAACTTTAAATACAATAAAGTTGCAAAAAATAGTTTCCCACCACAGGAAATTTATTTTGAGTGTCTTCATAGTTTTATTTTGGAGATACAGCAATTTTTATATACTGCAGGAAAAACAAAAAACAATCCTATGATGCAAATTTGCAAAGAAAACAGCATGTGCATCATTTCACTGTGGGAAGTGTTACGAACAGCTGATAGGAACGGCAAAGCGTGTTTCTGGAATATTATGTTTTTGTTCCTGCAAGCGCTTTTTATGCAATTTTTGCAAAGCTATATGTGGAACGAAACCGTGACCGAGGACAAGCTGATGGCATCAGATATAAGTACAACTCCTCCGGTTTCATATGCAAAACAAAATTATTGCGCTAGCTTACACGGTTCAGGTTCTACAGGGATTTAAAAATAGTTACGCAAAACGGAGCGTGCTGCTCTGACCGGCTTTAAAGGGTTAACAATGACTTTAAAAAATAATATAAAATAGTGTGCAACACCACTGAAGTTTTTTTTTTAAACTCTCTTTTCAACCAACGGCAGTCACTCTCCTCTCTAAATAACTTCTGCTTAGCTTTCCGAGCTTCCCTCGGGTCCTCTTAATCAGCGGTCTCCAACCTTTTTTGCGCCACGGATGGTTTATGCCCAACAATATTTTCACGGACCGGCCTTTAAGGTGTCGCGGATAAATTAGGGAGGGGCTAATAATCAGCTCAGTCATTTTTAATGATCGTTGAAAGCCCAGATCGTAATCGTGATTAAAATTCGATTAATTGAGCAGCCCTAAAAGAGGATATAATATAATATAATAAATTTACCCTACCGCCTACTGGTGTTGGCCAGAGGGGCCGATGGCGCAATATGGCAGCCTGGCTTCTGTCAGTCTGCCCCAGGGCAGCTGTGGCTACAACTGTAGCTGCCTCCACCAGTGTGTGAATGTGAGAGTGAATGAATAGTGGCATTGTAAAGCGCTTTGGGTGCCTTGAAAAGTGCTATATCAATCCACTCCATTATTATTATTAAATTACTTACGAGTTTAATTTGTCAGCAACTTTCTGCCAGCCCTCTCTCCTTGCTTTTGCAGCCTTTGCAGTGTTCCCTTGCGTTTTAATTAAACTCTGAAACTCCTGAAATCCCTCAATCGAGTTCTTGCTCTGCTGCCGAAAAATACTGAGCGCGCTCCTTCGACATTTTCGCCGACCAATCAGAGGGTTGCCGATCAATGTTTCTACTATCGATGCGTAGCCCCTGTTAAGCCACCCAGTGATCTCACATTACTTCATCCAGCTATACTAATCGTCAACAACAGGTGTGTTCGGAGAACCGGAATTGCGAGCTCAAAGTTGGCGCGATGATTTGATCTTGGATGTGTCATTTGATCTTGGATGTAGTAAGCGAGGTACGAAGAACGGACCCCAGTATGAACACAAATCCCCCCAACCCGAGGATCACCACAAATAACCTAATAGACCTACAGCTTAGTTCACAGATTCACTTTGTCTAAGGTTTATTTCTGGGATTTCACACAACCCAGTATTCAGATCGTGAATACATAATGGGCTTGGATTTACAACATTATGAATGAAATGTGCTCTATTTGGAAGCAGTATGTCCCCCTCCCCTTTCCAGGGGTTGTGTGTGACTTTAAATCATCAAACTGTAAATTGTTATTGATCCCTTTACCCCTGGTCCTAAAGTGTATATTTATTCTCTTACTCTTCTTATATTTATTGTTTGTTTACTTGCACCGCTGTAACTGGAGCCTCGTCGTCTCATCTCTCTATTTACTGGACTGTATGTAGCGGAGATGACAATAAAGTTTACTTTGACTTCAGCAGCGAGCACGCGCACCGAGGGCTCTCGCGCTCACTTTTCGTGTATAGAATTTCGAAAAAACATCGGTGCAAATTATAAGTCTGTATCATGATGTCTGGTGTGTTTTATTTTGCGAGTTGATTATAGAGATTGAAAATGTGACGTCATTCAGGGGTAAAACCGCAAAGGATTCTGGGAAGTCGTGGCAAGAGGTATTAGCGCACACAGGCTTTCAATTGAAATCGGTTACACAGCGATAAAAAGAAACAAAAAATGGCAAGAAGCTGTTGTATTATTAACTGCAATAGCCGGTCGCATGTCAGCCACGGGAAGCCGACGGGTAAAGAGATCAGTTGTTATCGGATTACGTTGTTGAAGAGAAATTGTTCGAGCCATGTTTCCGAAGTAACAAAGAGCCAACGGATGGCCTGGATTGCAGCCATTCAAAGACCAAATATAACGTCCCAGAACACTCCAGCTCACAGGTTAGTCTGCTCCAAGCATTCCCACAAAGGTCAGTCTTCTGTTGTAGTTAATACGTAATTTTTCATAACATAATTGGTGATATAGGTTACAAGCAAGTCTGGCACTGAACAGAAATTGTCGCGCTATGCTCCTTTATTTATTGTGCATAAATAGTGAATTGTCCTGACACAATATTGCGTTTCATTTCTGTTATTACCATGGTACATTGACAGAAACATATACTTTTATTCACAGGATAAAACAGTTTTTTGTATCACTAATTGCCCAGTACGATTACAGCATACAATATTATTGTCGCTGCTACATTTCTGTGATGCGAACCAGAAATTATTTCCACTACTAATTAATTACCGTTGAGCTCAAAGGTCCTATTAATAAACTGTTAACGAATGTGTATTTATGAAGACGATTTGTGAGACTGGTAAACTTATGATACGTACGATGGTCTTTTGTTCTACACGGTGCATTTCAAGGTCCTGTACCCATCCGTCGGTAAACTGTAACAACAACAATCTTTATTTATAGAGCACATTTAAAAGCCTTGGGCATACCAAAGTGCTTTACAGAAAACAATAAAAAATAAAACAGTTCACACATTAACATCAAATACATAAGAGTAACGGATTATGTTCACAGATAAAAGCCACCAATAAGAGTAGACTGCAGCACATAGGTTATAGCAAGGTAAGACTGTACCACCATGATAAAAGACACCAATAATGGAAAGATAGCAGAGAATTTAATACAATACAATACAATACAATAGGTCAATAGGTCACTGCAAGCAAGCCAGCATTTAACCGGTAGAAAAGGCAAGTTTAAAAAGATATGTTTTTAGCCGTGATTTAAAAGAATGAATAGAATCAGACGCCCGGATGCCAATCGGGAGATTGTTCCACAGCTCCGGTGCAACTAGAGCAAACGATCGATCACCTCTAGATTTCAGTCGAGATCTGGGCTGAACCAACAGTAACTGTGAGGATGACCTTAAAGCCCTAGCAGGAGCATATGGGTTTAAAAGTTCCTTAAGATAGCTTGGTGCAGTGTTATTGGTAATTTTAAAAGTAAACAACAAAATTTTAAATTGAATACGATATTTGACAGGCAACCAGTGCAGATTAGCAAGGACAGGAGTAATGTGGGCAAACTTCTTGGTTTTAGTTAGAATGCGTGCTGCAGCATTCTGAACTGTCTGTAATCTATGTAAAAGGGAAGAGTGGAGACCACAATAAAGTGAATTGCAGTAATCAAGCCTCGACGTTACAAAGGCGTGGATGAGCTTTTCTAGGTCTTTATACGGGATATAGTGCCTGGTCTTAGAAATAAGGCGAAGCTGGTAAAAACTGGACCTGGGCTTGTTGCAGTGACCTGAAGTTACTAAACTTCATGAGTGTATGCACTCACTCCAAGAACCGTATAATTAGCATGGTGAAAGTTGGGCAGCACGCGAACGTATTTTGTCCACTCTGTGTGCTTGTAAGGGTCTGACCCTTTCACTCCTTTGATTTTTTTCCACGTATCTTTCTTTGACTTTTCATCAAGTCTGTCTTTGTACGGACCGGCATTGTTCTCTTTCGTTTTTGTACATACCTTTTTTGGGAAACAAAGAAAAAGCAAGAAGGTATTGGAACCGGAGAATGAACGTTTTGCGGTGCTGCAAATGCTTGCGTTTGATGCGGTACTTGGATTGTTTTGCCACGAGTTGCCGGCATGCAATGCGCGAAAGTCACATGGTCTGTCAATCTCTATCCGATTGTTCAGTCTGACGTCACTAGCCGTGTCTGGACCTAAACTCCGCTGCAGGTCCATATATCAAACGATCACTATGGCATTACTGAGAGTTGAAAAACTATCAAAAGTCTTTCATCTTTAATAAAATGATCAGCGTTCTGCTCCACCAGGTGTAACAATTGAGTTTAACATCCAGGCATCCATGAAAACGGAATTTATGACATTTAACGGAGTTAGAAGTTAGCAGGGAGTTAGCTCGCTAGCTTCTATCTAAATCCAATATGTCCTGACTGCGGGGTTTTGGAAACAAATTAAAACGTACAGCTCTGTTATCACTTCCAACATAAATGAAGACAGGAAACTTAACAGCAGTGACGTTTGTAGGGTTACTGAAGTTGGGCTAGCTGGTATATAATGATGTGCTATGTGACTGCTAGCAACACAGCTATGTTAGCATAATATAAACAAGCTAACTTTTTTTTCCACTCGATAAAAGTTAACGTGAGTGTTGTCGGTGGTCAGGAACAAATGTAATCGCATGGCAGGATGCTGTAAAAGGACCAAACTTCAGCCAGGAGAACAACTGAGATAATCCATCCACAATACGAGGTTAGTCATTCATATACTGCTGCATGGGCTGGGCTGTAGTTACATCCTAAGGTTTTAAAAACTGAGCTTAAATAAATTATTAGCGGTAATAAAAGCCGAGGGAGGTCAACAGAGATCACTGACTGTTTTAGGAGCTTTTTGAGATCAAATAGAAGAAAATACATAACATTAAACATGTTAACAACACAAAAGCCATATTAAACGCACACTACTTTAGGCCCGGAAGTAGGATTCGTCGCGTCATCACTGAACAACCGGATTAAATGCCGCTCCAGCCAGCCAGAGGCTGTATCCCAATTCAGGGTCTGCAGCCTTAATGTACGCATTTCAAGGCTGTCCCAATTCAAAGGCTGCTCGAAATGCGGCCCTGAAATGCGTCCTTCATTTCCCTGAAGTTTAAGGCTGTGGCAGTGTAGACTTCATGGCCCAACATATCCCAGAATGCATAGCGCGGCGATGGGTGTGGATAAATTTGCAGAAAAAAAAAAAACGGCAAATGAGGGGCGGCCGAAGAGTGCATTTTAAGTACTGAATATTATGGCACTTATTTGTGTGCAAATGTTTAATAACGAAGAACGGTAAACATTACTGTTGGCCACATGTCGGCAAAGTTATGTGACATTAGTGACGTTTGTACTAACTTGGTTTTAAAGCCTTTACTTTAAAATATACGCCGTTCAATAGCTGAGCTTAATCTTACAGAGAATGATCAAAGCTCGCGTAGAAACAAAGAAATGAACAGAAGATTTTCTCCTTCATTTCTGTCAAACAAAGCTATGACACGTTTCCAGTGGTTAGTATCATGGTTGCTAGGCAACCTGGGCAGAGCAACGGAGGCTCTTTTTTTTTTTTTACTTTATTGACAAACAACAGTATCAGCGCAAAGGAGGCTAGACCGTCCCATTACACAAGCCTCGCACTTCCGGCCTTAGCGGTCTTTGAGTACGCGGCCCTTGAGGATCGTTGAGGCTGCATACTTTAAGGCTGCAGACCCTGAATTGGGATACAGCCAGAGACTCCCCCGCCGCCCCGCCCTCTCCTCCCTGTGCCGCAAGCAGCAGGCGCACCTCGCAAACGGAGGGCGCCCTTACTCCCAGCAAATGGGTGATAGAAAACCGATCGGAGCCTACGACATTCCAAATATGCGCTGGCATGATGTCGGGGCAGAATGAGGAGCAACCTTTTTTTTTTTCCCCCGATGCTTGTGATGCCGTCCCGGGCAACCGCCCGTGTCGCCAGTTTCAAAAACCGCTACTGTGTGTCACAAGTTAATCTAGTAGTAGGCTATAGTACTTGGCCAGAGGTGGCGCTGGTTGACTGGACTCCATTTGAGTAGTAAACTGCACTAGTTGTGAAGCAAAACCGCTGAAATCCGCTGAGTAATAACACGTACGAGGGGAACGATGACAAAGACAAGATTCTCCCGATCGTTTACTCTTGCTGTCCTGTGAACACCATCTGCATGAGAATATTTTTAAACATTTTGTCGTTCTAGAGGAACAAGACTGACGGAGTGTGCCAGAGAGAGAGAGAGAGAGAGAGAGAGAGAGAGAGATAGAGATAGAGATAGAGAGAGAGAGAGAGCCCTTTTGAATGTTGGCAAGTATGTGTATGTAGTGTTAAATAGGCCTATACTACTGTGCTGTGATGTCGCTCGTAAGGGTGAAACTCATTGTGAAACGTTTGAGAACCACTGCTACAGAACAATGGAGATTTCCGTTATATGGTAACACCCTCAACTCACGTGACGCCCAGAATTGTACAATACTGATGCTCGAGAGCGCGCGTGTGATGCAAGTATGTGTAGAGTGTTGAGCGCGTGATCAGTGGTGAGAAAAACAACTCACGAAACTTGACCTTTCTTTACTCGTGGCTCACTTGCACTTCTAATCTATTCTTTTGCACACACGCACACACACCCAGCTGCTGTTTCCTGTTTTGCTACACTCTGGAGAGCCTCGCCTTTAACGGTCTCCTCTCACAGAGAGCAACAGAAAACTTCATTCAGAAAACTTCGAAAAACTCGAGATTGACTGAACTCAGTTCAAAGTTACCTTGACACTTACCTTTAGATGTGAGAGGTAGCGATGGTCCGCTTGAAGCTGACGCTCCGGTGCGTGTGTGAAAAAGATCAACACACTGCTTCAGAAGCACCGTGTCGAGGCTTGATTCGTTTGGCCAGAGTCACGTGATTAGTGACGTCTGAAGCTTCATTTAGAATGTACTTTTTTAAAATTGAACTTTATTGAAACACAATGAGTATACAACATACAAACAGATGAAGTTTACAAAAGAACAGAACATGAACATACAAAATCAGGGGTAAAAAAAGAAAAAATCAACATATATAAATATTGTTCTGAGAGCCTTTTTGTTGGTTGAGTCTGATATTGATTGTATGTACAATTCCATATCCTTATAAAAAGGCAGAAATATGGTGTTTTATTAATAAACTTACATTTATGGATAAAAAATTTAGCTAAAAGTATTAACAAATTTTTTATAAAAAAAAACATTTATCATTCTTCCTGGTGAACTTAAAGAAACAGAATAAAACATTTTCCCATCATTAAGAAAACTCCCTTAAAATATGGACAATAACAAAACTGTTAAATTCCTTCCAGAATCTCTGTGTAGAGGAACAGTACCAAAAAAGATGTGCCACAGTTTCTAGATGATCCCCACAGAAAGTTCAATTAGTATTTATGTGTCTTTTAAATGTTACCATATAGTGACTGGCTGGGTAACATTTATGAAGAATTTTACATGAGATATCCTTCACCTTGTTTACAATTAGATATTTATGGGATCATCCAGACTGTCTTCCAGGTGATATCTGGAACATGTCGGTTCCAGTAAGATATTATATATATGGGAGAGACACGATATCTTCTTGGAATAAACTACGTATTCTCTTATTGCTGTTACCAAGTTCCTGTGAAAAGCAGATTTTTCCCACTGCTGACTCAGCTGGATCAGAGAGAGTGACTGAGGTAGATATTGAACTGTCAGTGTTTTTATATAACATTAAAGTACCTTAGGGTATGGCACCAAGCACCATTGAGAATTCCCAAACACTAATGGGAAAATTATATAGTGTAAGGGATTCATTGTAAGTAAGTCGTACTCCCTCTTTATTAACCAGCTGAGCCACCAATAGGATCCCATTTTGGGCCTAAGTTTCCAGGAAAAGTGATTTATTTTTGAATAAAATATCTCTCTTGTTCCAGATGAGGTGGACGTCACAACAATGTGATTGGTCACTGGCAATGTTGTACCTGGAACAACATTTATTATGATGATGTGGGAACAACACCGACACGAGGATATCAGATCATTCCAGGATGAAGGTCAAAGGGAAAGTCCCTGGGACGCTTCCGGTTATGTTTCCATCCGGCGTAGTCATCTGACCGGTCCGTGCTATATCGCCCCTCCTGACCCGGAGTGGTACAACGTTTTGTAGAAAAGTTTGATCTATTCGCTCTCTCCCTCTCTTTCTCACTCTTACAAAAATAATAAATTCTCTGGGGGTTTTTTTTTTCTCATATGTTTATGGTACCCGACGGAGGAAGCATTGACCGGGATTGAACCGACGGTCGTCTGACTCCTTCTTGATGTGTGTAAAACAAGGCCATTTTCTTTTAGGGTTTCTGTCTATTTTCTGTTAATGGGAAAACCTGTTGTAAAAGTAGCTATAAAAATGAAGAAAAACTCTTTACTTTGGTATGAGTGGCTGCACAAAACCAAAATACCTCATCAGGGTGTTTTAATAAAATTATTTAGTTCTGAATTTAGTTCTGAGTTCTGAATATGTGCGCGGTGCTTTTTTTTTTTTTTCACTAAGGGTTATTTTACATGTACTAGGAGTTGAGGCCTGCATGAAATTCTTTGCTAGGTTACAAGACTTAAGAAATACTAATATCGATTAGAGGGGTTGTTGACGCCTTCTTGACCTGCGGTGTGTGCAAAATAAGACAGTTTTCTTTTAAGGATTCTATTTTCTGTTAATGGGAAAACCATACATACATTACACAAACATCACATGATTCCAGTCCAGTACCAGCAGATTCTTGAGAACAATGTTCAAGAATCAGTGACAAAGTTGAAGTTGTGCCGGGGCTGATATTTCAACAAGACAACAATCCTAAAAACTGCTCAAAATCTAGTAAGGCATTCGTGCAGAGAAACAAGTACAATGTTCTGGTATGGCCATCTCAGTCCCCAGACCTGAATATTATTGAAATTCTATGGTGTGACTTAAAGTGGGCTGCTCATGCTCAAAAACCACAAAAACTGGCTAAACTGGAGATGTTTTGGAGATGGTCCAAAAATACCTTCAACTAAATCTAGACTGTCATTGGAAGCGATAGGAAGCAATTAGAGATTGTTATTTCTGCAAAAGGTGGATCTATTAAATATTGATGTCAATTTTCTGTTGGCGTGCCCAAATTTATGCAGCTGGCTAGTTTAAGATTACGAAATGGTAATCTTAATGGTAATCTTAAACCTCTAGATTAAGGTCTGTTGTCAACTACTAAGTGAAGAAGCAGTTTTTGTGAAGACCACTCATTAAACGCTATTAAAGACAAAGTCACAGGGAGAAGTCCTTTTGAATGTGGCCACAAATTAATTTAATTTACAGCGCTGCAGTGGTTTGAATCATATCTATCTAATAGACTCCAATTTGTGCACCTAAATGGAGAGTCCTCTTCACACACTAAGGTCAATCATGGTGTTCCACAAGGTTTAGTGCGAGGACCAATTCTGTTCACATTAAACATGCTTCCCATAGGCAGCATCATTAGAAGACATAGCATAAATTTTCACTGCTATGCAGATGACACGGAGCTCTATCTATCCATGAAGCCAGGTAACACACACCAATTAGTTAAACTGCAGGAATGTCTTAAAGACATAAAGACCTGGATGGCCACTAACTTTTTTTTTTCTTAATTCAGATAAAACAGGTTATTTTACTCAGCCCTGAAAATCTTGTAATATTTTCTGATTCCTGAAATATGGTATCTAACCAGATTCTTACTCTGGATGGCATTACCTCGGCCTCCAGTAACATTGTGAGGAACCTTGAAGTCATTTTTGACCAAGACATGTCCTTCAATGCACATATTAAACAAATATGTAGGACTGCTTTCTTCCATTTGCGCAACATCTCTAAAATTAGAAAAATCCTGTCTCAGAGTGATGCTGAAAAACTAGCTCATGCATTTATTACTTCCAGGCTGGACGACTGTAATTCATTATTATCAGGATGTCCTAAAAACTCCATGAAAAGCCTTCAGTTAATCCAAAATGCTGCAGCAAGAGTCCTGACAGGGACTAGAAAGAGAGAGCATATTTCTCCTGTATTGGTTTCCCTTCATTGGCTTCCTGTTAAATCCAGAATTGAATTCAAAATCCTGCTCGTGTATAGGAATTTCTTTTACTTGTGTATTAATCAAATTATTTTATTATATAATGTCTTGGTGCCACTGGATTTTAACATGTCTGACACCCATACTGTAATAAGGAAGTTGGAGAAGCAGACCACTCCACAGGAAGAGTCTTTTGTCTCTTTGAGGACTCTGGGAGGTAGCAAGGGAGTGTGAACCTTAAGGTGTGAAACAGCTGTGTACTGCCTTTTGTTCCTGGAGAAGGTATTTAACTGAGAGCCATGCTAGGCTCAGGGAGACTCTTTTGGTTTATTTAAGTGGAAAACTTCCACAACAACCAGCCTGACATTTCTTCCTCCTAAGTTTAATGAATAGATGGATTGAACTTAAATCCTCAGCTCAGTTTTCTATTTTGACCACCTACACCCCAAGATACTGTTTTAAAAAGTGTTGTTTTCAGATCCTTTTAAAGTTTATAAAGGGCCTAATCATTTTCATTAAAATGTTTTATTACATAAATGTTAGTGTTTTATTTCATTTTGATTTATGCTCCCACTACACTGCACATCTACAAACAACAATGCCATGGACTGTCAGTTGCTTTTACCTGCTGTAAACATGAGTAGGTTTGATCAGAGTTTCAATTATAACAGAAAAGGAAAAAAGAAGACCAACTTCTTCCCAACTGACAAGAAAAATACTCGTCATATTTTCATAATAAAGGATCAGGCTCCCCATTTATGACAGCTTGGACCATTAATGTATGTTACATTGATGCTTGTTTTAGTATGCTACTGTACAGTTATGGTCAACATCTCTATTTAAATATAATTAATATACAAAACACAATGAAAGTTAGACATGAATTATTCATTATTTTTTTACTATTGATAAAATTCATGTATACTAATAAAAGTTATGAGTAACAACATTATTAATAATGATTAATAATAATAATTCTAATGCCAACATGATGACTGTTCATAGCTCCTGCTTTGAAATACTGAACTTTAAAATTGACCTCATGAAAGATCACAATTCACAGTGGCCCACTGTCAGAATAATTCTGAATATAAAATCACTGTGTTAATCTGAAGCTTTGCTGCTGCAAGCCACTGTGGGAAAGCTGTGTTATTATAATGAAAACATCTGTGACACATTCACAGAGGACGAGGTCACAAAGGGACGACACGCAGAGGCTGTATTAAAGTCAAAAATCCAAATCTTTAGTCGTAAACAGGCAGTGGTTACAAACAGGAAGACGAGCAGTCCATTAAACAGTCTACAGGGTCAAACATACAGAGAATTCAAACAGCTATAAAAAAATGACACTGAAAAACTTGACAAAGTGATGTGTGAGGCACCAAAGGGAAGCAGCAGAGTATATTCAATGAATTATCTTCAAATACAAAAGACAGAAACTCCTAAAGGCAGCATGCAAACT
This sequence comes from Rhamphochromis sp. 'chilingali', assembly GCF_963969265.1. Classification (NCBI taxonomy): domain Eukaryota; kingdom Metazoa; phylum Chordata; class Actinopteri; order Cichliformes; family Cichlidae; genus Rhamphochromis; species Rhamphochromis sp. 'chilingali'. Next base: position 6,333,003 of record NC_137945.1, read on the forward strand.
GAGCAGGATGTACAAAGGTCAGAGATTACAAAATAAATCAGAAAATGACTTCAAACTTACTGAGAGCAAGGCCTCTGTTACAAATCTGTCTAATAGAAAAACATGCTGTACAGATACAATAAGGTAAGTGTTCATGGTCATTTAAAAACTGGCTCTACCTGAACCACTTAAATATTTTATGAAGTCACTGAGTCGACAATTTCTAAAGTTTGTTTTCTTAATTGCAGTTAGAGTGTGGCTGGTAAGGATGAAAACACATACAGAGCGTAAACTGTCTTTGTTAGTAACAAACGTCAGGAAAGAAAAGACAAAACACACAAACACTCATGATATTCATGAATAATTAGAAAGCATCTAAACATTCTGGTCGTGGATTTTTACAGTCTTATTTGCACTCGGTCATCTTCATAATCATCCTGTTCAATACATGACAGGGGAGGTCCTGAGGTGGGCGGGGCTCTCTGGTGATGTCAGCATGAAAGGCAGAACCAGCGTCAGCCACATGTTGGTGAAGCATCACAGTACACTGGTGTGGTTTCCTTTCCAGATGTTTGACATTTGACACTTCAACGTTGAGGCGAACAAGAAGACACAGTGTTGGGTGAGGTTACTGCAGGGTTTCTAACTGACCAAAAGCAGAAGCACACAGACCAACAGGGATCAGATGCTGAGTGTTAGAGGAACAAGCTCATCTGTGCTGATCACTGAATGCTGCTGTGTTCTTTTGTTGAAGTTGGCTGGTGGGACAGTCTAATAGTGATATCCTGCCCATCTGAGGAACAGTTTTAAAAAACACATGCAATACTTTGTTTGTATTACAGTCAAAGTTTATGTTAATTTTTGTCCTTTAAAAGTGTTGCTGTACTATAAAGTACTATAATTTGGGCTAAAATGGCTCAGATAGTCTCTCTCTCTCTCAGAGTATCTCCTTTGAAAGTGGAGACTTTTATCCACTGATCCACATCACTTTACCTAGATGTTTTCTTTGAAGCTGGATGAAGACTCCTCTCCCTCAATCCTGTTGCAGCTTTGTGGTCCAGTTGGCCTCTGAGGTCACAGTCAACATCTGTAGCAGAAGAGGGGAAATAAAAATCCAGGTTACCAAAACTGGGACCTTTTCCAAAATAGAGCGTAACTGGAATTTTTCAGCCTTACAGGCAGATAGTCGTCTAAAGCTGCAGCGTTTTCTTTTTAGCTTTTTCCAATCTCTGCTCTCTGCTTTCTCTGTGAACATGTCTGCTTTCTTGGCATGGGTCTGTCTGCTGTTGGTGAAGAGACTAAATCCACATACTCGCTACTAAGATCTCCTCAAGTAGTCTTAACCAGATAACAGTTTAAGAGTAAATGTCATCCTGAGAGTTTCACCTTGGGCAGATGCTGTCTTGCTAACATGCAATCATGAGCATTAATCTATGAGGTGAAAAAGAGATTTTAAAAACTCCAGCCACAAGTTTTATTTCATCTGTGTTTTGGTCAGAGTCCCGTCAGACCTCCAGAATGGTGTCAGAGTGTTTTCTATTCACCTTCCACGTGATGAGCACAGGCCTCAGGTCCAGACCTCCACGGGCACCATAGCCTCTTTGGAGCTAATAGGTGAAAGCAGGTTTTGTTGGGACATGAACTGAAGAGGAAACTGACGAGGAAGGCAAGGATCTTCTTCAGCTCCTCCGAGCCCGAGCCGGGACCTCTTTGCGTAGGCCAGCATTGGCCAGGTAGCCCTCCAACGTCGCTGGATGGCCGACAGTGGAAAACCTAGAGGAGTAGGAGAGAAAAAGCAGCTTGGAGCATGTCTTTATACTGTTTAGTTTTTAGAGCCACAGACTTTCTTTTAATCTCATTGTTCAGGATCTATGATTGATTATGTATTTATTGTATTCAGAATCAGAATACTTTATTAATCCCAAAGGAAATTAGGGATTTGCAAAGAAAAGCGTCTGGACTTCTTTAAGTTACTTGAAGACGTTTCACCTCTCATCCGAGAAGCTTCTTCAGTTCTAAGGTCAAATGGTGGAGAGTCCCAGATATAAACCTAGTGGGAGTAACCCCCCACAGAGGGACGCTTGTGAAGTGGCTGTTTGGTCTCTCCAATGTAACATTGGAGAGACCAAACAGCCACTTCACAAGCGCATGGCACAACATAGAAGAGCCACCTCCACAGGACAAGACTCAGCAGTCCATCTGCATCTTAAGGATAAAGGTCACTCTTTCGAGGATGCCAATGTTCACATTTTGGACAGAGAGGACAGATGGTTTGAAAGAGGAGTGAAAGAAGCCATCTATGTCCACTGTGAGCGACCATCTTTGAACAGAGGCGGGGGTTTACGACACCAACTCTCTGCCATCTATAATCCAGTTTTGAGATCCCTTCCCAGACGCCTTAACGCCCACTCACATCCTGGGCCATCTGATCTCAGGAATTTGCATGATAAGGTGGGGCCAGGTTTCACAATGAACTCACCCGAAACTCTGGCTGATTGGGACCCACACCCAGTTTCACACCTTGTCTCAGGCAATTAGAGGATCATCAGGGGGTCCTTTTGTCCCTCTGTGTGGGGTTACTCCCACTAGGTTTATATCTGGGACTCTCCACCATTTGACCTTAGAACTGAAGAAGCTTCTCGGATGAGAGGTGAAACGTCTTCAAGTAGCTTAAAGAAGTCCAGACGCTTTTCTTTGCAAGCTCCTTTGACTACGATGACCTGGATGACTGAGAACCTTCACAGACAAATTAGGGATTAATTGTATTCCTCCATGACTGTGTGACAGCAAGTGGAAAAAAAAAATCAGCTTTACCTTTGTTGATATGCTTGTAATTTTAATATTGATTACATTGCCCATGAAATAATAGAAAGCTCATATATGAAAATGTATTTTAAAAAAGAAAGTTAATCTGAATACAAAGGAGTACACTCACCTTCCTGTAGATGGAGTTGTAGCGAGCGCTGGTGACCATCCAGGCCTCCTCGTAGAACTGATCACTGATTGGATCCAAAACATCGATGGAGGATCTGTGTAAGCGCTGAGGATCGTCCTGATGGACAGAACAGAAGGAGAGTGAGACAAGTGAAGATATACTAAACAATACTGTGAAATGAACTGACCCACACAGAGTTTGATTCAGAGGTGATTGACACATTATTTGACCACAAGCAATCTTTTCTGGTTTGACGCCGTCTTTGTAGCCAGAAACCAGCTCTCTCCTCGGCTTCCTCCACTACACGCTTCCCCCACGCCAGTCTCCTCAGTCACTATAAAGGGGAGAGTCATGAGTTCCATCACCCTCACCTGTGCCGTCCAACGTCCCGCCACCAGCCTCCACTGCAGCAGGCCAGAGACCACACCCCTGCCACAATAAGTAAAAGTATATCCTTGCTGTACCCTTAATGCTAAATATGCTAAATTAACCGCTCCCCTTGCCCCTTTGGGATTATTCTTATGTCACTGGGATGTTGACCTTTGACCTTCACATTAGAGAGGTGGGCAGACATAATTAGTGTATGAATTTTAAAGTAACAGGTAATAAAGAGAGTGTAGAAAATGTAGTCAGGTTTATTACTCTATATCACACATGAGTGCCCGAGGGAGGCGGGGCTGACTGGGGAGAAACAGGGAACATAGAGACAGGGGTGACTCGACATGAAATGATGAAACGTGGGACACGGGAACAGAAACTAAACACAGGCTAAGAAGAACACTGAGGCAGGGAGAACTAAGATTACTGAGAGCCTGATAAATAAGAATAACAAAAACCAAGAAAAACAATAGTCAAAGAATATTAAACGAAAAACACAAAGCATTGGGCCAGGACCCACTACTGTGACATTTATATGTGATAAAAACATTAAAAACTGGACAATCTGCTCAAATGTTGAAATCTTTCTACGTATACTTTAGGTTCAGCTCTCCATCCTGGCATTTGGTTAAGCATGATTCAAAAATTTTATTTTTAAATTGTTTTATTTTGTTTAACTGGTTTTAATTATTAGTTACTTTTTGTGAAAATTTGTTGCGACATTTAAAAATACATCATTTATTTTCAAAAAGGAAATTTAAAAAAGTATTTTTCAAACTTATTTGATTTAGAGGATCATATTTGACCAACGTAAATTTTTTAATTTCATATACAATGACTGAAACAGTGAACTAAATATCTGAAATCTTTCCTTGCTTAAAAGTTATAATCCTACTTAAGTTATAGTGCAAACGCTTAAGCAACAAATATACTTAATGCTCATTAATTAATATTTCACTTTAATGTTGCAACTACGCACTCACTTCTGTCTTTAAACAAAATATTTTCCAGTTACAGAAATCATGAAATCCAAACTAAAGTGTTACTGTTGCTATATGCATTTTATATAAATAATCAATGATGGTGCTGACATGAAGGAAGAGAAAGTTACAGGTTGCATCCTTTGAGTTTGTCTCCGTGCCTTTGGGCGATTTTCAGAAGGACAGATGTTTCTGTTCTATTCTTGAATTAATTTTTTCAAACACAAACACTATTTTAAAGCTTCTAGAGAGTAAAATATTAATAATAATTATAATAACAATAATAAAAACAAAAGCTCTCAGATCCATCAAACCAAGCAGCAGAGAGAACAAGTGAAGATAAAACTTTAACCTTGTAGACTTCATTATGTTCCAGCTGCTCTACAGACGCTGTGACCTCGGACTTAAGCAGGTCGTAAAGTATGTGCAACTCAATAACTTCATAATTACACCCTGTGGTATTTCGGCAGCAGAACAACTAAGAATAACAACTACAAATAATGTTTTTAGGTTTCTGTTGTACTGCAAGGTTCAGTACAGGAGAAACAAACCAAGAGCAAATATTACGTCTCATTTACAACAAAGCACAAATGCCATCAAAATTTAGCAAATTGAATCATCTTTGTTTAGATGCAAGAAGAATCATATAGAAATGAAAAAGTATAAATATAAATCCAGAGCAAAGATATCCTCTAAATCAGCGTAGCACATGTGCAGCTGCTGGGATTCACTTAAGCATTCGGCTCGTCGCTGTTGCAGATTTTTCTCTCGCTGTTCTGGCTCACAGCGCTGCAAGCACAAAAATAAATATCCCCAAAGGTGTGAAAGGGAGCTAATTAGTAAGAGTATTGTTACTCTCCCCAGGAGTAGTCCAGCAGTAGAAATCAGTCCAATAACAAGGTGTGTAACATCTAGCAGGGTGACAGAAAAACCCAGGGTAACTTCTAAGGACCTCAACGTCTCTCTCACATTGCGTTTTTTAAACATGTTTCCATTTGTCACTTCAGTCTTTACTCTGAAATACAGGAAGAGAAATCATGGCTGAAACAACTTCTCATGAAACCAGGGGTGTGGTCCAACAGTCAGTTTGGTGAGGAAGGTTCCTAACTGAGAGAAGTGACCCAGAAGTATCTGTGTAGCAGCCACAATGAATCAAGATCATGAGCTTTATTAACTGATCAAAGTCTCTTCTTTCATCTTCTGTATTATTCAGTTTGCATTGGTAATGCCCATTATTGTAATGCTTTTTTAAGATGAGCAAAACTTTCTTTTACTTTGGGTTAGCTGGGATAAGTGATGGATGGAGGGAATTTTACTTCAGCCACAGAAATCCTAAACAGGAAGGAGGAGCAGAGTTACAGTGGATCACTATCCAGCAGGGAAACAAGATTTATTTCAATTTCTTGGCCATGAGTGAGATTTACTAAGTGGGCAAATTATGGTGACGATACCGTTCAAGAGTGATCTATTAATAGTGCACCAATTTACATTCAGAGATGCATGCAGCCAGTTCATTTCAGCATTAACCGGCTTTCTACCAACAGCAGCACAAAAACAGCAGATTTGATCATGGAGACACTGAATCTGCTAAACTAATTAAAACATTGTAAGTTCAGGTCTTCAGTTTACGTTTCTTTGTGAAAACAGCACAGCAAAGGAGACTCTGTGACGTTTTGATATAAGGGATAAATCTTCTGACCGAACCTGCTGGGACTGTGTGAGGTCCTGAGGCTAAGAGTAAGGATTTATCCACAGTAGAGCTGCGTTCTTACAAACCATCCCACTGTGTAAACCTGATATCTGTGGAACAGCTGAGCTGTATGATGTGTACAAGGACACAAAACATTATTTACCATCAGATCCCGAGCCCTCCATGTGTTAATCAAGACACTGCTGCTGTGCTACATCCATAAATAATGAATAAATTAGGAGCTGAAGCTAAAAGGACAGTTTATTTGTACCATCTTCATGTCAACACATTCAAGAACATCACAGATGAAGAAACATTAAAAACTTCCACACTACATAAAGCAAGAAACTATTTTTCTTGCTTTATGTAGAAAAACAGAAACATCAAACACCTCCAAGACTCTCTTTGAAAGAACTAAAAACCTTTATTCTCATGGTCCAATCATGAGTGAACTCCCCGATGAAGCCTTGTGTGCTAAAACATGTCAGAGTTTAAAGGTTAAACATGAGTTTCCAAAACGTTTTGCTGGAGAACAATGAACTATTTGACTGAGTTTCAATTATTTACAGACGAGCAAAACCAGGACAGAGAAAAAAGGACAAAACTGACTCAGTAAAACGACAGAAAATAAGATCCCATGTAAATCTGTATTATGTAGAAGTTCAGCCCAGCAACCAGTTCAGTTCAACACAAGTTTAAATGATTCTATCTGAACTCTGTGGAGCCTGATCTCAAGCTTTTTGAGTCTGACACTGAAACCAGAGGATCTTTCTGTCTCTTCAGATTCACTGTGATCCAGTGATGGGAGTGATTACAGTCCTGAGTGATCACGCTGATGTTTGCACAGAGCAGACAATGAGGTGAATGTTTGGGCACATTGGTAACAGTGAAACAGTTTATTAGTAACGTGGGATCGTTTGTGTGTGGAGTATGAACTGAGATTCCTGAAGCTCTTGTCACACTGGTCACAGCTGTAGTTTCCTTCCATGTGTGTATGTTCGTGCCTGTTACGATTACCTGATTGTAAGAAGCTTTTGTCACAGTGTCTGCACTTGTATGGTTTCTCTCCTGTGTGGACTCGTTTGTGTGTTTTAAGCTCCCATGCAGTGGTGAAGGATGACCCACACTGATCACAGAGGTGCTTTTTAACCCCACTGTGAATCAGGTCATGTTGTTTTAACTCAGCTGATGTGGGGAAGCTACTCCCACATTCTTTGCAGTATTGCAGTTTGTCTCCAGTGTGTCTACGTTGATGTGTTTTTAGGGTCTTTTGCCGACTGAAGGTTTTTCCACAGAGGTCACAATGAAAGTCTTTCCCACCACCACGGTGATGACAGGGTTGAGAACTGGATCCATCTGTGTCGCTCTGCTTCTAAACAAAGACACAAAGACAGTGTAAGTCAGTCCTTCAACATTTTTATCCTGAACGTCGCCTGAAATAAAGAGCATCTCTGCAGACGTCCAATTACATTTGACTGTTTCAGTTAACACACTCAGTTTACTGGGCTGCAATAACTACAATACTACCACCATAATACTACAGTAATACTAAAATCATAACTGACATGAAAATCTGAATAATCACTCAGAGCTGCTTTTCCATGCAGTAGAATTGCTAACATGCTAACACAGTTTAATGAGCAGAGTTGTTCCAAACAGTCAGGCTAAAATGACAAGATAACAATATAAATACATACCTCACAGTAACTGCACTTGTTGAGTCTCTTTCTGGTGTGGATCTGTTGGTGTTCTCTCAGGTGATGTGGAGCTTTAAAAGTCTTCTCACACAGGTCACATTGATAAGGTCTCTCCTCAGTGTGGATAAACATGTGTTGTTGTAACTGTGTGTGAGTTATAAACTCTTTGCCACACTGTTCACAGCTGTACACATCATGTCTGGTGTGAATGCGTAGGTGTGTATTTCGGTTCCCTATCTGGCTGAACGTTTTTCCACAGATGTCACAGCTGTATGCCTTAATTCCAGAGTGGGTAACTAGATGCTTCTGTAAGCTGCTACTGTGAGTAAAAGCTCTGCCACACTGATCACAGCTGTACGCTTTAACTTCACTGTGGATGAGTTGGTGTTTTTTTAGGGAATCCTTCCAGGAAAAAGACTTTCCACACAAGTCACAGCTGAACGGTCTCTCTCCAGTGTGGATGACCTGATGCTGTTTCAGTGAACCCTTCAAAGTAAAACCCTTCCCACACTCGTCACAGGTGTGTTTTTTCTCTCTCTTTCTTGGTTGAGGTTTGTCGGCCTCCTGAGAGCGCTGACTTCTCGCTCCATGTTGGTCCTGCAGTGACAGAGATACAAACAGAGGCAGTGAGTGAAATGCAGTCGTGGAACAAACTCAACCTTCAAACTCCCTCCATTAACACTAGTTTTAAACCTGAAGGTGGAGTGTGGCACCAAACACCTTAAAGGTCTCTTATCCCCACCTGCTGGTAGTTCTAACACATTACATCCAACCTGCTGTTAAAAATAATTCATGACTGTTCAAACACTAAAATCATGCCCATCCCTCCTGATTGTGTACACACACACACACACACACACACACACACACACACACGTTGTTTCTAATGCATATTTCTATAGTTTGTATAGATTTATACATAATTATTCAGTGATAATAAATCCTATGTTTGTTTATTTGTTTATCCAAAAAGAACCCCATTAGCTTCCATGTTGCTCGTCTCACGTCAAATACTCACATAAAATATTATACAATAAAGTGGATTCAAGATATCCACATAATTTGGCTCTTACATCCACAGTGAGGTTTCACAATTGTTAAAACATAAGCAATCAATAATAATAATAATAATAATATCAATAACATTGAGACACATTGCACAAATTTCAAAAACAAACCATCTCTTACAATATTTACAACTAAAAGTTCTGTAAATCAGCTTTTAAATGTTCATTGAAGTTTTGAATAGTTGCTAATTCTCTAATTTTATAAGACAATTTATTCCACTTCAAAATTGCTCTAAATATAACAGTTTTACAAAAGTTACTTTTAACTCGAGCATTTACTAAATTGCAGTTTGTTGAAAACTGTAATATGATTATGTATTTCATCTGGATACTGCAGCTGAGCAGAAATAAATGTGGTGTGTTTAACAGAATTGCTTTCTTTATAACTACAAGTAAGCCATAGAATATTTTAGCCTGGAAGCCAAGAAAGTTCATTATGCATTTTATCAATATTAGTGTAGTATGAACATCTTTTTTTTTTTTTTTTTTGCCTGTCCTGTTTGGCTCTTTTGCCATCAGAATTGTTGTCTAAAGGCAAAGAAAGATGCCCAACGGATTTACTTTACCAAACTGACCATCCCAGCCTTGCCGTAATGGTCCATTTGATTCACCTTTTATTGTTTATTTTATTTTCACTTACTGAATACAGAACACAGTGTGCTTTGAGGTAGGAGCCAAAAAGGGTGTAGTTTGTGGGTGTGATCACCCGTGTGTACACCTGTGAGCATGGACGCGCTTGTTTTTTTTAAAAGGTTCCTTCATGTAATGATCTGCTAGAGGGTGTGGGGGGGGGGGGCCACAGCCCCGTCCTCCAGGGCATGAAGCAGGTATGGAGGAGATCAAAACTCCAGACATCCAGAGGCCCCCAGAACACAAGAGACCAAGGAAGACCAACAGAGGGGCAGCCGCGCCACTGTCCCAGAAAGAGCTGAGGAGAGTCCCAGATGAGGGCTCACTCAGCAGCCGCGGAGCAGAAGCCAGGGGGAGTTGCAGTGACGCGCCCATGAGCTCCGCCGGCAGCCAGCTGTGCCTGAGTGACCGAGCACCAGGCCGAGAGGCCGGGGGCACCCCACCTCCGAAGTGGCCCGAGCGAGCCCCAGGCTCCAGGCCCCGATAAGTGGCCGCCAAGGAGTGAGCTGGTGTGTACCCGGACGCCCACCCCCAGACACAAAGAACCACCAACGCACCGACACCTGAGGGAGTCCGCCACTGGCAGGGGAAGTGGTGGTGGGTGGAGATAGGCCTCCAAACCTTGGAGGGCCTGAGATGTCCCCAGAGAGGTGGCGCCTGATACCCAACCTGACATATAGACACAGACATACAGGCACACACAGACACAAACAAAGAGACGCTGTACACACGATCACACTCCCCAAGCGTACTCTACAAACCGGGTCTAGGTACCCTTGCCCCTGGAGGGGGGAACTGCACCCAGACCCAGGTGGTGTTACCCTTTTGCCTGCGGTGGGGAGAGGCAGACCGCCCCGACTCCGCAGCAGCAGGGAGGCCCCATACTCCAGACCCCAGTCGGACGGCCAACTCCTCCTTCTAGCCCCCCCGCTCCAGCAGGCCACAGAGAACGGGGGTGAGAGAAGACTCCAAAACCTCCCTCCACCCGCTCATTGTAGTGTTGATGCATTTGTGTTCTAAGGTGCATTTAAAACCCAGGAGGGCATGGAGCTACCTGCCAGAGAGCAGCAGGTAAGCGCATAGTCCCTCCTGCTAGCCCTCAATGTCTACGTGTATTTAAAATTGAGAGGTGGGCAACGACGCCAGGGGTGGGGTGTACACCCTGATGGTAATTTGGAATCCGTGTAGCGTGCCCACCCCCAAGATCCTATATGTATGTGTAATGAGAGTGTGAGTAATGTGAATGTCTAAGTTGTGGGATAAAATTGAGGCAGAGGCAGCCAGAAGGGGACGGGGGGGGGGGGGGGGGGGGGGGGGGGTAGCCTCCTCTGCACCCTGGTGACACACCCCTACTCCAAGGCCCTGCATGTGTGGGTGGTTGTGGTGGAGCGGGAAGAGGGAGGCAGCTGGAGATGGGGAGGGAAGGAAGGGAGGGGCAAGTGACCCCGCTGACCCCAGTAGGCACCCCCATACGGTAATACCGGTATAATGATGGGAAACAATAAGAAATTCAAATATTACGATAGAATATGGGTAAAACACGCTTGCGCAGTGCTTTTGTTTTCATACGCACATGGAGGAAAAAGCATGGCGGCGACGGAGAATGAGAAGGGTGAAAGCGGATCGTTGAATGAAACAGATGAACCAGAATTGGTTTGTAAAAATGCTTCAACTTCAGTGGTGTGGAACTGGTTTAGCTTTCGTCCTTCAGATACACAACAAAGCACTATTTGTGGTAGAGCATGCTAGCAGGCCGTCGTTATTACCGTGTTTTTTGGAAAATACGGCACACTTAAAATCAATCCTTTGATTTTTCTGAAAATCGACGGTGCCCCTTATAATCCTGTGTGTCTTATGTAGGAATTGTTGTTTACCAAACTGTTGTTGGAAGAAGTTGCTGTTGGAGGCTGTTTTGGTACCATTCTTTATTCATGGCTGTGTTTTGGGGCAAAATTGTGAGTGAGCCCACTCCCTTGGATGAGAAGCAACCCCACACATGAATGGTCTCAGGATGCTTTGCTGTTGGCCTGACACAGGACTGATGGTATCGCTCACCTTTTCTTCTCCAGACAAGACTTTTTCCAGATGCCCCAAACAATTGAAAAGAGGCTTCAGTGGAGAATATGACTTTGCCCCAGTCCTCAGCAGTCCATTCACCATACTTTCTGTGGAAGATCAATCTGCCCCTGATGTTTTTTTGGGGAGAGAAGGGGCTTCTTGCTGCCCCTCTTGACACCAGGCCATCTTCCAAGAGTCTTCGCCTCACTGTGCGTGCAGATGTGCTCACACCTGCCTGCTGCCATTCCTGAGCACGCTCTGCACTCCGATCCTGCAGCTGAGCCCTCTTTAGGAGACGATCCTG